>NC_045480.1:74110796-74461389 GCF_009650955.1 Corvus moneduloides
GTGCCATTTATCAGGCTTATTTTCGCATTGGAGCCTTCTGAAAACCGGGTGTACAGTGATTCCTGGCATTAATGCTTCTCTGTGCAAAACCATCTGGTGGAAGCTTGGAGTGCTGAATGAAAGGTGTAAACCTGGATTAGCGTGGATATGGTTCTCTGTTGCCTTTGGCTCATTCACATCTCACTGGATGTTTTCCAGGTTCCCTTGGAAGAGCCAAGATTGCCATCATACAGTGTAATGCCATATGTTAAGATTCATATGACATATTACCTAAAAGTCATAAATTATTATACTGTGTCTCTTTACAGGGCTGTGATTAGAAATGTTTATGTAAATGCACCTTCCCAAGAAAAATGGCACATGATGTTAAACAACAGTATTCATGGCAGCTCTAATGAGGTACTTCGACTCAGTTAGGATGTTGCCTCGAAAACAATCTGATCTGAGTATAATGGGGAATTAATGTCCTTTTTAAAATGCACTGATCTTAGATGAGGTTTCTGCTGGTCCTGACATTGCTGGGGAGGAAGATGACTGAGAGGCAAACCTGCAGAACATGCTGCTCTGTGAATTGGGAATACCTGGCCCTAGAGTCCGGCTTGTGGTCCTGGCGCCGTGTCTGTGTTACTTGACAGAAATCTCCTATGTACACGCGCACGTGTATAGAGATGTCCTGTTCTCACGTATGGCTGAGACAGGTTTCACTTGGGCTTTTAAGTTGCTGCCATAAAAGTGAAAAAGTTATGCCTCCCTTTAACTCCCATTTTTCTGGTGTAAGTCAGCTCATCTTGAGTTCTGCCAATGGTGGAAGGTGTAACATGCCCACTTAAGTTAGCAGTAGGCAGTAGATTTGCTTAACTGCTGCTTCAAACACAGGTAGAGAAATCCATCCAGCAAAGAGAAATGGAGTTAGAAAGCTGACAGATAGTATCTGTGTATTTGGAAAAACAAACAAAAACCACAACAAAAGCCAACCAAAAACAAAACCCAACAAAAAACTAGAAAGCCCAAACAAACAAAACAAAACAAACACAAAAAAAACCCACCATAAAAACCTAATCGAGTGGCTTTCTTAAATATCCAGACAGAGGACACGGAACAATTTGGATCAGGCATTGGAGTAAAAATAAACAGGAAGGATTTAATGCTGAGAAGAATGTGCTTTTTTTTTCTAACAACAATAGATTTTTCAAACAAGATGAAGGGATCCAATCATTCTAATTAGCACTGATTCACCTTCTCTCCCAGAGGGATTATATCCGAGCTCTGTGGTGGGTACAACTGCACTTTGCTCTCTCCTTTCAGTGGCTGGGACATTGGAGCAGACCAATACACCACGACATGGGACAGACCCCAGTGGAGGTGGTGAATCAGTTTGGAATCAAAGCATTCAAGAACCAGGAAAAAGAGGAAACAACTGGCTTGTTTTGAAGCACATGTGAACTCATGCAGGGCTCACACAAGCTGTCAGAGTGCTTTTGTGCTTGTCTTTCACATGGGGCATGTGTGACACGGCCCTTCAGTGGCACCTGCAGCCCACAGTGACTATTGTGGCCTCTCCTCAGTGTGCGATCCCTGTGAGATGTGCGGTGCTGCTGCACGAGCACTGCTGTGTTTTCAGAGACAGTTGTTGTACGTGGCTGTGTCTGCTTGCTCTTGTCACCCCCACATCAGCACCACGCGCAGGTTCCAAGGCTCGGTGTTGCCACGGGTTCAGCTCTCCCATGATTATGTGAGGGATCAGCATGATCGGCTGTCACTGATTTCACTGACATCTGTCCCCACAGCGAGACAAGCTGCAACATGAATTATTGAAGACATACACGTGCAGATCTGTGTCATGATTACGCCAAACAATGCGCTTTGCGACCCTCCGGAGAGCTGTGCGGACAGCTGCTTTAACCCTTTCTGACAATCTGTTACCAGGTTCCCAGCACAGGAACTTTGTGGGGGTCTGGGACACTTGGGCAGCCTCAGTCCTTGCTCCCTGTGCTGAGCTGCTAACGCAGAGTTACTGTCTGGAGAAGTCTCCCTCTCTGCAAGGCTTTGCAAAACAAGGCATTTAAATCTTGATATAGGAGAGCTTGGTCGCGCAACAGGCAGAGAACAGTGGACCTGATCCAGAAAAAGACCTGATTAGTTTAACTCTCAGTGAAAAATGGATGAGTTAAAACCTCATCATTAAGCATGACTGAGACTTGAAAAACTTTGGAGCTCTGAGTGCTTTCGTCACTGCATGGCAATCTGAGGAATGGGGTTAGGAAGCAGTCTTAGAAAACAATAATGAACTTGCTGACTTGAGTCACTGGGTAGATTCCAAACCTGTGCTCCACTGCAGCCATTTATGTTTGCTTGGTTTAATAATGTGAATGATTAAGACAATCTGATACCTCAGGTCCCTTTGTCAAGGATAAACCAATAGACATTTGAGTCCCAAACTACCTATCCTGTGAAAAAGGCTTTGAGTCAAGCTGGCTTTTGTATCCCATAGTTGAGTGAGCAACTTCTGAATCTGGGAAACTTTATGGTTAAGATGAAGCCTTTTTCCATTTTAGTGTAACTTCAGCACAGATTTAAGTGAAGCAGACATATATAGGCCCACTCTGCTTTACCGTGGAGGTCGGAGGGGAGACCGCTGTGGGATCCAAGTGCCTCTGCTTCATTGACCTTCTGAGTGAGCTTCATAATTCAAGGGCTGTTTACAGCTGTGATTCCAACAGTTTTCATCACCATATCCAATGAACCTTTTCTCTGCTCTTTTTAGCTTACAGAAATGAACCCTTTTGGTGGTTTTTGCTGCCTGCTCAGTGTGGTTAGGGGTTATTTGGGTGAATACTGGTCTGTACTGACTGGACTTGTTTGGGTGGTGTTTTTAATCTCACTATTTTCTGCTCCTATACAATAGATACTGATTCAGCAAAGACTTAATATGCCTCCAACACTGTCAAAAGAGAGGATGAGCTCCCCTAAAGGGCTTAGCAGGAGTCAGATGTGGCCTTCACCTTGTTGCACAAGTAATTACAATGGAGGCCCTTGGTAGGGCCGTGCATCCGCAGCCATGAACGTTTGGAGCTTTGGGGGAATGGATTATTTGCTCTAAATATACTCCAAGTAATTGTATAGCTCATATCCAGCAGGTCAGGATTACAAATTTCATTACAGATTTCAGAGATTGGAAGCCTTTATACAATTACCCTAAGTCCAACTAAGAGGTAAAATCATTTCTTTGAGATGGACTAGGAGGAGGATACTGATCTGATATGACTTTCCCTAGGCTTCAATTTCATTAGGAAAATAAGAATCCTTTTTCATTTCATCTGGGTTTGATGCACCCTCAGACATATGGCCTATCAGGTGTGATATATGCTTGGAGCCTTTTCCCCCACACATCTTAAAGCTGTACAGGTCAATATCCTTTGGGCCTCTGCTTGCTTATTTCTGATCAACTTTGTGACTGCTGGCTGATGGGGTCCCTTGTGAAAAGCCTTGTGAGGCTGGGGAAATGCTGCAGCCAAGTTTCAGGAGGATGTCTGTATGCGAGTATGTGAGACCAAATTGTCAAGAGTATGGCCTAGGAGATGAGGGTTGATACAACAGGATGTTAAACACTAAACACTGATGCCAACCCAGAAATAACTGATTTTACCTACACACAGGTCAGTCAGCGTTTATGTCTGTGTAGTCGGGTGTTGATTTTCTGCTTGGCAAAAAAAATACACTCACTGTAAAGCTAATTAGACTTAGTGCTAAGATAGATGACCCAGAAGGGTGGCAGAGAGGAATAAATCGTGAACTCTGTGGGTTGGCTACGGGCTCTGAAGATGTGAACAGAAGGTAACTTTGGGTGCTCTGGGCAGGCGTGTGACTCGAGTGCAGTACTGAGGTGCTGGAAGATGAGCATGGGCCCTGGCACTTTGTGGAATCAGGGCTCACGTAGGTGGGAATTGAGACACACAGAAGTACACACAGCCCTGTCTCTGCTGCTGTGGGCGTGAGCCAAGTGGCACACGGGGTTTGAGTATCAGAGGGACATTGCTGCTGCACCATGTCTTCTTTTCCACATCTGTAGCCCTCATCTTCCCTTCCTGTGGCAGAGCAGAGGATGGTGACAATGAATTCCATAAGGTGAGTGAACAGGATTGTATGTTTCCCATCAAAAGAGCGGCATCTGTTGTTGTTAGCACTTCTTGGAATCATGAGTGTCTTAAATCAAGCTAACAGTACATTAAGGTTGTTTGAGGTATTAATACTCCATATTTCCTTTTTCTTTTTTTTTTTTTTTATAAAAGGACCTTGCCTTTAGTTTTTCAGGCTTCCCTATAGCTGGTGTTATTTTCCAAAGCAGCAACTTACTGCTGTTGTTTTCTCACTGCCTTGCCGGTGTCACGCGGGTGTTTGTTTAAAAGCAGAGCTGCAGTGTAGCGAAAGTTTGTGTGTGTGTGAGTGGACATACGGGGAACCTGCGGGTCAAATTCACTGTTCCTGGCTGCTGTAGTCAATTCAGCCTAAAACATGTTATTAGCCTTTGGCTTTGGGAAGCCATATGGCCAGCAAATCTGGCCAGAAGCAGACTGAATCCAATTCACAGAAAGCTGGTAAACCTGGATTTGTTGCTGAGAGTGTCCAAATGTTGTCTTTAGTCAGCCAAGAAAACACTCACAGCCAAACTATTATGATAAAGTAAGACTGATTGTTGTGTTTTCACCTGACAAACACAGGTGATGGATGCAAGGAGTGACAGGAAACCACCAGCATCTCTGTCAGGCAATGCAACTTCATAGTCGCTCATTCCAAAGTGCTGCTCGGGCTCTGGTATAGTATCAGTGTTATGCTGGCAAGGCTTTGGCTGCCATCCTCATCCTTCTGGTACCTACCAGAGCACAGGAGAACAGGCTCAGACTTGGTGCTCAGTGCTCTGCCTGAGCAAAGGAAGAACAGAGGGCACTTGGGCATCACCTCTGTTAATATTTATGGCAGCATTGCCCAGTGGGCTTCGAGTTCTGGGACCTAGCTGGAACTGGATTGCAGTTGTTTCTCTGTTTTTTAATGAAGGAGATGTAACTGTTATTATGTGTAAATCCAAGATGTTTAGCTCCATAAGAGAGGGGGCGATTTTTATTATCTTTCCCTCATAAGAGTTACTCGCTTAAGAAGCTTTCAAAATATTACCCAGTCACTGAAGGTTCTTTAAGAAAAATATGACTGCTCGTGTAAACAATTAATGGTTGTTAAGCGTGGCAGTGTATATTATGACAAACAACACATGCTACATTATGCCAGCTGGTGTAATGATGTGATAATGTCTGACTCATTAACTCTGGCACACAGTTTACGATGCCCTTCTATGACAGGATTAATTGATTCACACATACATTAAAACAAAAATAACTAAACTGAAATTCAGCTGGAAGCCTGGCTTCTCATTTGTCATCAACCCTGTTGGTGGCTGCAGCCAGTCTGGGCCCAGTGCAGAGCCAGATGAGGTTTGTCCCCTGACCTCTGTTTTGGCCAACTCCATGAGTACCCTGTGAGAAGGGAGGAGGTGATGAGAGCAGCCACCAGACTGAAGGGCCCCTGCAATGACTTTCAGGTATTCTGGGACTGTTTGGATCAAGTAAAAGAGTTGAAAGGTAAAAATACCTCAGAATTCCAAAGCCCTTTTTGCCTGAGTAAAGCCACCAATGCACGGCATGTTGTTTGCTGTCTGTACAGAGCCACGAGCTAGTTAATATATTTGTGTCAGAGCACTAAGATAAGCTCTTATTGGGGAATCTTCCCTCAAACCAGAAGAAACCTTGGACACAAGGAGAAAGTGCTGAGGGATGGCTCAAAGTTGTCCAGGCAGTAGGAAAACCGAATTGGAAATAATTCAATAAAAAAGAAACAAACCAAATTAGTTTAAAATGGAAATGAAAAAGCTTGGGGTGACATGACTTCTGGCTTACCTGCCTTGTGCTCCATGCCAGGGAGGAGCCTGTAGTGTCTCTGACACTGAAGCCGTATTGTCATTAAGCTTAGAAAAATAATGTAATCTACGTCTTCTCATTTGAAAGGGAAGAAAAGAAAAAGTTAACTTTTCATACTAAGAAATCTTTGCCATTGTCTTGCTGAGTGACAGTTTGTAGCAGAAGGAAAGTCCCAGGGCCTACCTGTGTGCTCAGAGCTGTTGGCAAAGGGACAGAAAGAAGGGAGAGTAGTGGGATAAGTACAGGAACTGCCTGGAAGCTTGAAAGAAGCTGCAGGTGGAATTGAAAGTTTATTTCAGCCTGTGGCTTCTGGCTTTCCAGAAGGCAAAGAAGTTGCTAAAGTAAACAACGTGACCTGAGAAAAGAGACTACTCAAATGCTAAATAATGAAAAAGTTCTAAGGAAGAAGTGGCATTGTCCAGTAAGTGGACTTCACATCATTTAAGAAATTGAGGTGTTCAGCATGTTCATAATGTTCATGTTTTAAATAGGCTCTCCTCATTTGTCGTATGACTTCCATGAGCGGATCATTCCTGTGGCATGGAGCAGAGTGTGAAGCAGCTCTCTTTGGGCGGAGAGATCTGTTAAAGGAGGAATGGCCCAGTCCAAGTACCTGGAGTAGGTGCCGGAGCTTTGCTACTGGGAGCTGGGATGTGGATGAGACCTGGGATGTGAGTCAGACCTGGCTGCCCCAGCTGCTGTGTTTCACTCTTGATAAACATATGCAGCAGCCTCTGAAAATCTCTGAAAGCTCAAAAATAGGTCCCTGGCTCCAGAGGAGTTTTGTGCCTCATGGCCTTGCTGGATAATAGAATTATACTGTTGGTAAAGGATAATCTAGAAGTGAGTCTAATAGACGATCTCTATTATAGGCATTTCTATGCAAAAATGTTTCCTGAGTGAAACAGTATCATGAACAGCCTTTTGCTTCCACTGAGTACTCAGGGTTGCGGTTTTCCCCTAGTCCACTTTCTGGAAAATAGACATGTTTTATGTTTCATCCACCTTCCCTGCCTCCAGTTTCCTCTGAAAATATAATCTTTTGTTCGGGGCAGGTTTATAATCCTGTGTTTGTTCCAGCTGGAATCCTGGTGTGACAGTGTTCTTGTTACTGGACTGCCAGCCTTGGTCTAACAGGGCAACTGGTGTTCCTTAAAAATGTTTTCAGCCAGGGTTCTGACCCTGTGGAGGTGATTGGGAACATGGAGCCCTGAGATTCCGTTTGAGATGAAGCACTGCTGGCGTTTGTTGGAATGGAGCTACCTCAGGCTTTGTCCAGGGTATTTGCACTGAGGCTTTGTACATGGAGGAACTGTCTGAGCATCCTCTCTTTGTTTTGGGTTTACAATCATGGTGTCCTGCCTACAACTGTGCCAGTAGGAAGGATAATCATACTCGATTTAATGATTGTGAAGATAAATAGAATAGTAATTATAGGCAATATTTTGGCTATTTGAATTTTGTTGGGCACTGAGTAGTTTCACGTGTCCTAACTTTCCCTGCCAGTGGCTGCTGATACCTGAAGGGGTTTTCAGGTGTTCTGCCACATGCTCTGGCCTGAGCTCTAGGCAAGTCCACAGGGAGGTGAAATCCCTGCTCAAACGTGGAGTCGCTTCCTGTGACTTTGAGTCTTGCTCCACTCTCTCGGCAGTCACTTGCTCATTGAAAGGCTCTCCTGTGGAAGTGTGCTTGAGGTGTACCTCTCCATCTCAGTGTGGGGAGAGCCCTGACTGGCCTCAGGGCGGGCTCATGTTGGGTTTACCGGAACTTCTCCTGGCAAGGGGAGCACTGAGGTGCTGTTGAGATTCCAGCCTACACTTACTGAGCTGAGAGCTGGAGCTATGGGCTCAGCCGGCATCACAGTCACCTGGTGGGACAGGGGGACCACTACAGGTGTATCTTCTCCTTGTATTCGGCACATTCTTCTGGAGACTTCGCGTTTCTCGCATTGAGCTTCTCTCTTGGGTTTTTTTTACTCAATTATGGTAATAGTCTGACTTTACAACCCAGTTCAGATCAAGGCCTTACAGTGTTCACATGCAAACTGAAAACTGTTTCCTTACAGTAAGGAAAACAGATAAGGAGAAAAAGAGAGTATGTTATCTCAAATAATTCCTGAGAGTCTAGCAGAGACAAAGATTCAACGTATTGTATGTAATTGATACACCTTGAACTGGTATTGAAAAAAAAAAAAAAAAAATTTAGGTGTTTGGCCAGAAAAAATGACACATTAGTCTGTGTGAACCTTGGCTGTAAGGATTTGAGTATGGCTTGCTGTGACATGTACCAGTCTCAGTGGGCTGATAAATCAGGGGCTGTGCTTCTGTTCAGGGTTCAGATGACATAATTGGTTCCATCAGGTTTTCAGCAGAAAGAAGAAACTACAATGACAAAACTAAATTATAAATATTGCCTAGGTGGGGGGTGGATGCCTGCACACACGCTGTACAGATTGTATAGCATACCTGTACAGCATCGCTGGTAACAGAAGTGTGCATCCTGCCTCATGCAATCTGCTAATGGCTGAGGGTGTTTTAATGGACACTTTAAATAAAGTAGCCCCCCGTGCTTGGAGCTTGTGTCCCTTGGGCACCGCGGTGTGCGTGCACAGCTCTGAGGAGGTTCCTAGCTGCTGCCAAGGGAACACTATTTCTGGGGCTTGTGGTAATGGTGGAGAGGCTGAATTTCAGCTGAAGGCAGCATCTGATGTTGATTGCAAGATAACAATCACCTCTAGAGGCATAATGCATCACGTAATTAGCTGCACTCAGACTTTGCTTCCTCCTGATGTGAAGTTCATACTTAAGGTAGAGTTACTTTCAGAAAGCCCAGCAGCCCTTGGCTTGGAGGTTTCTCTGTTGTTTGTGTCCTGGATAAGTGTGTGTAACTAATAAGAAGTAGCCTGTGGAGCTGCTGGGACAGTAAGGACTGTAACGCATGCTAAATGCAGGGGCCAAGCACTGCAGGCAATTCCTCCAGGTCTCCTGTAAATCAGCTGGTAAAGGTTTTACTGCAAGCTGAAGTGGGTATTTAAATATTCCTCTGGTTAAGTTTATTCATTTTGTTTCGATTAAAACAATTGGAACAATGGTGTGGCTGTAATTTCAGCAGGAGGTTCAAGTGGGTGACTGACGGAGTTGAGAGTGTATTTACTCCAGGCCTCAGCAGAGAGATTACTCATGGGGATCTTACTGGGCTGCATGATTAAAAAAACAAAACAAAACAAAAAGCAGCAGCAACAAATTTTCAATATCTAACGTGTATAGTGGCTGCATAATGTTGCATTTAGATGGATGATAGTTTAATTTAATGTTTAGTCTTATGCATGGACTTACTCAGACAAACAGTTGCTTGCTCCCAGGGGATTATGGGCATTAATATCAAAGTGATAACGCAAGCATCACAGCCATGCTCAAATAGAGAGCTGGAGGATTCAAAGCAGCCTGGTCCTTAAAGGAGCTGATTTGTTTGGTTGATTTCACTTCTTGACTTCACTTTTTCTTCTTGAGAGACGAGAGGCTGGAACAGCTGCAGCATTCCCTGTGCCTGCAGGTGAGAGGGAGCTGGGCTCCTGCAGCAGTCCCTGGTGGGATGTTCGTGAGGCGCCTTGTCCTTGAACTGCGCCACGGAGCTGCAGCTCTGGCTGTGCTCACATCCCCAGTCTGTGTTTCAGTGAGTGCTCCTGTCCTTCCCACCCTGCCCCTCGTGACCCTGCTTGCTCCAGCCCCCCCACTCTTGACTGTTCAAACACAGGAAGAGCAGCCCAGGAAAGTGTCCTAGACGAAGCAAGGTTCTGTTCTGCCCTGCCTTGGATGTGTGCAGGCAACACATCGGCCATCAAATGATGGCTTGGTGCCTCAGCATGGGCATGTAAGTAGCTCTGCTTAGTGGCAATGCAGAGAAATCATTAATTAACCAATTTGGTAATAGAATATACAGAGGCAATATAGCTGCCTAAAGGAGGATCAGAGGGCTGTAATTTGCTGCTATCACTTGAATTATATTATGGAAATGAGTTTCAAAAACTACAGGAAAGTAGAGTCAAAAAATATGGCTGTAATGGGCTTGGATTGTTTTTTAGTTGCCTTTTTTTCTGATTTGCTAATGATTATTGTATGTCCATCCTTAAAGTCATTTGTGATGTGTCCCATGCTGAGAATTATGACAAGCAGCAAGAAATGAGAAATTAATTCATTTTAAATGATGCTGCACATTATCAGGAGAGAGGCTGCATTTTCAGCCACCAAAATGATTCCTAATGACAAGCTTAATCCTTCCATCAGACCCAGCTGCACAAAGTGCTGCACGCTGACTGCTGGGTGCCCGGGTAAAGCACAGTGTGGGTAGTCTGGCTCAGTTGTTTGAACCAGTAAGTAAACGTGACGCGAAGATGCTCTGAGTGACAGAGCACTCCTGCTGGGAACCCAGTAAAGAGGGCAGTGCAGCGATCAAGCTGTGTGATGAGCAAAGGTACGTGTCTCTGATGGGAGTTCCTGGGGCTGTCGAGGATGGCAGCTTACACAAATCAGGCAGTGAGGAATGCAAGCCCCACCAGCGATGGTTCCCAGCACTCCTGAAGGGCCTTTCATTAGGAGCTGAAGCCAGGCAGGAGCTCCAGACCTAACTTCCTGGCTATTACGTGATTAAACGAATGAACGGGTCATGACATACAGACTTCCTTACAGAAGTGCTTGTGTTTCCCTATATAATCAAAGCCCACCTTGCTCTGAGTTTCTAGGCCACATTTTTGACACAGTGTAATGTTTTTCTCTCCATCTTATTCCACTGAAGAATTTCTGCACCCAGTTTTCACCGGGCTTGGGCTTTGAGCAATACAGGGGCTGTCCCAGTGGGATTGTTTCAGCTGTTGTGCTGATGGCACAAGTTGCACGCTGCTGCTGGTATAATGGGATTTACGAGCAGTGATGTACAGGTTGATGGAACAGCCAGTCTGGTGCAAAGTACAGTTTGCCTGGGTTTGGAACTCAGTGGCTCAGAGGAAGAAGCTGTGTTCTAGGTTTGAGAAATACCGAGTCAAGGATGCCAGGCTATGGATAGAGAGGCTACAGCTGCGAACTGCACTCGCCACGGTGCACGTGTTAAGCAGAGCAGTCACCTGTTGGCAGGCTCCAGTGCAGCCTTCTGTGCCTGGTATTTTATTATCATTCACATGTGGTTTTGTCAATAACCCTTGTTTGAACTGCTCCACACCTGTAACAACTTCTTGGTGCATGTCTGAAGGTTGTGTTTAGGCTGGAAATACTGATGCACTTAGAGAATTTCCCTCCATTTTTGCTTCTGAATGACATTGGAACATACTGAAGGAAGTAGTGATGTTTGTTGTGCAGGTCATCCCTCCAGCTGTGTGCCTGAGCTGCCCCAAGGTGCTGTTGTTTGTCCATGATGAGATGTTGGGCGCCTTGGAGTGGTGTTTTCAGAAAGAATTGTTTTACACCTTGGCAGCTGTTGGGATGGTTGTTCCCAACTGGCCAGGGTCCAGAGCTTTGCTGTGCCTAAAGCAGTCAAAACAGGAGAGGTATGGGAGAAGCGGGCCATTGAAGGAGGTGTCTGAACATGGGCTGACTGCGTGTCCTGCGTGGGATGGAGCCTCTCCTGTCCGTGTCACACTGCTGCATGTGCCAAGCGCTGGAGAGGGGCTGCGGGGGCTCATCAGCCTGGGCTGTTTACTTGGTGTAGCCCACAGCTGGCTGTGGAGTGTGGGCTCGTGACTGACAAACCAATGAGTTCACCCTTCATCCTCTGAAAGTGATATCGAGACTCTCCACATCCCGTATTTTAATTTTTGTGTCCTTCTTTGTCATTTTCCCAAAGAAAATTACCGTGGCACTGATCTCAATGTTAATGTATTCCTGCTTACATTTGACTTCTGAATATGTTATGGCTAATTATCATTACACAGGACGAGAGATCAGAGCCCTGACTGAGGTGCTCGGTGTGGGAACAAAAGGAGGCCAATGCTGCGCCTTGGCTTGAGGCCCAAAAATGGTGACTGAGCATCTTGAAACTGGTGGAGTCTGGGGAAGGGGGGGTTACTGGCTTTTTTTTTCCTCTTAGTTTCATTTTATTATTTTTTATGAACTGGGGGAGGGGCCAGGATGGGGCTAAAATTTCCCCTTGAACATGATGTCAATATGTTGGCATGTCTTCTTTTATTAAGATGCCATCCAACTGATAACAAGTCCTGCTGTGTTTTACCAACATAAAAAATTAGACTGGAGACCAGGGAGCGGCAGGTGGCTTTTGGCACCAAGAAATAATCACACTTGATGTGGAAAGTAAAGTAAAAGGAGCCATCTGTTCACTGCAGGAGGACGTGAAAAATCACATTAACATATTGTCACTAACATCATGAAATACACAGTTAATAATAAATTTAGTTATCATGGCGAGCTGCATTGGGTGCTTCCTTAGAACAGGTATCATGTGGAAGATGTGCTTGCTCACACCCCCTTGTTGAGCTCTGTCCTGGGTGCTGTGGCAGCCCGAGCCCTCCCGTTTGTTGCTGCCGGTGTGAGCAGACACGTGTGTCTCTGCCAGGAGCAGGGACGGTGTGTCGGAGCTCCTCTTCTGCCTCTGCCCTTTCATCTGCTCTGCCTGGATCCATCCCTGTCTTCTGACTGCCAGGGAAGCACACAAGATGGTTGAAAAGGTGGAACTAGAAATCTGATGGAGGGAAGGGAATGAAAAGCCTGGAAAACAAGAGGAGTCATGAGTCAGGTCCATTTGCAATGAGTCCCGAAGTCCACTCCCAGGCCCACTTCAGTCCTTGGGGAGCTGGTTTTGGATCACTGTGTTCACTGGGCGTTTGGGGATGGGGCCCTGCGATACCTGACATTGCTGGGTGCAGCGTGTTCCCTCACTTTCACTGCCTGCATTTCCCAGGGGTCCCAGGGCTGTAAGCATTGATGGATTGGTCCTCATGGCTCCCCATGAAGTGGGACTGAGGGGTGTGCTCATTTACAAAAGATGAAGATTGAAGCCTGGAAAGGCAAGCAACACCCACACACAGGCAGGCTGGGGCGGAAGCAAGCATTGAATATAATTAATGTCAATCAACCTGGCCGTATGGAAAAGAGATCTTGTCAAATGAACTTGATATCTTTTTTGATGAGATTATGAATCTGGCTGATAGACTTCTCTTAGTACCGAATGAGATTTTGATTAAGAAACTGAAATGATACAAAGTTATCACACATCACCAGATTAAAAACTCGCTAACTGCTAAGTCTTGAAATACAACTGTAGCCAGGTTCTCAGTGTGTTGAGCATGTGTGATTGTACTGATACCCTGCAGGAGTAGCTTTAGTCCTGCACTGTTACACCTCGCAGTTTTCTGTTACTGGCGTTGGAGAAAATACATTGTGGCTCTCAGCGAGGGCACAGAGGCGTCTGGGATGTTCTGTAACAGGAGAGGCATTGCTAAAGGTGCTATTGCAGCTCTGGAACTGCACTAAGGAGTTAACAGCGAGAGGGCTGAAGTGCTTTCATGCCCTTGAGGGCTCATGACTGCTGTTTTCAAGGCTGCGCTTGGTCCTGGGGCTGCCTGTTCTAGCAGTCAAATGGAACTTAAGAGAACGTGAAGAAGGCTGTGAAAAAGATGGAGAAATTGGATTAGCTCTCTTCTGGGCAAGTGGTGCGGTCACTCTGTTGAAATGAAGGAGGGAGAAAGCTGAGGAGAGGTTGGACTAGAAGCCAAGGGCTGTGTGACTTGGGTAATAAAAAGCTCTTCGGTAAAGAGGGGTAAACCTGCAGTAAAAAGACTGTGTGGTAAGAGACCGTGTCTGAAAGCTGGAACAGTTTTCTGCTTGCAGGTGCAAGTTTCCTAGTAAAAAGATGGCTCGGTTTTTTCGTGACTTGAGATCTCGGTAGAAAAACTAACCAATTTATGTTTTCAGTGAGAAAGCAAGACCTGAAAAGTAGACTTGAATATCCTTGTTTTACTCAGTAATTCACGCTGTGACCTTTCTTGCGAGGCCATTCTGCCTCTCTGAAACTCCTAAACAGAAACCTTTTCTTGTTGCGAAAGTGAGTTGCCTGGAGTAGAGTGAAATTATGGACTTGGCAGAATGTTTGGCCGCTGACAGTTCATTTTACAAGTAAAATGTCACTTGAGGGGAAAAAGCCATAGTTATTGACAGCCTTTGTGTGTTCTGACAGGCCTTTCTAGTTTAGTAGCTCCTTCGTTTTGTACCTGATGGACCTCTCCGGCTGTGGATGCTGAGGCAGATGGGCTCCACAGGCAGCCTGAGGGCACAGGAGGAGGGAGGGACCAGAACTCCAGAGTGCCCGGAGCTTTTTGCCTTTCATCACAGCGCTGAGGGGACCCACAGAGGCTGACAACACTGCAGGGGCTCCAGGAGGAACTGTCGGTTCCCAGGGACAGAGGGGACAGTCCCCTGTCAGGCCACACGGGCATTTTAGCAGGGGCATGGGGACTGGGGGAAGGTTGTGCCTGTACAGCCTCGTGCACCTGTGCTTCATGATGGATTCCAGACTTCTCTTCCCTGGTTTGCTTGTTGCCTTTCCGTACTTGTCTTTTCCTTTCTGATGTATAGACATTGCTTTGCTTGCACAGGGATCCCACCTGTTTGCAGTAGGCAAGGAGTGAGCTCCTCCCAGCTGATGGCATCTTGCAAAGATTTAAGAGGAAAAGAAAATAGGGACTTTGGGGCCCCTCTAATGACTGCTAGCTGCCGACTGCAGGGGTCGGGTTATTTGGCGCTCGAAGTGCCTCCAGAAGCCAGTGCTATTTGCAGAAAAGGGTTTGCAGGACTTTACAGTTTGGCAAGTTTTTGTATGTATAATGTCCATGCATGGCTTGCAGTGTGCCACTGCCAGAGGTGTCCAGCCAGCTCCCTGGGATACGCCCCTTGGTGGGGTGCAGTGTTTTAAAGGACAAGAATGATTCCATTTCTTTTTCAAACCATTGCCAGAGCCCAAAACAAAGCCCTTTCAGGATGACTCCTGCTACGGAATAGAAAGAGAATTGCAAGGATGCATTGCCATACGTATCCCAGTGTCTTCATACACACTTGAATCATTGGAGCAGTGTGCTATTGTGTGTTCTCATTTACATAACTAATTGGAGCACAGTCCTTATTATTTTGATGATGAGTCTGCATAATAGAAATCTCCTTAAACCCCAGTAGGAGACGGGGGAGATAAATACCTTTGAGGTTCAGTCCTATACTTCCTTCAGTACTGCAGCGTGCTTGAAGTGGTGCTAAAGATTTCAGAACATCTGGCAGGAGCAGGTGGCAGTTTACCTTTCAATATGTTATTTAAATGACAATTTAGTTAAGCCTGCAAATAATAATAGTAATAAAAACAGTCTCACATATATTCTTGCCTTAAAGGAGTTTTCTGAGCTGAGCTGTTGAGCCCTTTCTGTTCTAGGCTCAGGCTGTGCCCACTCTCTCCTGCTCTCCCTGCGGTGCTGAGCAGGTTTCCTGTGCAAGGTTTGTGCCGAGTGTTTTTTCTTTACTCTCTGTTGTCTAAAATGAACCATCGTATGGCATCAAGGCTGTATGAAGGTGTGAGAGCAAAGACAGCTGGAGGTGTCAGCCAGGAGCTGTTGTCATGTCTGAATATTCTGCTATCTCTTGTATTCCGTCCCCAGAGAGACCCTCTGGTGCCTCAGACAGTGACTTAGGCTGAGTTAGTGTCTCCCTGTATCCAACGTGTCAGTCACTTGCATGTATGATCCTTTGGAAGTGGTGATCTTTACTGCCAGCCTCTGATAAATGCTCTCGGAGCAGTCGCAGCACCTCCCTGTGTTTCTGTGCTCTGTGTTGGATCCTACCTATTCCACAGACATTCCTTCGTTTCACCACATCAGCACTGTGACTGCTTAGCACAGGCAGCACTGAGTGGTAATGAGAGTCTGATGAGTACAAAGAGGCCCCGCTTCCTTACTTTATTAATTGGCTAATGAAATTAGAGGTCTTATTTACAGACGGAAAGCTGACCATAGCTGTAAACATGCTGCTAGAGCATTGGGGCCACAGGAGATAAAAGGTGAGACAGAGAAGGGGATGAATAAGATGCGTTTTCTGTTGGAAAAGTCAGAGGCATGGATGTAAACGTGTTTGACTCAGTAAGGTGATGGCTGCACTTTTCATTGTTCAATAAATGATTTTCACTCTGTATTAGCACATGAGTGTAGATTGGTGGGATATTAATGGAGATAATGCTTTCTCTTGGTTCAGGTTAGTGGCTTTGAAAACAGACTGGTTTGCAGAAGAGAGAGACCATTACAAAAAAAAAATCTGAAGATACAGCCACTGTTTTCTCCTTGGTGATGGCTGTGAGTGTAGGTGAGCCTGGGAAAGGGTACTTCCATGGTCATGGCAGTGGGACTGCACCCCATGGAGAGATGTAAGGAACCGGGTTTTCTCAAGTATTTACTTTTTGGCGCTGCTTCATTGCCTCCTCTCTATAATTTATGGTGCCATATGGGAGGAGGTTGGTTGCTCTCCATCTCTATGAACACGCAGGTTTCATTTACCTGGAGCAGGCTTTTCAGTGGGAATAGCATCAGACCTACACTGTTGCCTCATTACAGTCCAATTCAAATGTGGTTTGAACCTAACACTAGGTTGTTTATGAATTGCCTAGAAGGCCTTTTTCCTTCTGTGCCTTGAACTAGGATTTCCCATTACAGCCTCATCCAGAAGCACACAGAGCCGAGAGCTGTGCGCAGTGCTGGGGGCTGTGCTGTGGGCAGGGGTCCGGACCTGCGCACAGAAAGGAGGTGTGGTTCAAGTGCTCCCAAGCCCACCTTCTGCAGTGACAGGAGACTGGGCATGTCCCAGCTGGGAGTTCTCACCTTGCACCTTCAGATGAAGGTTTTTGAGGTTGGGGTCAAATGTGCCATGAGTTGGTTGCAAAACAACTCCTTTTTTATTTGTTTACATCTTCGTTTAGTGTTGGAAACTGTTAGGAGGTGCAAGCTTACAGGGCCTCTCGAAGAACAGTTGTGTCTCCAGGGGTGCAGTGGGAACAGGACTGGAAATTTTTGGGCTTGCTTGTTTTCTGCTCTTTAGAAATCTCTTTGGCATTTAATCATTGAGAAGAGAATTAGTGGAAAGGACTTCAGAGGAAGATGTCGTTAAGTGGAACTCCATACAGTGAAATGTCTGGTTTAACCTGGCTAGTGTGGCACGATGTGGAGTATCTTGTAAAAGGTATTGCTTGGGGCCGAAGGTGCCCCAACTGGGGTTTGTTTTGAGAGGGAATGGTTCACTCTCACATATTGCGCAGTAGGAAACCTTCTGCCTTGCCGCTCCCCAGTGATTTATTGGGGGTGTTTAGCCAAGGACTTAAATGGGTTAGTAGACTAGCACCTTCAGGGAAGTTGCTCTTTATAATTTAACTTTGAGAGAGCAGGTTATAGTGCTCTCAAACAGTCGTGTCAAAGACCCAGCAAAAATTAATGGCTCAGAACTAATGGCAAGCTTTCCAGGATGCTGCTCTGATTTATTGAGTGGTGCTAAGCTCCAGCATCCTTGTGTGGAGAGCACTTGCCTTCCTGTAAGGGGGCTAATATTACCTCAAGCTGTTGTCAGTTGACTTGGTGAATTGCTGAGATGCCGCTCCGGGTGTAGGTAGCTGGTGGTGATTATTCTGAAGCATTCAAGGAGCAGAAACCCTGGGGAAAGGCTGATGAGCTGCCCGGGAGGATGATGTTCCAGCCGTGTAAACAAACTCCTGCCGTCTCCTGGCCATAATGAGGACCAGGCCCCAGCGACAGAGCCCACTTTGCTCTGTGCTGCTGCATTGGAGCTGAGCAATTTGCAGGGGAAAGTGATTGGAGGCAGGCCCTGAGATGCACGTAATCCACTAATCACCACTCGGAGATTCCTGGTGCTCGGGAACAGCAGGAGGGAATTGGCTTTTATGAGCTGAAGGAGATGCTGGCATATGTTGTTGAGGAGAGGGGGAGGAGGGACTGCTTAAATATTTATAGATTAAGGGTACATTGGGATCCCTTCTGTCTTCTTGTGTGCCTGTTTCCCCTACTTCCTCCTGGGGATAGCAAGACACAGTCTCCTCAGCCTTACCTGTGGTTTAACTGGGAAGCATCCAGTCTTGAGCCTCCTTCCAGCCCTTGTGCTTGCACTGTTGGACTGGGTGGATGTGGAGCCTTGTCACCACCCATCTCACTGGGCCAGCTCAGTTTTCCTCAAAAAACAGCATAGCTGAAAAAACTCAGGGCATGGCAGTCTGGATGCTCATGGAAAGTGAGGGTGGAAGAGAAATAAAAACCAGGTTAGTGGCAGGCAGAGGGCAGCTTCCTACAGAAAGCCCTCTGTGACACCATCCTGTGTCTCTGCCCCGATCATCCCAGGTAGAGCCTGCAGAGTGGAGCTCCAAGGTTCCTTCCCACCCCTGATTTCAATATGAAGGTTTGTCTTCCTGCAGACAGAAAAGGTGGCCTTTTCATTGGAAGGCTCCTCCTTCAGTGATGACTTCTCATGTGTGAGTTCCTTGACCCTTTCCTAGAGGAAGGTGTGTCTCGTGTGCAGTCACAGAGGAGCAGGTGACATGCTGTCATGTGCAGAGTGCTGTGCTCAGTCCTACCTACAGAACCCGTGAGGGAGACAGAAAAGGCCAGGGAAGAAGGAGCTACCTCTTCCTGTTCAGTTGGAGCCACCCAGTGTGGGGACAGCAGTAGAGGAACAGTGCTCCACGTAGGAGCGGGAGGCCGGAGAAGATGCCTCTCCACTGCCAGAGGCAGCTGTGAGGCAGTGAGAACAACGTCGGTGAGCAAGGTGCCTGGAGGAGCCCTTCCTGTGTGGAGAATGACTGTGGTACTGAACCCGAGGAGCTGTGTGTTCCCTTGCTCCAGCCTGGTGAAGGCTGTAGGATTTTCGTTTGGGTTTTCCCGTTTCTGCTGTGCTGTAGTAAATTTGTTTCTCTGCAAGACATGCGTATTTTTCTCCAGTGCTGCTCTTTTCATCAGTGCTCCTGGAGGATTTTTGAGGGGATACAAATACCATGGCAGCCATTTCAGAGGTGCTGGCTGTGAGTAGAATCACTCAGAGCCACCTCAATGTGTCGCTAGTGCAGGCAGAGCTGAGCCTCATGTGCTCAGAGCCCAAGTGCAGAGGCCTGTCTGCTGCTCACCTTGTCTGCTACAAGTAAAATACAGAGAGAGGCTCAGAGAAATTCTGCCAGTTACCCGTTTTCAAAAGACCCCACAAAGCTGTGAATTAGCTGTAGCTGATGTTTGCAGAGCAGGGTAACTTGGTTTTATGCTCGCGCATGTCCTCAAATCTCTTCACTTGCGTCATTCAGCTGGTTCCATGTGCTGTTCGGCTCTTTTGCAGGAATTGGTGCATGTGAGTGTGTTCTGTCCTATCCAGGTTAACAACTCTTTCAAGACCTGATAAAACCTGTACTTATATAAATCACATATTAAATGTCTTAATATTGGATATTAAATTGCATAAATCAGTTCTAGTTAGTTAAAACTGTTGCTGTAATGAAGATCTGCCCCTCAAATCCAGCGTTGTGCACCAGTCCTTGACAATTCCTGTGCAGACAGCCTGAATGCTTCCAGGCAGCTCAGCTGTGTTGAAGGGACGGCTGGAAACAGCAACCCAAACTGGGTATTGGAAGTGTTCCAGAATGGTCCTGACAGCCAGACAGTGTAAGTATGACAGTGTGCAGCTCTGTGTGGCTCCATGATGGAGCTTAGGCTTGTTTGTGTGGTGGTCCTGGCAAATGGTGACTCATCTGGAGGCACAGAGTTAGCGTGCCACAGGTGCCTCAGAGGGATGTACCTTCAGCTTTAGGAGTGCAGAAGAGCTGCTGCTGGGGTGACTGAGGGCCTGCTAAAGCAGGTTAAGGAGTGTTTCTGTCCAGCTGGAGCATAAATCCTCATAAGTGAATTTTAAGCCTGCTGCAGCTTTAATGTTGTGTTCAAGGGAATTATTTACAGCCCAGTCTCTAAGCTTGGGTTAAAGTTAATGCTCTATCTGTGATGTTGGTTCTGGCAAACTCTCACCTGAGTTGCTTCACTGGCTGGCAGTCTGGAGCTGTTGCCTGGAATCTGGAGATAGGTGCACCATTCAGTCATCCAGCCTCCCAGGTCACTGGCCTTTCACTGGGACTGTGTCGCTGTGGCTTTGCCTGTGGAAACACTGGAATCTGGTCTGGAACTAGTAGCCACTGCACTTCTTGTATTTAGCCAATGGTGTCACTGCTGCTCCACAAGATGGGTGTTTTCCTGTGGATTTGAGGAACAAGCGGTCAGTGGTGCTCAGCGTTCCAGGGGCCGGTCGAAGCCATGGACCAAGGGCGTGTGGCTGCCGTGCTTCCTGAGAACGAGTCTGGGCTGATGAGGGGAGCCCTGAAGATCTGGGAGGAGAGTGGGTGCTTTGTTTTCACTTAAAGCTTTCAAGATGGCTGTGAGAGTGGATGTGGTGGATTTACTGAAAATGGCGACTATTACATCCCTGGGGTTGTTGGAGCTCCCAGCCACCGCCACAGAGAAAGCAGAAATGAGCCCAAAGAAGCCCTCAGACTTTGTTCGTGAACCTTGGAGAGCCTCAGGCTTGTCCTGTCCCATTTTGCCAGTGCTGGTGCCCTACCTAAGTGGAAGCTCTTGTTGTTCCGACATATCCAGGATGCTGTGTTGCTCCTGACAAAGAGCTGACAGTGTGTCAGCAGCATGTGTGCTGGCTTTGACGGAATTGCCAACACACGCAGTTCATATTTTTTGTACATGCCAGCTATGGGTCCGACAATAGGATGGCACCCTGCAGTGGGGTTGGAGCTGAGGGGAAAACACAAATCCGCTCCTGTTGTAGGGGAAGAAAGGGAAAACCCTGTAAACTAATTAGCTCCTTTGGCTCAGATGTCATTTCTGATCAAGGCGTTTAGTGCTGCTCTCAGTGGCAGATCAGATATCTTCTGCATTAAATGCCATTCAGCAGGACCCGAAAGCGTCTGCAGCACCTGTCATCTGCTCTGTGGGGATGCTGGGGACACAATTAACGATGGTAGAGAAACTTCCCCAGATTTAGTTCAGCCACCAGAGTTGGGTTTGTTCTGTCAAAGGGCACTTTGGCACGGTCGACCAGATGTCAGCGACCGTCAGTGTTTTGTCTTGTGCCTGCTTGCTGGGAATTCCCAGGGAACGGCTTTTGTCCGAGAGACACAACTCATGGAAGATCCTGAGGGTACAGGCTTACCTGCGCTGGTGGACCTTGGACTCTTCCTTACACATCCCCAGGAGCCAAGAAGCAGCTACATCAGTGTGGGGAAAGGAGGCTGCACAATGCAGGACAGGAATTGAGTCCCTAAAACTATGGTTTCTGTGCTGCAATGAACATGGAAAGGGACTGATAAGCAAGGAGGATGTGCTTTGAACAATGGATAAATAAAATCCTCACCAGTGAGTTATAGAGCACTCAGGGTGTTTGTGCAATTCAAGTGTGTTGACATTTGACTTTGAATGACATGGTATAAAACCATGTGGCTCAATTTTTGCTTTTTCCTCACCTTTATACTGCGTAACTATTTCTCCTTCCAGGATTTTTTCATTGTTAACAGTGAAAAGGGTTAAGAGAATAGGCAAAAATAAATGATCAAGTGAGAGGAGTTATTTGGACTCTGCTCTTAGATGACTTATTTTCATTTCAGTAGTTCTTAGGGATTGCAGGTAGATTGGCACGTGTGCTTAAAAGAGCACATGAGCTATGGGGATCTGCTGGTCACTCTACCAGGAGTCAGTTGGTGTTTGATTGTGATAGAGGAACAACTTGGAAAGACCAGCACAGAGGTAAATTTCTCAGAAGGATGCTGAGGAGATATCAGAAGGATGCAGACAGATGTAGTGCTTACCTAACCACTGTTGCGTGTTTGTACCAGTGCTTCTGAGATAACTGTAGATGGAAGAGCTCTGGAATGATGACGTCCCGCTGAAGGCAGGAGAATCCCTGCAGAAATTGGTCAAAATCTGAGAAGCTCTTCTTGTCCCCTACTTGAGTGGCCTTAAACTTTCCCGAAGGTTTCTCAGAGAACTTAGAAAAGGAATACAGGATTTCCCTCTCTGAAGGTCAAAGTGTGTGTAAAACAGCCTCACTTAGATCAAAGCATCCATGTGCGGTTGGAGCTGGGGTGTGGCAGCAAGCGTGGGGGGTCGTGCAAGGGAACAGAGGGCCAAGTTCTTGAGTGGTGTAAATTTGGCATCTTTCCAGTTATGCTGGGGTGTTACGCTGGCTTACACCAACTGAAAATATGGTCCAGATGATCTTCGTGAGAGAAAAGTATCATGAGCCCAGTGTTTCCCATTGTATTGCACTTTGTCATGGTTTCACACCTGTGAAAATTGTTACAGGATCAAAGTGGAGGTTCGTGGGGATGGATACACACCCACAAGTGCAGAGCACTGGAGAGAGAAGCCTGTCCATTTTTCCCAGAGGTAGCTGCATAGTGGTGGGTCCAGGCTGAAGCACAAGTTCATAGCTTTGTATATTCCTTGTCTGGGTAATTACAGCAACAGCATCTTGCATACCAAAGATAATCTGTACTGGAAGCAGTGTCTGCAGGAGTGGTTAAGGATAAATATGACAAGAATGTCGTTACTTGAGTGACAAACTCAGTGAGCTTTGTTTGACAGTGTCGTGTCAGATCCCACGCTAGGATAAAGTATGTGTAACTTGTGTCTTCGTAAACATATGGTACGTGTACTGGGGAAGGTGGTTTTCTGACATGTCTACCTGTGGTGTGCTTTAGTAACGTGTGGTGGAAGTACTGGAAATCTACTTGCTTGTGCTCTCTGCAGACTCTGCAAAAGATGAGATAAATACCACTTCTCTAACCCTTCTAATTCAGATTTTGGATTCAGAAGAAGGAACACGACTGTTTTCTGGTTATCCGGTTTTTCCCTGTACCTGTGGCTGCCCTGGTCCTCCCTGATGAAATTCCCCATGTTGTTTCTGCTGAGATTATTGGAACTGCCTGAGCACTGGTCAGCAGAGGGTGGGGGGTGCATTATAGTGGAGGGGGAGGACTTGGATTTAACTTAATCGTTACAGCTGTAGGGTGCTTGCCTGTAAGTTGGGGAGATGTCCCTTCCTGGCAGTAAGGGCCAGGTGAGCTGATGGCAGCACGGCTCACGTGCAGCTGTGGTGGTGGACAGCACTCAGAGAGGTGACTGGGAAACAGCTGGCATCAGCTCCTGAACTCAGCGGGAACAACTGTGCTGGTGGTCAGGGCATCTGAGAAGGGCTTTTCAAACAGGGTGCAGTTGGCAACCTCTGGCATCTGTAGGACTGGACAGGCGGGATCTGCTACTAAACACCAAGATCTGACCTCTGGCAGTTACTGGGCAGTGTTTTCTTTTTTAAAAAATAGAGAGGGAGGTTTGCATCTCAATATTTGAGCGGTCGAGCATAATACAGTGAGAAAGGTGTCAGGATGCATTTCATCTAATACAACAGGATGCTGTAGGCAACGCTTTGAAATCTGTTGAAAAGCAGGTGACAGCCACCCATGTAAAGAGCCTCACTTCCCTGAAGTGTGTTATACTGGGCTGTTGCTATTAATTTCACAGGCTCTGCCTGTGAGTGGGGAGTGAATGAGTGATGCAATGCTGCTACCCAGAGCCACCTTGGCCTCGGAGGTTCCTGGGCTAGTTAAACATGTTCCATGTAATCCACTTAATTCCATGTGTGAGCTTGTCTGGGGAACTGCCAGCAGAAGCAGACCCATGATGTGCTCAGAAGTGTGTGTGGAGAACAAACTGTGTGGTGGATTACTATGGTGTGTTAGTGTTCTTCGGAGTTCAGAGGCAGCTTTAATTCCAATCAGTGATTAGAGCAGTTGCTGCTGGACCTTAATATAAATCGAGTCAGGTGTGGCAGGAAGCATCCAGCTGGAACGATGAGCTGTAGGACAGCAGAACGCCCGAGGTAGGGCAGGGCTGGCAGTCTCACCCCTCGGGCCCGGCTGGGGTTCCATGGGGGAAGTCACATTGCAACCGTCCACACTTGGCACCATTTCTACTGTAGTTTGGTTTTCTATCTCCCTGTCACAGTGGCAGGGATGTGAAGTACAGGTGGAAGTAGCAGGATTGCTCAGGTGCACTGCACGTAGGTCGGGCACGTGCACACACATTGCTCCTTGCTGCCTGGGTCTTAGCAGAATGATAGCACATCTGTTCCCAAAAGCTGTGTGGAAGGAGAGGATGTTTTGTGGTGTGTCAGCCTCTCCTGTACGAGCCAAGCGTAGTGACTGCTACTCAACAGGCTTCAGGGGGGGCTGGTTTAGCACTTGGAGAAGCCGAACAAAGCTCAAGCTCCTCATTCACATTCGATTCCCATCACTGTTGAGTTGCAATTCTGAATTCCTTTATGCAAGCTTCAGAAGCAGTAACAAGTGAAGTCACTAAGAAGGGAGTTGTGTGTTTTCAGCACCAGCTTCTCATCTGGTTGTTGGTATAACTCTTGTGCTTCGTCCTGTCTTACTCTTGAGTTTTTAGGGGTCCAGGGATTTTATTTACTGCATCTGCAAAGCCTCCCTGCTAGAAGTGAGGTGTTCTCACTTTGTGGTGGCTCGTCTAATGGACCTTCACAGCTCAAGAGTATTATTCCTGCAGAGAGAGAATTGGCTTTGTAGCCTGGAATGTGTCAGAGGTGTCTGAAGCCCCACTGTAAACTGTTCAGGTAGCAGAAAGTAGCCAGATATGCTTGTCAGGTTTGTGAACTGCCTCGGTATTACTGCATGTCGTGCCACTTTGCCTATTCCAAATGGAGAAGAAATTGCTGCGTGGTTGCTGAGATGGTTGAGCCATGTGCCATGCCTTCAGCTAATTTCCTTCCCTGCCCTGGGTGCTCAGTGGCAAGGTTCCCACCCTCTTGCTCTTGAAGTTTGGGTACCAGTGAGCAGTATTAGAAAAGCTGATGCCTCACTGGAGCACATGTGGAAACCTGGAACAATGAGTGGGTTGGAAATTCTGCCCCTTGGTACTGTTTGTCATCAAGGTAATGAAACGAACCCAAATCACTGCATTTGAGACCAGGCTGGGATGTGTCCGTCCCTCATGGTGTGTGTGCCAAGCACCATCCTTCACATGCTCCAGGCCTGGAATGCAGCTGTCAGTCTCCAGTGTGAAGAACAGGAAATTTAATTTGTTGGGTGGAAAGAGTTAAATGAACTTTAACTGAAAAGCTCTATCTCTCCCTCTCAGGGTAGAAAATAGCCAAGGGCAACAGCGGATGACTAATGTGTAGAATATTGCAATTAGTATAGCAAGGTACTTACAGGGATCAAATTAAAAAATTCATTAACGTACGCACTTAATTAAGAAACACTTTTCGGTTTACATGATAAATTATGACACCTATTAAATCTTCTAGTACAAGCTGTAATGGCTTCTTCTTTGCTCCTGGGCAGAGAACTCTTGCCTTTGAGGCCCCCTGAGCTCCCCCAAGGACCACAGCACTGGTTCCTTGGGTGTCACAAACAACGCTGGTCCCTAGGAGATCCAGGCCCAGATTTGCTGGAACTCACTGAAAGTCAAGGAACCAGCCTGGGGATGAGAGGTGCAGCACGAATGATTGGATGAACAAGAGCTGACCTTGAGAGTAAAGGAAGAATCAAGAGAGCAAAGTGCTGAGGAGGGTCCCAGTGAGGCAGCAGGACCCAGTGAGGAGCTGGGCCCTGGACATGCCCCTGTGTGACTGGGCTGGAGTCTGCCCAGCCTGGCTGGTGGTATCAGGAGTATGGGAGAGTTTCCTAAGGCAGGACCTTCAGCTGCAGCTGCTCCTTCCTGCTTTGGGATTTCTTTATGCTTTTTGGGGGCACTGCTACACTGGGGTGGCAACTGGACTGTTTGTTCTGCTGTACTGGGAATGTGACGGATCAAAGGGGCATTTAGGGAACTTTTTTACGTTCTGAAGTAGAGCAAACCTGCAGTTCCCAAAGCCCCTGTTACTGTAGTTTGGGGGGAGATCCAACTAATGGAAACCTGTATTTTGGCTTTATTGTTATACAGCTTTGAAGTAAATCCAGACTACCAGTTTAAAGCAGTCTGTTCTCTGACCTTTAGGAGGAAAGGCATTTTCCACTTCATTTTCGTAAACCTTCTGGGCTTTTTACTTTTGATTAGTCTTTGCTTTTGTCATCCAAGATTTCCCTGTAGCATTGGCCAGAGGTCAGTGTGGGGTTAGCAATGTGGGCTGACCTCAGGGACACCAGAGGCTGATACTCAGGGATCTGGGGAGCTCCTCCAGAGTTGTCAGGTGATGCTCTGTCCTAGCAGAGGGGTCTTTCGTGCTTCTCTTAGTTATTCCAAAACCTGCCAGGTAGATGTAGTTGCTCCCTGTAGTTGTTATTCTATTTATTTTAGTTTTACTTGGCCTGTAATCTGCTCTTGTTTTTGGCTCTGTACAGTAACTGGCGAGGAACCCTTGTGCAGCTGGGTGAGCATGAAACCATGGCCCAGATGTGGAATTCCACACATGCTGTGATCCTTTGGAAAATCATTTTGGATTCCTTAGCAAAACCTGCAAGAGCTTAAGCTGCCTTCAGTCTTCTGCTCTGAACACCTCAGCTCAAGCGTGCTTGGTGTCTGGCATCTCTCTAGCATTTCAGGCACTTCAAGTGCCCATGTTACAGTTTCAGACCCAAGTGCTTTCAGAAATTGTGTGTTTCATTTTCAGGTTCTAAAATTAAACTCTTGAAAATCAGACTCTGCTAATTCTCCAGAATGCTTCAGTCAGCCTGAACCTGTGTCATGTTGCCAGAGCCTTTCTGGAGTGGAAAAAAATCTTTCTTTCAGACTGATGTGGATTTTTTTCATAAAAGAGTTTGAGTTTTGAATAAGGTTGATGAAATGCCCTCAGTTTATTAACCAGAGCAATTCTAAGTAGTCTCAAGATTTACTGTTCATTAGCAAATGTTTGAGTAAACCTGAAATGAGAACAAGGCAGGAGAAGCAGGAATGATGGCTTAATTGTTATAGGCACGTAAATAGAGTTCAAAATGGAGGTGTTTCTCCAGCCCCCAGTGCCTTGGCTTTGTTGTGGAGCTGGACAGGGTGGATACAGCTGGGACTTGCCTCACGTGTGCAGCTGTTCGAGTGGAGGTGTGAGACTTCGATGCTCTTTGTGTTGGTTGTTTCCTTGCTGGTTGAGTTTTGGTTGTTCTCCTTTGCTGTTGGCAAGCTGTGGGCTGGTAGTAGGCTTTCCCCTTGCATTTGCTGTCTCGTGTTCCCAGAGATGAACCCTGACCTGGAATATGTCTGGGGATCCATGGGGCTGTTCCAAGTCAGTGGCAGGGGGACGGGGCTCTGCTATCCTTGGGAACAGCTCTGCACTTTCCCTGCACCCTTCCTGCCTGGGCAGGATCAAGATTCTGTTGAGCACTTGCTCAGAGGTCTGCCCTTTCCCTTAATTATATGGATTGCAGTAATCTCTAACATCCACAGTATTTTATCAACAATGACAGGCCTGCATAAATAAATAAAAATCTTACTTTATGCAGTGAAATATCTTGTTGCTTTTTAATAAATCAATAACCAGAGGTGACATGAGAAAAGCATCTTGAAAACAGTGTCTGAGGTGATGTGGAAGGCACTAGATTATCTGAAGTAGTGACTTTCTTTGTGGATTGTTTGGTTTGGAACTAGTTCCCTGCTCAGTTCTCCAGAACAGCCTAGAACGGCTGCTAAGCACTCAGTTTGTCAGTATTTACAGCTTTAGATCTTTCTTGAAGTGCACGAGGTGTCTTACATGTTCAAGAATTAGCACTAAAAATCACTACCGAATAAATATTCTGGTCCCATTTCAGCTGACTGCACATTTCTGTTTATGACAGAGGGGAAGGGTTGTTCTGAGCTGGGGAGAAACAGCTCAGATTTCTGACTGCAGTTTCGCACTCCTCCGGGGTTCTTTTCACAGAGTGCCAGCACTCCTGCGCGTGATACCTGTGATCCTGTGTGAGAGCTGTGGTACAAGGTACAGGTGTGAGTCCTTTGCTGGTGACCAGGTGATGCTCTGCCCAGAAGCCAGGGCTCTCTGAAAGCACCTGGAGCTGTCAGGCTGAGAGGGGAGACCCCAAATGGTGAAAGGAAAACTCTGGCAGCATTGCACTGTGGTTTGTTCTGACATTTCTCTCTCTTGTCGTGTCCCTCAGAGAATGTACAGCACAAATGCTGCTGCGAGGACACACGCACCTGATCCAGCTGAGCTCAGCCTTACCCTGTGTGTGCGGCACGGCGTGCGCTCGACCCTGTGCCCGTGGTGGTACTTCCAAGCAGCTTGTGGGGCTGCTGTCCAGTCCTGTGCAGTGGGAACTTGCTCTCAGGTGTGCTCTGCTCGGGGCGAGGGCTCCTTTGGGGCTCTGTCGGAAGGGTTCTGGGGTACCCCGGGATGCTGAGCCCAAGGGGGGCTTGTCACAGAGCTCACTGCTCTGTTTGGAATAGCAGCTTCTGCCATTAGGAATCTTCCTGGAGCACAGGGACACGTGAAGTCTGCATGTGATGGCCTGCAGGGATCATTCAGCAGAGAATTATAGGAATTTCTTCAACACTCGTGTGCACAGACACACAGACTGAGTGTGTGGTGCCTCAGTTGCTGTTCTGCAGGTGTGCAATGCCTTGGCTATATTGGTGTGACAGTTTTCTGTCCTCTCCTCTACTGAAAGTGCAGGGTTTGGTGTGGGTCTGAGCAGCTCCTGCCAAAGGGAGCACTCAGGGCTTGGGAGCTCCTGCGGCAATGTGGTGCTTCGGCCTGGGAGCTGTCCCCTTCCCAGCCATGGTGATCCTCATGTGACCTTGTCTCCTGCTTGCCGAAACAGGCCTTGGAATTGTGCCCAGAGCCCCAATCCAGAGGGGCACTGGAGGCTGCTGAGCTCTTCCGTCCCCACTGATGGTTGTGATGCCCTTGCCTGATGGGAATGGCTGTGAGTGTGCTGCTGGTGCCATGCGCAGTCCTGCCCTCTGCACTGTCACGTGCCGCAACAGAGACCGTTCACCACGAACACCGGGAATCCATTCTTGTTTGTCTCTCTTGCTCTCAGCTCCCTCTAACCTTCATTGGATTTCTCCCTGTCTCTCCTCTCTGGTTTGTTTCCTTCATCTTGTATGCACTGGCATGGAATACTGATGAGGAAATATTTGGTCTAAAGCCAGCTAGTCAATTTTGGTTAATTAATTGGAATGGTGATTGGCAAAACCCCAGCCCAAATTTTTGTAGGTAATTTATAGCCTAGGTAATCGTTTACTCGTGGATAATTATCTCTACCTGTAGGTAGCAGAAGGTAATGGTTATGGAGATCCAGATGCATCCCTAACAAATGCAGGCTGAGGAAATTGCGAACACTCAGTCTGAGTTATCTGTTTAATTACTAGAGCTGTGCACTAACCCCATCCTTCTTGGATTCCTGCACCTCGGGCCAGGTGAGCAGAAGTAAGGGGGAAATTATTTACTCTTCCTGGGAAGTCAGCATTGCTGTCTGGGTTTGTGTTTTAGCTAGCACAGATGAGCTGACTCCTGGGATGTCCTATTTTGCTTCATATCATAGCAATAAATCCCTGCAGCTCTGCAGGGTGCGTGAGGCAGTGGATGAAGGGTGATGGGAGAGAGCAGAGGGCTTTGGGTTGTAATCTCTCATGGGGTGCAGCTCATGTCTTGGCTAATCCAGATGTGGATGTAGGGCAGCCGTTGGCTAGGTGCCTGTCTCTTGGAAAGGGATGAGCTCATCGAGCAGGGTCATGGGGCACCTTCTCAAGAGCTCCCTAGTGCCAGAGTGCCAGCCCGTGCAGATGTTTCTGCGGTGCGTGTGGGCTAGGAGCCCATCCCTTGGTGTGCAGCACTCTTGGGCCTGGCTTCCAGTGTCAGATTCTGCTCTGCAAGTGACTTCCTCCTACCACAAGATGTAGGAGTTTGTTTTGGAGGGTCATGCCAAGTTGAAATCATTCTCCACCGGACAAGGGGATATCTTTTGTCTCCAGTGACCGTGCTGTGCCCCCTCTTGCAGATGAGGGACAGGAATGTGTCATCTCTTGCTTTGGCACTACTGGAAAACTCCTGTTGATGTGTTGAAGTGTTTGATCTCCCCCTCTGCTACAAACATACCAGCTTTTGGAACAAAAGAGCAGCATATCCCAGTGCACGTTCAGCACTTAGAAACTGACAGCTACACGAGAGGAAGACCAACCAACTGCTGGGATTGCAGACAGCTGTTCCCTTGCACTGTGAATGGGCTGGACCTGTTTCTTTGTTTGCCTGAAGCTGCTTGTTGTGCCTATGGAATCTGCTGAAGTTCCTGTTCCTTGCTCCAGTGTGAAGTGTAACAAACCAAAGCAGAGCCCCAGTACCATCCTGCTGCAGCAGTGGGCTGAAGGGTTGTTTTTTCTCTTGTAAAATCCTTTGAGTACACGGTGTCAATCCCAGAAGGGAGCAGGCTGGATGGCGACATGCCTTGGAATAAGAAGCAGGTCTCCATGCTGTCAGTCTAATTTTGCATTAGTGACAGTATGATTTTCAGCTCTGCCCCTCAAGAAGAGAGCAGAGGCTTCTCCAAAAAGAGGAGAGAAAAGCCTTCCATTTTGCCTAGCAACAGAGCAATATCTCAGTTCCGAAAACCAGATTCTATGAGTCCCGTTGGGTTTTTAGCATGCTGGCTTTTCAGTTTGGCTGCCTTGCTGAGGGGGATGAAGGAGAGCCCAGGGGGCTGCATGCTCGGGTTGGGGTGAGGGCTGGTACTGCCCCCTGAGCTGTCATACCTGCCAGGTCTCGTTCAGTGCTCAGGGAATGTCACTCACCAGTCCCTCCAGGCCTGGTGCAAGGGGGGGACTTTGTCAGCAGTGACCCAGTAGTACTGCTGGGCACCCAGAGCCCTTGGGATCACACAGAGAGTACCACCAAATCTGCAGAAACAGATTTACATCCAGGGTTTGGCACAGCCAGTGGGATTTATATGGATTTATACCAGGCACCAAGTTGGGTCTATAGGAAAGCTGTTGGTTTGAGGGGATTGCATATGGCCCAGGAGAGCAAGGAGAATGGGAAACATATGCTTGGCACCCACAGGTACTGCAGAACCAAGTGAGTGTGAATTGCTAAAGCGTAGTTTACATAATCTGGTCAATAACATGCACAGATGGAGACCGAACGTATCGCATGAATCAGGAGATGCTGAGCGCCGTAAGGGATGGCACAGCAGCAAACTGGAACTTAGAAGGTAAATTGAGAAATTGCTTTCTATTTACTGCAACAGGGCGGGGGGGGCGGGGACGACCCAATAGAATTAGAAGGTGTTTGCTGTGGACAGCAGCACTGGCCACTGATGTGCGTGAAATGGGTCATGTTAGGAAATGCTGCTATAAAACTAGTCTGGGTGGGTGCTGTGCCTAGTCTGCAGAATTCTCTTACACTGCCTCTGGACTTGAGCGGTTGGGGGGGTTCAATTGACAGAAATGGTGCTTGCAGATACGTTTGGATGGATGGGAATTCTTCTGTACCTTTATCTCGTGGTCAGTTTTGGTGAACTTTGAGTTAGAGCAGAGCCCTTTCCTTGGTATTGCTGATCCCAAATTTGCTTTGCTCAGTTTGAAGGTGTTTCTTGTCAGGGTTAGCCTGTGATGTCACCTCGATGGCAGGCAAAAGTGTGTGTTAAGGCTTGGAATAGGACTGTGATAAAAACGCTTTTCCCACACTTGTTCTGGACACCTGTGCTTTTGCCAAGAGAACAGTCAGATCCCCAGTGGATAAGCGAAGGGTGCTTCTGAAGCAGAGTTCTTTAACTTGCTGCCTGCTCTGTTAGTGATTCACAGTAGGGTGGATGAGAAGGATCAACTCCAGCCTGGTGGGTGGAAAGGACTGTTGGGCACCAGCACAGGAACCACTGGGATGTTTGTAGTGCGTGGAGGGTCAGGAGTCCATCAGAAACTGAGGCAGGAGACTTTGTGTGTGCAATTCCTTGCTAACATCTCAGCAGAGATGGAAGTTGGCACATATAGAGTCTTTGCTTGGATCTTTTGTTGTTACATACTTTGCCAAAATTTAGTTTGGCTATTTTCATTTTATGTAAGTGTGAAAAATGTTATCTGTTTAAGTTGCTTCTTTGCACTTGTATGAATAAAAAATGGCTTTAATTAAATTAGGGAAGAGCTTTGACAAGTGATTTGTCTATAATACGTACTTATGGTTTGTGGCATTTCAAAGAATAAATAACCAAGATGTTGAGGCTTAAACATTGGCTGCTGCACATGTTCTGTCATTCCTTCATGAAGAGAGAAGTGTTTTGAGTGTGGATTTAGGTCCCCATCCTGCAGATCCTGCTCACTGGGTCTCCTCTCTCCTTCAGAGATAGGGAAGGTGCCTGTCAGTGACATGGGGAGGGAATTGAACTGGAAGCAGCCCAAAGGCAAGGCTAAGCAAGGCTCAGACTGCAGCTCTGTGGACCTGTAGGAGAACCAGCGACAGCAGGAAACTCAGTGAACTCATGTGTGAATAAAGCCAAATAACCTTCAGAAGGCTGGAAGGAGTTGAGACTTTGGAGAGACTTTGCCACAGTCCCAATGGCACATCAGATGCAGGGATATGGGAAAGTAGGTGATTGGAGGGATAGGGGAGGAGAGGATTCAGAAAAAGAGGCAAGGGGTTAACAATGCCCAGCTCAAAAAGGAGAGCTTTTGAAGAAAACTCTCTTCCAGGATTATTGCTGGTGATGGAATTGTTGCTTTGCCTTCTTTTTTAGCATTAGCTTTACTTGGAAAAGACAGGAGAGCCAGGAGAACGGAAGGATCAGGCCACCTCACCCTGTTGTGTTAGTGGCTGCGTTGACATCGTGGGCATTGGCTGCCCTGTAGTTTAGTGTGTCTGTTGCTGTCCCTGCTCCAGAAGCCCCAGCTTTGGGCACAGAGGAGCCGAGGCAGGGTGACCCGTCCAGCAGGGCGTGGCTGTGGGGCCGGCTGAGAGCCTCTGCTCCAGGCTGTGCAGCCTGGAGCCCGGGTCTCTGTGGTCTCCTGTCAGCTGCAGCTCTGCCGGGGCACAGCCTGCCCTTTTATTTATTTGTCGTTTTTCTCCCTGACTCCTTGACACCCACCACCTCCCTGCCAGCCTGGTGTGGCTGATCAAGCTGTTCAAACAACTGGAAGACATCAGAAGTTAAACACTCATTATTTTAATTTGATGCTAATCATGTGTTAATGAGACTAATCCTTGCAATGATTCAGGTAATTTGCTTAATGGCTGCCCGGAGTACAGATTACAGCAATCAGTCACATCTGATAAGATGTCTGTTGTGGAGGAGCCTGTCAGGTGAATGAGGTGGGAAAAGACTAAGGGGCAAGATCTGATCCGGTGTAAGTCAGGAGCCTTCTTGTTGGGAAGGGCACAGGAAGAGGAAAGTCCCTCTGCACAGCCAGGTTTGTGGCAAACAGGGAAAAGCACTTCAAATCGCTTCAGGGCTGTTCCATCGGGGATCTGGTCCTCTCCTGCCTGCAGAAGGACTCACACTGCCTTCTGCATGGGACACTGTGTTCTTGAGGTCGTTTGGGCTGTGCCAGAGCCTTCGGGTATAAGAGACACCTGTCTGATCCCATGGGCTAGTCCTCTACCATAATTACAAGCCTGTGTCTTGGTTATTGTCTTTGTGGCGGATCACTTCAGCTGGCAATCTCCATGGCTTCTGTTGGCAGTGAAGCTGCGGTAGCTCTGGAAAGCTGCTCATAGCCACCCTGTGTTCCAGCAGGTCTTGGTTGGACAAAGTGAAGTTCAACAGAAATACTCACCCGGGATGTAAAAACAGTTGTAATTTAGAGTGAGCCAAGCCTGGATTTAAACAAGAGGATGCAGGTACCCAGTACTGCCGTTGGTGAGATGTTGTTTGAGTGCTTGTCAGCACAGCCCCTGTACCTGTCCCTGCAGGCACATAATCCTAAACCTCTACTTGCCAGGCCTGATCACCTGCCCCTTCAGAGCTGGGCTGGCTCAAGCCCCCCGGAGAACACAACTGGAGGCAATCTCTCATGTGGGAGATGTGCAGCCCCTCTGAACTAGGGGTTGGGGTTTGCTCTGTCCCCCCCAGGATATTGTGTGATTCCTAAAATAAAGAACATGATAGCTTTTGAAAACCTGGGTTGAAAAAAGCCGCTAATCGTGTTCCTGTCTGCAAACTCAGGAATGGGAGAATGTCTTTGGCTTGTCTTCATGATGCATGGCAGAAATTACTGTTTATTCAGTGGTATTTGGATTCCGCCATTTGTGGCAAAATATGCTGGGATTTAATCAATTTGCATCTCTGCTTAAGGCCCAAATTGTTACAGGCTTTAGGGGGATGACATTGTCCTAAAGCACTCATTTAATGATTTAGAGCAAACAGATGGTTTTATTTTTTCCCATTAGAACCTTTCAGCTCTTCTAGTTACATAGAGATATAATTATTATCTCTCCCTTTGATTAAAATGCACAGTATTAATGCTGTACTCTGTCGGGTTCCAATTGCATTAGTTCTCTGTGGGTTTATTAAGTGCTGTTGAGTTGACATCACGTCCAACATGCTGTGCTATGTGAGTCTCTGGGAATCAGCAGACAGGGAATGCCAGGCACTTGGCATCCCGGTGGGGCTGCCAATGTGCGAGAGCACATTTGAAGTGTTAGAGCAGGAGGCTGGGCTGGGGTGATCTGGGCTGGCTGCAGGCAGGGAGGGTTTGTCCTGTGCAGGGGTGGCACTAGCTGTAAGCGGTGGCTGCTGTGACACAGGCACGTGTAGCCTGGTTTGGAAGGTTGCAGGAGGTTCCATCCTTTTGGAGCGGGGCACACAACGGTAAAATGCTGAGCACACGGAATTTGGGGTGGAAATCAAGCAGGAATCTTTTACAGCCTTGATTTTATTTTTTTTTTTTTTTTTAACTGATTGCTGAACAGAAATGTTAATTCTGTGTCATAGTGGGTGGAGCTGAGGCTTGAAAATCTTTTTAACAGCTCAGAGGGTTTGGCTTAGGAATGCTGTCCAGGAACATCAGCACTGGGACACATGCAAAAAAAAAGCCCATATGGTTTATTTACAGTGTGTGATGAGTGAATGGCAGTCTGTTGGTATGTTTTATGTCTCGTGCTGGGTAGTTTTATATGTTGGTCACTCAGTGATCACTTGACCTGTCATTTTTCAGTTATTTGTGAGCACTTTAGGTTTATCAATTACTTTCCCAGGCTATAAGTTACCTTTTTTGAGAGCATAATTTGTTTATAATATATGTTTTAACAGCATGATTTGTTTTGTGTTTGTAATTAATTTTGAGCTTTGAGACTAAAATTGCATGAGAAATGGTTATGGAGAGAGCTATTACCTCAAATATTGCTGCTAAGGACTCATAATATACTGGGACTGTGTCTCTTTTATTACTGACTTGATTTTAGTGGTCTTGGAACTGGGATTTAGGGACACTAGTGACAGAGGAAACAGGGTAGTGTGACATTGCTACTCATGGTTACTGAGAAGAAATTGGAGGGGCAAACCAATTTTCCTTCAGAAACTGAAGGATGTTGCTGTGGTGCCAATGGTTTTCCTTCCTGAATAGTAGTGGAAAGTTCCACCGTGTTCCTCTGGCACAGCAGGAAGGATTTAGGGAATCTTACCGTCTAACTCGTTTGCCCAGTAATTCCAACTTAATTCAGAATAGCAAAGGAGCTGCTCTGCCTGACAATGTTTTCTTACACATTGTTCGTAGAGCACTGAGCAAAGCCCTCGGAACAACACGGTCAGTGCAGGAAATGGGCATTGCTTCCATTAAAATCAAGTTTTATCTCTTGTCTTCTTCTTAAAGACAAACAGCTTTCCCTGAGATAACTGAAAGTTTCTGTTTCCTGGAAGGACAAGGATTCCTTTTTTTTTGGTAACAAGTACAATCCAATAAGCCCAAGGAAATGCTGAAAATGACAGTTTCAAACATTTGCTGGACATGCCCAGAAACATGCCGTTTCTCAACGACACTCTGTGAGGCTAAAAGCCATTTTTACAAGGGGGTAATTCTGTGGTGGGTATGGCTTGAGGGAGGCTCATAAATGGGAGTCTTTGTGAAAGACGTTGTGAAGAGGGTGAAAGATGACAAAAGATGGCAAAATTGAGTTTCGAGTTAAGTACTTAAAAATGTGGCAGTTGTTTTCTGCTTGAAAACCTTTTCCAGGTCTAACTGGGATGGAAAGCTTTGCTTCACATGCTGTTTTTAGCAAGTTCTGCGCACTAAGTGGCATTTTCAAACAAAAATGGACATTGTTAACAAAGGCATATCTGGAGGCAGTGTCTGTGCTGTGAAATTAGTGTCTGTAAGAGAAAGTTGAAGACAGGCAGCTTGATTAAAAGCATTCATAGATACATATTTTGAGTTTAACATTCTCAGCAGTGCTGTAGGTGGATGTGTGGCGTAAAGAGCCAGAGGATCTGGTGTGTTCTTTCTGTGTGCTGATGCATGTTTCTGCTGCTACCAGATGAAGGTAACGTGAATTGCAGAGCTTCTCTTTAAGAAGACTTGAGGTTTTTATTAAGATTTCATGACTTACCTGTTGTTTGAAAGTGCCTTAATTTGCTGGGATCATTTCCCAAGGCTGGTGGGAGTGCATGGGAGTGGGAATTGCAAATTATGTTGTGGTTTGTCCTCTACTTCTGACCAATTTTCCTCTAACTTGTGTTTGGAAAAGCACACATTTGGAATGTTTGTGTAATATAGACTATTATCCCTCTAATTCCCTGTCCATCTGTAGGACAAACGTTTAGGCTGTGTGCAAACTATACCAAGTCTATATCATCCATAATGTATGACTGTATATGAGAATGTGCCACCAATGTCAAATTTTATTTTATTAAATATAAGCTGCTCTCCCATCTGCGCATTGGAGACCCCATATATTGTTTGCCAAAAAAAAAAAAAGTCACCAGTTCCAAGCGTTCAGTAATTTCACATGGAACGATATGGAATGCCTCAGTTTCTTCTCTCCCTTACATAGATAGAACTCCTTGAGTTTTGATTCCTCATGGCTGGTTGTTCCTTGCTGTGTAAGAGCAGTGCCCTGACAGCTGAGCAGCCACGTGGGCTCAGCCCAGTTCCCCCGCCAGAGCCACCTCTGGCTGGGTCCATGGCTGCCGCGACACCACCGGCTGCAGAGGTGCGGGTCAGGTTCTGTCCTCCCTCACAGCCTTCTCCCACCATGATCCAGCACTCCACCCATGACAAGGCCTTCAAATGAGCAAGGAGACAAATGTTTGCTGTAGCTCTTTATGCTCTGGCAGATGAGCTGCTGGGACCTTTAGTTGGCACCTCTCTATGGTTCCAAAGGAGCCAACCTTGTTACGGCTGCCTTTTTCCCTTTTTCCCCCTTGCAGGGATCTCGCACTGTATGTGTGTGTGAGAGCCTGAGTGTCTGTGTGGCTCATGATACCCCGCAACACAGATTGACAGGAACCAGAAGCCAGGTTCATCAAAGGCACAGATTTCTGATCCAGAATTGCAGTGACTGATCTGTGCCAACACAGACCTAGACTGGCCAGATAGACTGAACAGGAGGAAAGCGCAATGCCAAAAAGGAAGAAGCTGAAACCTAATTAATCAGAAACAAATAAGTCATCCTTCATGGCAGCGCAGAAGTGGTACCAATTTAATTGGAGAGTACCCTATGTTCCCTGAGGATGACACTGTGCAGCAATTCCACTGCCAGTTACTGCCGTCACAAGTGCTGAGTAGTGAGAACCGAGTGAGTTAGTGCCTCAAATGGGCTGAATTCTGCTCATTTCAGTTCAAGCTCCCGGGGACTGGAAGTTCAAATCCTGCTTATGGATTTTGGCGTCCTTTTCTCTGGGTGTGACATCCAGACCACAGGGCCTCTCAGTCCATCAGTCCTCTGCATGGTTTAGAATAAAGGGAGTGGGATTCTGGGAAATGAGATGGATGTGGTAGCATGATAATGTGGTGTGTTCACCAGGCAAACAGGACGGGAGCTGGCTGCTGTCTGGGGCACACCTCAGAAATTTGAGGCATGACAGGAACTGAAAACAGGTGCTTTTTCACCACCGAAGGGGAGGAGGTGTGTGACGCATGAGAACAAGTTACCCAAGGTCACAGTGTAGAGGAGATAGGGGGAGTGAGGGGAAGAGTTATTGTCCAGGAGATTAGTCCCACCCAGGACTTGGAGAATACTAACCAAGAGGAACGCCATGCAGAAGTGTCACAGCTGCTGTTTCAGGCCAGTGGAGTTACATTGTTTGGCACACGGAGCAGAGCCAGGCTGGGACAGCATAGCGGGGCTCCTTTGCTGTTCCTCTGGGTTTGCCATAAGGCCTTTGTTACTGCCTTGGAGAAATTAGCTTAAAAGGGACTGAGCCTTTCTGAAAGAGTCAGTGCAGATGTCATGGCTAGGAGGGCAGTAGCCAAGCCCATGGCTGCCAGGTATCCATTTACTGAAAGCGCATGAGCAGTTCCACGTTCAGGTTATCCTGAGGGATTCTGGCAGTGTGTCGTATCATTGGAGACAGGTGCTGTGTCCTGCTTGGGAGCAGCAGGTAATGAGAGACAGCACTGCCTGGGAGAGCTTGGACTTGAAATGGTCATGGTAGGAAACATAGGAGATGGCAGGCACAGGTGCTGGATAAAGGTAAAGAAAGAAGACTGATGTCCTGCTGCTGTGTCTGGAATGCTGGTTTTCTCTGGATGAAATTTGGCACTCAGTTTTCAACAGCTATTAGACCCCACAGATTTAGAAAACCCAACCCTTAAGAGCAAATGTTGGATGAGAGAGAAAAATCACTTCTGTTTCCTTGGTTACAGAAGAACATGAATAAATTATATGGGGGAAAAAAAAAACCTCATTACATTTTGAGTGGTCATTTGTGACAACTGGTCCTGTGAGTTTGCACTTGGGAGGAAGAAGGAAGAGCTCTTCCTCTCTGGAATGGCCCCTGTGTGCGGTGTGAAAGGTTGGACAGCCAGCTCACCTCTGTGGGCAGCCAGGCTGGCTGGGCCACTGCTGGGGCAGGGAAGGTGAGGGACTCTGCCGCTGGCAGGGGGCTCAGGGAGGGGAAGAGGCTCTGAGACCCCGTGTCACACCTCAGCTCTAGTCAAGTGAACCTTGCGTGTCAAGCTCAAATTTCAATAGTTTAGGTCTGCAGCCTGATTTAGAGATCGCCTGCTTTCCTGCTAACTGGGTTTGCAGAGCCTGTGTGTGACGGGTATTTCCATATGGAACTCTTTTACCAAGATGAGGTGTGAATTTAAAGTTCCCTCTAGGAACATTATTTTCTGGACTACGTTATTTTCACTGAAAAATACTTTCTTTGCAATCCAGTCAATGTCACTTTAGAAATTGTTTGAACTATGCAAGCAAGCTATTCTTAGTGTAGAATAAGGGATCCTTCTTGGTAGCTGTGCCTCTTTAATGATCTCTGTTTATTATGGACGTGCACTGGTGACCTTCATTCAATTCAGCAGGAGTATGGATGTCTGGGTACCAAACTTGCCCTGGAAATGGGTCTTGGAATCTGCTAGCTTTGAATTTTCCTAAGCCCTAGTCCTGTCTCCATTCTAAAGGAGCTGTTCTCCTACAAACCTGGGTCTGATTTCCTGCTGGATTGCCTTCAGAGGCTTGTGGGGAGAACCTCTTGGTGATGCTACTTTGCTTGTACAAAATGCTTTTCATCCCAGAGGAGAGTTTACCTGTGTGTACAGCTCCTGCTCTGAAGGCTGGGATGACGGTGATCCTTTTCAGGATGGTGATCTCTGGCATGGCTTGTGCAGAGGATTGCTTTAACCTTGTTCATGACTGCATCCTATGAGCAGTCTCATAGTGTTTGGAGGATTCTCTAAATGGGATACCTTAGAGCTCCTGCAGTAAGGAGTCCAGCAGACCCAAGGGCCCCCAGGCAGCAGCAGCAAAGGCTGTGAGAGAGTTCAGTTTTCAATGCGTTCCGGATAGTGAACGAGGGGTCACCGTTCTGAGAATGGAATCAGCAAGGATTCCCTTCAGCAACAGAGGCAGTTCTTCAATGTGGCGCCACAGACAAACCCAAGCATGCTGTCCTACAGCAGCGGCCTCGGGGTCCTCTCCAAGTAAGGAATGGCCGGGGAGAGTGGGATGGACTGCAGCGGCCAAAGCCTGTCCTGTGGGGATCCTCCGCCATGGGGACAGGGAGCTTCTTGGAGCCCTTGGGCAGGCAGTAGAACTCGCATAGCCCTAGGCTGGGCATGGCAGATTCCAGCGTCAGGGCCAGCTGTTCCTGACCCCCACTGTTCGTGCGGGTCCTCGCGCACGTCGCGCTGTGCTCAGCAGCTGCAGCAAACGGGGCTGCTGGGGCTGGGAACAGGGGCTGGGAGGATCCCTGCCTTCGGTTCTGCCATTTACAATTCTCAGATAGGAAAAGTTAACACACTTTGGAAGAGTTTTTTTCTTTTTTTCTGGCACTTACAAGTTCAGCACGCTTTTGTGCATTCCAAGCAGTCCTGCCCAGATCGACCACCTGTTCCCTAATTCTGGGTATAGGCAGGCTATAGTTCTTTTCCATATGGGCAGTGTAATTCCATTAAGTAGCAATCCAGCACTCTTTTTTTAACATTAAACCTCGAGAGTTAATCATCCATCTGTGTGTAATCATTGATTCCATTAAGCCTTATGGCCTTGTCAGATTATCAAACATTTTAAACAGCACTTTTTTCTTTTTTCCTTACTCGACAGCAAAAGCATTTGTTGGGGGCACAATTCGAGTGAAGTTTTCAAGCCATACCCCAATCTTGGAGACATTTACATTTCCCAGATCTTCTGCCTGTTCCCAGATACAGGGCTGGCCTGCATGGGGTCATTTGTGTCACACACTGAGTCATTCAGGTGTTCCTTGACAGGCAATGCCAAGATGTTTACTTGATGTTGACAACTCCCCCACCCCCAAAAAACCAATAATGCAACGCAAAACACCCAAACAACCCCCACACATGCTTTTTTTCCCCGATTATTCAACACTCAGGGCTTACTCACATCACCTTGAATTTGGGGGAATTATGGTACTTGTGCTGCAGTCAGAACAGTCCCTCAGACTGATGGATGCATCTGACCCTTATTTTTGTCAGAACAGGGCAACCTGTTGTGCGACAGGACGTAGAGTTTTTAGTATGAAAACAGAACTAAGAGCTGTTTCTCCCACGCAGGATTTGAAAAATAAGGAGATGATATTCCTGGAATTAACCGTGTTCTCAAGTGATTCCCTAAATGTGACAGTGTAACTTTGCATAAGCATGTAATTACAGCCTGGTTATTGTCCAGAAATTCCTGAAGTCAGAGCTCAGTGGTGGATCCGTGGGATGAAGGAGGAGGAGATGTTTCAGAGCTGCTTACAAAATCGTGAGCCAAGAGAGCGTGGTGGGTCGATATGGCAGGTAACAGGTGAGGGGTTAATGGCAGGAGGCACAGCTTTTTCCTTTCAGACTTTTCCATCCTTACATATTCATTTCCCTTAATTGCATTTGGTGTCACCTCTGAGCCAGGAATGCAGTTGCCCCAACCCAGGCACCGTGACTCTGTTGTGCCTGGCTGGAAAAGCAGAGGGCTTCTGTGTCACTGGAGACACATCTCCGGCAACTGAAAAGCCTTCTCAAATCTTTCACAAAAGCTGCTGAAACAGAGTGAAAGCTAATGGTAGAAGTCATGCTGGTAATTTTGGAGTTCGGGCCTGTATTACATTTGCCCTGTGCTTAGGTCAGATAATTTATCCTATGAAAAGTACATATTTCAGCTGGGATTTTGATGACACTGTTTACTCAAAATCTTTTTAAATGAAGAATCTGTGAAGATACTAAGGTGACTTGAGAAGTGAAGAAGTGACCAGAGAAGTGGTGAGGTTTTGATTTTGAAATGTTCTATGAATTTCAGAATCTGGGAAGTGCTGGCAAAGAATCCAAAATACCATGTCTGATTCCTACCAAACCACTATGATTACTACTGAACCTGATTTAAAACCCAACAAAAATAGCAGGCGGGGGGGGCTGGTTTCTTAGTTCCTTGTTAATTACATTCATTTCTTTTTTTTTGGAAAAATATTAGAGTGATAATTAGGCCACACATCATGCGTGGTTGGATAAATACTAGTTACATGTTGAGAAAGGGGGCAGAAAATTGTATCTAATGAAAGGAACTGGTGCCAAATAGTATAGAGATTTGTGCTTGTCTTGGATAAATGCCGTGCGTTCACCTCAGCTGAAGGAGGATGTCGCACAGAGCACAACGAGTCCCCACAGTTCTGACAGAGGCCAGGGACTGTTCCACTGGCAAACAGGTCACCAGCTCATCTCTGGGTAGCACAAAGGCTGTTCTGCAAGTCGTATCTTTGGGAATGTTTGAGTAGAGGTGTCAGTTCCTGTACTTTGTACAAAGCTGAGGTCTGCTGTTCTCAGCTGTGGGCTGCAGTCAGCCATCTTGGGGCACAAGGCCACAGGGGTGGGATGAGGGCTGGCTGACTTAGGAACAAACAGGAATATATGGGACAAAAGCCCGGTGTTCCCGCTGTGACCCATGTGGTTTTGGTGGGGCTTTTGTGTGCTCTGGAGGTTGTGTCCAGCTTGGCTCCCAGTGCCACCGATGGCCATACGGCAGGTGGCCTGAGGGAAATCACTGAGCCATCTTTGCAGGTGTCTGGAAACTCAGAGTATTGTCAATTCTGTGTGGAATTTCTTATGCTTGTGCATTGCTGAACTGGGGCAACATGAGGTAATGCCTGGTAGGATGAAATGGGGGGCATTGGGGTGTGCCAGACAGTCGCATGGAGTTCAATGCAGTGACTTCTGACCTAGTGGGAAGCTCGATTCTTTGGCTTCATGGATAACTTAGGCAGCAGCTTGATACATTCTAAGTTGAAATTGTAAAAATGAGGAAGTGTTGGATGTTGCAGTTAAGAAAATTGATAATTACATCAGTGAGCTGTCTGGCTGAGGGATTTATTAAAAATGTCTTGAGCCCTCAATTTCAAAATTGCTGATTTTTTTCCCCCCAAATTTCAAAAGTACCAGAGGGGAAGCAAGTTGAATTGCTGTCTGTGTCCTTGTGTGTCTCTTGAGCAGATAGGAGGTACTTTAAAAGGATTTTTGGTGGGCTTTCCTTTGAATCATGCCATAAATGTTAGGTGTGATGGTGATAAAGTAAATACCACACAAAGCACATGGGTGGTAGGAAAAGCTGTCCAGCTTGTTTATACCCAAAATCTGCGCTGGGCCCTTCTCTGTGTGTTGTAGAGCCGGGGTTTCCTCTTGCCAGCTCGAGTGAGGGCAGAGCCACCCAGTCCTGTTTGGAGCAACTAGAAAAGTTGCCTTTCTCCAATCAAAGAGAGGTATTAGCAAAATAAATGGGAGTAATTAAATCTAATTTAGTCATGTAAATGAGTTTAATTAAAAGAAATCTACTCTTTAATAACTTGAGGGGGAAAGGCGCTCCGCAAGGAGTTTGGAGTTTGGTTAAGCTAACGAGACACAATAGCTCAGCTGATGAGCCCATGGTGTTGTCACCTGCCGTGTGCCTGGAGAGCTCGGGGGGGCCGAGGCCCTGGGGTGGGCACCCCAGGAGTGACAGCTCTTCCTTTGGCCTTGGAGTCCCACCTACTGACATTTGTCATAACTTGAGGAATTTGCAGAGAAAATCCTCCGGTGATTTTTGGGTAAGAGTTGGCGCACAGGTTGAGGTAGGGCATTTTGGGAAAAGAACTGTTGAGCTGCTTTGCTGCTCCCCTGTGTTGCGTCCTACAAGACCTTTTGTATGAAGCTGTATTAATTCCTTAAATATCTAATCAGCGGCAATAAGCTTTTACTGCTTATCGATGAATCCAAGATGTAGAGAAGCAGTGTGGGGAATGATGTCAGGGGAGCTCCCAGTTTTCCAGGAGTGGATGTCTGAGCCGTGTGGCTCCATCCTGGCAGCCTGACCTCATTTTTCCGTCGCTTGGAGGGTGCTGCTGCCAAGGGGTATCATTTGAGGCCCTTTCTGACAGGGGAGTCGGCTGTGGCCCTGGGGTGTTATGGGGCAGGACAGTGGCACAGAGATGAGGATGGCCATGGGGGGGAAGAGTTCTGCTCCCAGCAAGGGGTCATCTTCCTCCTTGAGAGCAGCTGTCCATCCCCTACAAGGTGTTTCTGCCTATCTAACTTGGAGCTTTGACCTTTATTCCATGTGATGAATTGGAAGTAATTTTGTCGTATCACTGTGCAATGCAGCACTGCCAGCAGGACTGTGGAGGAGTTGTTTGTTCCTCTCAGTATAATAAGGGGACTGACAAAGAGGACTGGAGCCTTGTGCTTTCTACCTGGGAAATGCCAAGGTGTGTTAGATCGTCAGGGAGGGCTGGGGCTGATAAACGCAGGACAAATGCTGGATGCTAAGTGCTATGGAGGCTGCTTGGAAGGCAGGTGGCCCTCTTCTCCCATCTGGGATTCCTGAGTATTACAGAGTGCACGCAGAGTGGCGGTCCAGGGTCTCCCAGCTTTGGGAGCTGGGCCTCTCGGCTCGCCAGGACACAGCAGCCTGCCACATCCACTTCCTCTGAAAACAAGTAATTCTGGTGAATCATTCCTTCAGAGTCATCGGTGCTGTCCATGTGTGTCTGCAGGAGCTGTGATTAAAAGGCCAGAGGCAGGTTAGAAAAATTAATCCTAACAGCAGCTGAGTGGAGCTGAGCAGAGGTAGGGAAGCGGGGCAGGGGCCGTTTCCAGCTCCCTGCCCACAGCTGGTCCCAGTTCACTAAGATTGTTAAAATCATCTGGTTTTATGTTCTTGCCCTGGCCAAAACATGGCGTGCACTGCACGGAGCTGTCTGTGCCAGGGAATGCCACTGACTGGGTCGCGTGTTCCTCAGGGATGCGGGCCAGTGTGCTGGAAGGGCTGCATCAGACAGGCTCCTCGGAAAAACCGTGAGAGCTGCGGCTCCCTTCGGCACACCTGGGAAGTTCTTCCATTCCAGAGGCCGGTAGATTTGTGCGTTTATTTTTCTGACTTAATTTACACCAGTTGGGACATGTTTGGCCATTAGTTTCTGTTACCCCTTGCCTGTTGAGGAACTCTGGCTAAATGATGTTCTTGCAGATTTATGCAGAACACTTGTCTTGTGCTTGGTGTCACCACGTTAGCCTGGTAATGTGCGCTGTGTGGAGGGATTTTATATGTAGATCAGTTGTGTAGCTAAAATAATTTCAGTAGGCCCAACTGTATGTATCAGACCCAACTATAGGCGTTAAGTGATGTTTTATTTTCTTTTTTTCCTTTGAATATAGCTTTTTGACAACAGTTGGTAACTGCAGCATCCTATCGTGTGTTTTCTCTTTCATGGTCTTTTGATTTTCTGAAAGTAGTCTCATAAAACACTTCATTTCTTCTTCAATAATAGTGAGCATTCTGCAGCTGGAATTTCAAGTGCTTGTTCAGATCAGCATGTACATTTTGATGGGATGAAGCAGCTTCTAAAGAGTTAGCGTGTGATTTTAATAACCAGTGTTTGGGTTCAGCCTCACTCTTGACGTCGTCTGCCGAATTTCCTTTCTCTTACAGGCAAATCCTTGTCCAGGTGGATGCTTCCACTGCTTAAATCCCTTCCCAGCCAGCTGCAGAGACTCTCTTTAAAGCAAAGAAAATTAAATACATGAAAATCTAAAAGTCTGATTTGGGTTGAACAAGAGGGAGAGTGGTTGCTATTGGAGGTGCTCACCAAAAAAAATCACTGAACTTGGATTCCTCCCTTCCTCCCCTTCTCTTTGCCTTGGATCAAAGCAGGGTTTTTTTAGGAATTGCCGTTTTGAAGACTAAATTAAATTCAGACAGCTTTGTTAATGATGCCCTGCACTCGTTATTTGCTTTGACTTGGCTGAAATTAAAACTTTTTTTATCTGCAAATTATTTGCTTCTTCAGGGTTTTGTCCAACCTGGTTCATCAGCACAGCAAGAGCAGTTTGAGCTGTCAGGGCTCCACTGGATTTACTCAGGTTTGCCAGCCTGAAAGAAATGCAGCCAAACCATCAAAGTAAAATTAAAAGAAAAACTTGGGAACCAAGGTACTGGAATCAGTCAGTTGCTAGAAGGAGTTGTCTGAGGGCTAAGCCATGGGACTCAGCAGGGTTTTGTAGGCATTGTGCCGCATGGTCGTGGTGTTATTGATCTCAGCCTCTTCTGGTGGCTGGATTGGTGCTGGAAATGCAGGGGCTGTGCTCTGCAGCACCCAAGGAGCTGCTGGAATGGGGCTTTGCCAAAAGTACCTGGAAACTGCGTGGAAGTGTGCATGGACATTCCTCACGCTTGTGTCCATCTTGAGCTCTTTCGCTCCTTGCCGCAAGGCCAAACCCGTGGCAGTGCAGCTCAGGGAGCAGGGCATGCACAGGCTCTCCAGGTGGCGTCTGCTGCAGGGCTCAGCACTGCCACTGATGTTATTTCTCTCAAGTATCCTCCATCCCGGGCAGAAGTGCCTGCTCCAGAGCTGCCCGTGGCTGCCCCGGCCTGGCTGGACACTGTAGGTGTGGGAGCTGCCCTGGGATGCTCCAAGAACAGCCACTGCTGTGGAGACAGAGATGGATGGGCACCAGCCTCGGCTCTGCCAGTTCTGAGAGCTGCCTCCTTCCTCCCATCAGTCAAGTGCTTCTCTCAGGCACCACGTGTGTGTAAAGGCAGAGTTGGACAGTGATGGCAGCAGCCACAGAAGGCTATAAAATGAGACTAAGTCAGGAAATACTATTTCTGTAATTGCTGGGGGGAAAAAGTCAAATTACTGATACTTACACCTGCTTTAACAGGGATTAAATCCCATCATGAACTGCACTACTCGGGATTGACACCAGAGAGCAAAATTTATCCTGCTGACTGGGTGTCCCTCAGATTCCATCAGACTGCACTGGCTGGCTGGTGACAGAGGGCTCTGAGCTTTGCTGCTGTTCCTCGGCCTGTTCATTGCCTGCCTAACACTGAGGCTGCCGGAGCCCTGTGGAGTCCCTGCTTGGGGCCAGGGCTCTGCAGGGTGGGCTGGGGGCAGCTGGCATGGGTAGGCAGGGACCCTCGTGTGTGTTCCCAGGACATGTGGGCACATCCAGAACATCTTTGGGGACGCCGGGGTTTGGAAGTGAGCCCTGCTTCCCCTCTTGCCACTCCCCAAGGCATTGGTGGAGCAGTGTGCCGGAGTGGATGATGCGTAATTGAGCGCGGCTGCGGCCGAGTGTGTTCGGGGTGCAAAAAAAATCCCTGTGTATGAACAGGGCTTGTGTGTCAATGTGCTTTTCCTTCATGCAGGCCTGGTTCCATTAGGAAGGGAGGCATTGTGTAATATAATAGACATGATTAACTTTAATTGCACTTCTTTGTTGGGAAAATAGACATGTAATTAAAAACCTGACATGCGTTGTACTTTTTTCTCCAACAATTTACTTGCTGGCATGTCTTCAAGCAGATATTCTGCAAAGCCCTCACCGCTTACTCGTGCACGTCTCCACAAGTCCAGCTCCTGTCTTTCCGAAACCCCGGCGTCTGATGCCCAGACTGAAGTGGCTAAGTTAGCACATCCTGCTGGTCATTCCCTCCTTTCCCAGGAGAAAAAGAGCTGTGGGTCTTAAAATGCTGCTCATGTTGTGGGATAATCTGCGGTATTGATTTACTGGAAAATGAGATGCTGTTTACCTTCTCGCTACTGAGGAGCAAGCCCGGTTCTTGCTCAGCATCTCCCATCTACAGGAGGTGAGGCATGACTCAGGCCAGGCTTCAGTTGTACCAGTTAAATCATAATTCTGGTTTGGCTGGAGTCAAAACCCCTTTTCCACAGTCACTTCTGTGTATGCTAAGAAAATCTTTTGGGATGTCTTCCTACCATTCTCATTTCCCAGAGAAAAAGGGGAAAGTTCAGATAGCCCCAGCCAGGCAGTGTTAGCCACGGCTGATTTTAGTCTGCTGGCAGAGTCCTTTCCTTTCCCTTTGGGAATTCCAGTCTCTTTTTCCTGGTCAGGTCCCTAAGACAGTTCTGAGTTACTGAACTGGAACGTTGTACCCTGGCTCCGTGCCATGGGTGAAATGTACTGACCTGGAGCAATGTGGGTCGCTTTGCCTGGCAGCACAAGGACATACGTGAAAACCTGAGATGGTCTCACCTGCCAAACTCCCTCTGGGTGGGTACAAAGCACTACTCAGGTGAAGGGACACTTAGCACCCGAGTTGTATGGCATGGTGAAACACTCTGGCTGGGGTCCAGGGTTGTAAATATCTGCCAGTGACACTACGCACATGGGGCCAACTCCAGCAGAGATCCCCCAGGAGAGCTTGGGAAACATGTTGGCCTCCATGTTCCTTTAGCTGGGCTGCACTGGGCTCTCGACAAAATTCCTGCTCTCTTGGAAGACACTGTTGCTGTGCTGATGATTTGTGCTCAGCTGTTCCCAGCCTCTGGGAAGCTGGGGTTTTATGGACCCCTCATTCCATTTGTTCTGTTTATCTCTGCCACACTTTATTTTGTCCATCTTTCCATGGTCTGTGTTGTTTTTTGGTTCTTTTATTGTCATTATTCAAAACAGGAATAGAAGTGAATATCCTCTAAGTTATGAATGTAATCAATTTTGAGTCTTTAATTGTAATTTTTTTTCCATAAAATTCTTTTAATTTAGTCTAATATAATGGCACATCAAGCAGTAATGGGTACATTAAATTGAATCATGATGTTCATATACACATTTTATGACACAATCAAATATCCCAATGCATTAATTCATGTCAATCAGTTAATAAAATCAAATAGGAAACATTTCTCTAGTGCTGTTAACTGTGTTTCTCCCATTTGGAGGGTGACAAGATGGTGAGGGCCTCTATATCTTGCCTAGTTCATGTTTTCTTGGCTGTGTTGGAGTCGATATATTTGCTTACTTGATGAGTACAAAGTGTGTCCGTTGGCCCCCCACCAAAATGCAGTAATGGGGAGCACAAGGCCCCAGCTTTACCTCGTCCGACCCCGGTTCTGTTGGTACAGTCCTGTCCCCAGAGACTCCCCTGAATAAGAAAGGAATATTAGCTGTGAACTTGGGGGATAACTTCTCTTTAACAATGTCTTCCCTTCTGATGTTGGCCTTCAAGGACAAAGAGCTGCAGCGAGTTTACCTCACACTGTTGTGAGGAAGGAGAAATTTCCTTCCTTAGCAGTTGGCATTGGAGCAGATCTTTGGGCTTCTCATCTGCTGCACTTCCAGGGTGGGTGCCAGCCGGACTCCAGAGGGTGCTGAACCTGAAGTAGGTCTGTTTCCCTTCTTTGCTTGTAAGCACAAGTTTGCTTTCTAGTAGCCATGTTCTTTTTCCCTGCTAATAGCCTGCTGACAGGTGTTTTACCTTCGGTGTACAGTGCTGGATGGAAAAGGGATCTTTTTGTGCAGCAGTTACTTGGTGTGCATCAAAATGGACTGTAACAGGAGCAGTGACAGACAAGCTTTATGGGCTCTCTACATTCTAGGCTGGGGCAGTAGAATGTAGGCGGTAGCAGCTCTTCCGTCTTGTGTAAGAAAGGACTCATGTTGATAAGCAGCTGAGTAGCTGAATGAATTGTGTCTGGATACCCTAGCAAGTGTTCCAGAACTCACATTCCCAGCTCACACGTGGGTGGGGTTTGCTAGAGCTGTTTCCTCTATGATGCTTAACAAAGTTTATTTCTTCATTTTTTTGTCTTCCATTGTTTTGCGCCTACTTGCAGGGCTCCTGAGTATCATGTCTGATCTCAGAGTGAGAGCCATGACATGGCAACCAAAAGGGGGGATTTCTGGCTGGTAGGGAAAGGGTCTGGCTGTGATGTTATGATTTTATCAAAAATTCAGTTTCTCCATTATGGAGCTTTGAGCAAAGGCTGGCAGTGTGCCACCTGAGCACTGATCACTGAGTGTTCACGAGGGAAGTTGAGTCTCAGAAGTCACGGGTGGGGTTGTAGGGATTTGTTTAGCTCGGTCACATCGGTTGGAGGGAACTTTCATTGGTTGGCTGTTCATTGCCTTCCGGCTCCTTGTTCCCTCATAATCCTGTATGTCACAGACACCATTTGTTGTGGGAAGGAAATGAGGGAAGAAAGCAGCGGTGTCTGCACCTTTTCTGTCCATGGTGGTTAACAGCAGAGTGTCAGGGCATCTCTCAAACGCACCAGGCAGAAGCTGTGCCAGAGGGCTGGAACAGCTGCTTTGGGGCATGGTCCTTGTAACGCCAAGGCTTGTGCCCAATGCCCGTACCCTCTGTGGAATTAGAACCTGGCCAGGCTCACTGGCAAGCATTTGTGAAGAGGGCATTTATTGCTTGCTGCTTATTTCTGCCTGGCTTGTCACTGGAGCCTGGCTCAAGGTGTGCTGACCTTGGGTTCCTGCTCTTCGTTACTTCTGGTGTTGTTAGTAAGGAGTAGCCACTGTGTAAATGAGAATGAGAGTGGAGTTGGGTGATGAAAATAAGCAAAGTCTGCGATTTACCAAGGACAAGGAATGTTGAAGGCAGCTCTGATAGTCTAAGGTGTGAAATATCTGTAAGCACATGGCATTTGGACACCCGTTTTTCTGCTGAGTGGGTTGAAATCCTCCAAGCCCTAGTGTTTTGATATCATCTGATATTATGGTTGGTTTGAGAACAATGAGGAATGACAGCATCATGCATCTGGATCCATGTGTGTGAGCCGGGAAGGGAAGGCCTGGCAGGAGTGAGGGGGTTCTCTGCTGAGGGCACCATGTGCCCAGCAGTCCCCAGAGACTATCTGCTTTTTTTCCCCTTTCCTCCCTATAACATTATATGAGAGGAAGGATTTTTAAGAATGCTGATCTACAGCATAGGTGGAAGCACTAGATTAGGTTTGAGCTCAAACACTGACCCATGACAGTCACCCTGCTCTGTGCTGTGCCTGTTGGGGTGAAGGTGCTTTCAGAGCAGGATAAAATTCCTTCTAAATAAGTAGTTTTGACACTTCCTTCCCTATGTAGTGCCTATGAGGAATGGTACCAGTAGCATCTTGGCAGGCACAACTCTGTGAGGCGGTTTCATGGCCCTGTGGTGTCCCTAGAGTCATGTTGGCTGTGGGAAGGGATCAGCACCTCTGGTTTGTCATCTTGAAAGTGTCCATAGGGTGATGGCTCAGCGCATTTCCCGGGTCCACTCTGTCTGATGCAGGAGATGTTTCGTCAGCAGAAGCAGAGCACAGCAGAAGCAGAGCACAGTTTTATTCCATGCACCACAGAATTTGTTTGCAGGATTGTCACAAACCCAACAAATCTGTTGTGGGTGCCCGCTGTCAGAGGGCATTTCAGAACTGTCTGTTTCTGTACAGCTGGAATTGTGCTCCATGCTCCACGCTGCCTCTGTGCTGGAGCAGTGTGGGGGAGCCTTTGAGAAGGGCTCAGATACCCTTCACTAGAGAACCAAACTGGTTTCATCATCAGGAGAGAGGCTTGAAGCCTGGGAAGAAGAGTGGCAGGTGGAAGAGGTTGAGGGACAGGCCTTGCCTGTGCAGGGCTGGGGCTGGGTGGGATTTTAGAGGAGAATACAGCCAAGAGCAGGCAGTGGAAGCCCTCTGAGCTGAAGCTGCAGGGAGAAATTCGACTGAGGGAATGAGGTTCCTTGTTTTATTCGTCCAGGCACTAACATTGCAGATGTGTAAGTGATGTAGAAGAGATGGTCCTAGACGTTGGGTAAACCCTGAGACTGAGCAAAGTCAGGCTCTTCTGAAAGCAGGTGCTGCTGCTGCCTTGGTTGAAAACTCATGAAGAGGGACCAGGGGAGGAAACAGACTTGGTTCATAAAAGGCCTCTGTTCCTCCATCCCCATTGCAACATCCCTGCCTGTGCAGGGTGGAGGCAGGATGGATCCCAGGGGTGCTGGAGGGAGGGATGCAGGAAGGGAACAAGTGTCTGAGTGGGACAGGAGGGCTGGGAGGTCCCTGCTCTCGGAAGTCTCTTTGCAGAGCACAGACAGATGCCGCTGGGTTTGTGCTGCATGCGTTTTGGAGTCCAATTCCCAGCCAAGGCTCCCCTTGGCAATGAAGCGGAGGGTTGTGGAGGCAGGAATAGCAATCCTCCCACATCTATGGAGCAGATAAACAGCTGCCGTGGGGGCTGGGCAGAGCTTTTTGCCTCAGGCTCGGACCCATCAGGCATTTTGTGGGAGCGTGCCAACATCCACATTTGACAAGGCAGTGGGTTGAGGTGCTTTCCCTTCCTGGCTGTCCCTCCCCACTGCCCCTGGACTTAAAATATTTAAGGAGCCTCATTGCCCTCCCTGGGCAGGATGAAAAGGCAGAGATGGGTTTGTTGGCAGTGGCGGTGCCAGGAACCAGACGTGGCTCTGCAGGCCCATCCCCTCACATTCCAGCAGCTCCATTCGGGGCTCCAGGTCTGACCGCAGTCCCACGGCAGCTGGAGTGGCTGGGAGCAGAGCACAGCACCTGTGCACCTCTGTCTCTGACAGCCCTGTCAGCCCTTCTCCCAGTGTGCAAGGGAGCCTGGCTGTGACAAGTCTGTCACTCTGTCTCCGGGTGTGCAAGGGGAGCCCTTTTAAAGGGCTTTCCTTTTAAAGAAAGGCCTTGCCCGAGATAAAAAGTGCTTCAAAAAGCACATCCATTTCTGCCTCTAACCCAAATTCACAGCCTGGGGGGTGGCTGCAGCAGGAGAACCGGCCCATCTTCTCTCCCCTTCTGTGGTGTCCAAGGGCAGCATTTCCTCTCTCCTGCTTTCACCTCTGGCAGTGGGGATTGTGAGTAGGCAGCACACAGAGCTCTGGTGGCTCCAGCTTTGGCAGCCAAGGACCGGAACACTCCTCCTCTCGGTGTCTGCCTCGGAGCATTGCAGAGGCTTCGAACTGATGGAAAAAGAATATTGTAATTAACAGGTGTTTACTGTGTGCCACCTTTTCTACCTTCCAGCTCACCTTGAGATTGTGAAGACCAAACTGAAAAGGTTTCAGAGACAATCCTTTCTTTCTTTCTTGGCATGGCATTATGGCTGTCATTCATGCAGTGGTAGATAAGCTTAGTATCAAGGCTGTACAATCAGTGAGGCACAACCTCCAGGGCCATTATTCCTCTTTAGACTGAAGCTGAGGTTCCTCTTGTCTCAGCTCAAACCTAAACTTCTTGGCGTGATTAGTACTTTATTAGTTCATTATTTTCATTATTATTAGTACATTATTAGTTCTTTATTTTTGTTAAAATCTGTTGGTTACCTGGAAAGAAGCCAACCCAAGGCACGGTGAAGGCACTCCGGATCCAGATCTTCTGTGTTCGCATTGAAATGCCTTTAGGACAAAACCAGTTATTTTCTAAGCAGCATCTCTGAAAATAGTTGAGGAAAAAATTGAAATGATCTGCTCTTAAAAGGAAAAGATGAGGTGTAGAGTTCCAGCCTAGCTGCACTGGTTTCTGTAGAGTCTTTCCCATTCTGTCTTTGCATTCCCATGAGAGCAGCATCCCTTGGCACCAAAGTTAGGGAGCATTTCCCTTACAGTGTCCATCATGGTGTGTGTGTGTAATGCTGAGGAAGGAGGGGCATCTCCAAAGACATCACTAATGAAAATATTCGTTGTAAGTGAGAGAAAGGGTTCTAATCAGTCTGCCTCATTTTAGGTTATTAATGTAATTGACAACACAGTCTACCTAAATCATGCAAATTATATGCAGGGTGAGGATTTTTTTCTGCTATCATAATGATAATCTAAATAAAATGTGGGTTGTAAGTGGAGTTGTGAAAGACTGGATCTGAGATTAATATGAAATGCAAAGATTAAAAAAAGATACGCGTAGTGTAGAGCTGCAACTCTGCTTTTATGACATTTGAAACCCTGATTTATGACCATCGTAACCAGGTTTTTAACTGTATGGAAAATGGAATGAGGTTAAACTTCTTCCTATTAGCATTAGAGTTACAATCACAACACATTACAATGGACTAATAAATGTTACTTTTTGAGTAATGAAATTGCCATCAAGGCCCCGTTAAGCGGAATGAGATTGTAATTGGAGTTGGGCTGTGGAGGGATGGGCAGAGGCTGCCAGAACCCCCACAGCATCGCAGACACCGTGGGCAGTCCTGACTCCAGTCTCTACCTGTGGAATGCTCCAGTAACGCCTGAGAACACCCAGCTCTGCCAAGTCCCATGGAGCCAGAGCAGCCTGGAATCCTTATTCCAAGTTGTCTAGGATCTTTTGGGAAGCGGATATGGATTGTGTATCAAGAGGCCCAGGACAGAGTTTAGAGGCATCTGTGCGATAGGCAGAAATTTTGGCTTGTCACTACATTGGGTTGGATTTCAGATTTTATTCCTGTAGGGAAAGGTGCTGGAATTGTCAAAACCAGAGTGGGGATCAGGTGTCCTGCAGTGACTGGAAGTCCCCTAAAATACCTACACCTTAACCAGAAATAGCGCCCAGTCCATTCCTGAGCAGGTCCGGCACAAGGCAGCATCACGGTGAGCTCCCTGCATTTCGCCACTGTGTTCTGTGGCTGGAGCTGTGAGGGACACAGGAGGTCTCCAGGACCCCAGGGAGGGAGTGCTGCAGGTACCCACAGCACCTGTAATTCCATCACAGCCTCAGGAAGGAAATTGTGCGCAAGTATCCATGTAAGAGGATCCATTCTGTGGCTGCTCAGGGACACAGGTATCAATTCCCAGGCACGTCTGTACATAGGAAGTGATCTGAAAGTGCTGGAGAGTGCAAAGGGACCTTTGTCCTGGGAACAGCAGAGACCTGGCACTGTCTGACAACTGGGTCCCACTTGGTGAAGGTCTTGGTTCCTATCCCGTCCCTCATCCTGACCAGAGCTCTGGCCCACTCCATGCTGGATTGCCCAGGTGAGAGGGGACATGGAAAGGCTGATTGTGTTCTGGTGTAAGTCGTCCCTGGATTTTTTCCTGGTTTCCCGTGGCTGGATGTAGTGGAATCAGACCGTTAGATGGTAGTGGCCTGTTGTGTTCAGCCAGCACTTGAGCAGGTAAAAAATAAATTAGATGTCAATTACAATTTTCAGAGGTAGTTACATGAATTCTGATAAATTTTCTCAGTCTTAGTTCCGGGATGTCCCAGAGTGGGTGCACAGCTTGGCACCGGGCAGGGATGACTTAGCTTGGAAAAGGGCTCTGCCGAGCTGTGGCCAGCAGAGCCAGGGTCGCCTGGGGGCTGCAGGGAGCCTGACTGCAGTGGACCCGGGCAGCCGAGGCACTTGGGGGTGCGAGAGGCAGAGGGTGAAGTGCTGTGATCACAAACCAGACAGTCGCTGCTCTCAGGCCTATTCGCAGCATGTCGTGGACTGTCATCCTGCCCTTTCCCATGGGCCCTGGTCGCTGACGCTTTGTGTTCCGACACTACTTTCCATCCAGGCAAGCACAAACCATCCCCAGCTCCAGCACAAATCCACTGCCATGGTAACGCAGCAAGTCCCAGTTCCTCGGGAAGATGTGGAGTTTTATCTCGTGTGCTTGAATGGGACTGAGCTCAAAGAAGAGCACCGACAAACTTTATTGGAAGCATCAAACGGAATTTAGTAGTCCGGGCCACTGAGATTCCAGCATGTGAAATAGAGACTTAATGAGAATAAGGTACTTAGCTGGATGAAAAGGGAAATACTCTGGTAAATAAGGGGTTTAAGGCCCTGAAAACTTATCTGCCCTTGCTGGCGGCTGTGCTGGTGTGATGGAGGATGATATCTGGTTTTTCTCATTGAGACTCACCCTATCTGCAACTGCGGTTTAGGACATGATCAAGGGTATTCCACATTCTTTTATTCAGGAGCATTTTCTTGTGTCCACCAGCTATTGCTCTTTGGACTAATGTCATGGCTCCTGTTATGGAGGGAGGCTGGTGGCTGCTTCCACATGGCTTCTCTCCTTTTAAAAACGTTTGCACTACAAGGTGTTTGAAGGCCATGCATAAAATGCAGCCCAAATTATCTTCGCATACACATCAGCCTGGCTGCATTGATGTCAGTGCTGCTGGTCTGGCCTGCTGGCACTGCATCCTCACAGTGGAGCTACAACTTAGCTCCCAGAAAAGCTTTGCCCCCAGGACTTCACTGTATTCCTAAATCCTTCCCCCAAGAGCCCTGCAGGGAGGAGGGGTGTCACACAGCACTGGATGGCCAGCCAGGCCTGGGAAAAGGCCATGGGAGCATGTGGAGAATGAAGAGCAGCATGTAGCATCCCCAGCTCCTTAGAGGTCTTTCCAGGAAAATAAACATCTAACCCTGAGTTACAGGGAGGAACTGCACATTGCTGTCCCTGTGTTATGTGTCCCAGTGATTTCACTATCCCCTCACTTAATAACAAAGACGCTAAATTTCGTCTCAGATTGGCTTGCTTTGGCTGCCACACTGGCTCCTAATTTGGTTGGAAGAGCTGAAATGAATTCTAGTGCAAGGAATTACTCCTGCCATGGAGGTTGGACTTCATCCTGCAGTTCCTCCTTGCTGCATGGCTTCCTGTCCTGTGTCACCCTCAGCTGTAATGTTGGCATTCATGGATGCATCTGAGGGTCACAGACCTGGGGGACTCTGGCTCTGTCAGAGGCAGAGGGCTTTGGGCTTCTGTCTCTCCTGAATTTTTTTCCCAGATGTTAGGGTCCCTGAGGGTTGTGTAACACTCCTCAGGACTGAACTTCTGACTTGTTAGAATAAAAGGAAGTGGTTTAATCCACTGCTGCTGTTTGGTGCTCATCTCTGCGTTCCTTCCCTGGGTTTTTCTGAATGGATGTCTTTTATGGGCATGTCAGAAATAAGCATTTTGTGGGTAATCATTCTGATATCCCCATCAGAGTATTGATACCCTGTTCCCATTCCTGTGGACAGCCCCTAAATGGTGGTTTGTTTGGTTTTTTCAGAAATGCTATTAATTTACTTTGCAGTTGCCCTTCTATATCAGCATCAGGATGCTAAATTAGATCTGACCATACAGAAATTTTCTTTAACCCTTTTGCTCTCTTTTCTCCACAAACACAAGCTGATGCTTGGTGTCCTGCATTCATGTGGAGTTGTCTGTTTTACAAGAAACAAGGCAGGTGTCTCACATAAAGCAGAACCTCTTCTCCCTGACTTTGTGTGTTACAGAGCAAATAATCCACACGCCTGGCAAAATTCTGCTCCTGTTTAGTCACAAACACAGTCACTTCCTGTCCAGAACCTGGTGCTACCAAGGGTCAAAAGGAGATGTTCCCTGTATTGGTATTTCCCCTGAGCAGATGCAGAAGCAAATGTCTGGACCAGGATGGCACCTGGTGCCCCTTCTCCCTGTAGCCCAGACTCGCCCTGGCAATGCGGGCTGCTCAGGACAGCGTGGCACTCACTGTGCACAGGCAGGAGGAGCAGGCTTTTTTTGCTCCGGGGCTTCTCCTGGTTCTCTCCGTGGCACGCTTGCTGCCTTCCCAGCTCTGCTGCCACTGTCGCTCTCGCTGGAGGTCACTGCTGGCCACTGAGCCCAGCTCTTTGTCACTTCCACTCTCCAGGCAGAGCCTGATGTGCCGCTCACGAGGAGCAGCCTCTCCTGACAGCCAAGCTCCGTGTGCTTCTCCCTTTGGACAGGTGATTGATTCCTCTGTAATACTCTTAAATGGGAGCTGTATTGGGATCCAGGGCTGTCTCTGGATCAGAGAGACAAGGTCTTTAGCACTAATTGGGCCACCCTGTGTCAGGTGAACTGCCCTGCTTATGGGCCAAATGCAGATGTCACTTGGTGTCACTGTTGGAGGGGACAAGCACAGCCATGAGAGCACCACTGTTTTGTGGCACAGGTTCTGGCCCTCCGTCTGGGAGAGCAGCTCGTGCCAGCAGTGCTGAAATCATTGCTTGTGACACCGGTGGTCACGGATCATCAGGGCTCACAGGCAGCAGTGCAGGCATTTTTTTCTCGCATGTTAAAACCCAGCTGTGCCCTGAAAGGTGCGGGGCCCCCCAGACTCCCAGCTCCAGTGGCTTTGCCTGTGGAGGAGCACGGCAAGTACTCTGGTGGCTGAGAGCCCCGGCCTGGCTCTCGCATGGCCATGCTGCAGTCTAATGTACAGCAGCTTTTTAATGGTATTTATCCTTTTAATAAGGGTTCCTCTAAGTGACAAGTGACAACAAGAGGACACTGTGAGGTGGAGGCAGTGCTGACACTGGGAGAGGTGGTGGTTTCCAGGAACAGTGGCTTTGCAGAGTTTTGGGGTTGGGTTTGCACAAGGACACGTCCCTGCAGCCCTGTGCTGTAGGCCCACGGGCTGTGCTGCTGTAGAAACCTACCCAGATGTCTGTGTCCAAGACACCTGAGACTGTGTCTCAGCTGTCACCCTGGCTGGCTGAATTTGCGTGTATCTGTGTGTAGATGAGTGTAGTTATCTCTGCGTGTATGCAGGGTGACATAAATCTATTACATGATCTCATATACCATCTGGAAGAATAAACTTTTCTGGCTTCTCTGGTGGGTGCTGCTGGTCACTGAAGAATCTTACTACAGTCAGTCTAGGCTGAAATCCTGGGACTGAGGAACCTTGCTCCCCCTGAGCCTGTGATAGTCCCAAAATCCTGCTTGGTCTTTCTTACCTGAAAGTCTTCAGTCCCAGAACTAAAACAAACACCTGACTCATGCAAATAGAGGGCTCTGATTTTGGCATGGGCTTTGGTGTGATGATGTACCCAAAGCAGACCAAAGCAGTGGTTTGTTAGGGTATGGTGATAACTATTTGTACAGAGGCTTTAAAAATTATTTGTAGTTAGGTCCCAGGAGCTGTCCTCCTCTGGTTCATCCAGTCAAAACATAAATCCTCTTGGTTTCAGCTTCCCAGGATTGCACTCAGTGATCCTCACCTGCTCCTGCCCTACCCCTCTTCCTTGTTTGCCCACTGTCTCATCCCCTTATCCTTTATTATCCACACTGCCCTCTCTTCTCTGGATCCAGCCACCAAGGTCTCTCGGGGCTTGCCGGCTGCACACACTCAGATGGATGCTGGAGCTGTTTACTCCCATTATTCCTTTGCCAGTTGCGGTGATTTATTCAGCTCCTCTCAGGGTTGACGGGCTGAGCCTCTGTCAGTTCAGGGGTGTGACGTGGATAGTACAAATGGCACTAATGAGGGGAAGTCCTCATCAGGTGGAGCTCTAATGCTCTCTGGTCGCTTGTTCTTGTTCCTTGGCCTGTAGGCAAGGCCTGTAAACAAAATACACCTAGGAGCTAGGTTCTGCCCTGCCATGGCCGGCATTCCAAGTGCTTCCCGCTGAGGCCTGGGAGTACTCTCCCGGCCACGCTGCCGGGCAGGCAGCAGGCTCCCAGTGAGCACACATGCTACTCTGGGCGTTCCTGGCACCCTCTCCAGGCCCTGGCTGCCCTTCCTAGCAGCAGCAGGCTCCGGAGCACCCGAGTAATCCTCTTGAGCCGACAGACACCTGATCAGCGGGTCCAGGGGGGTTTTATGCGGGCTTATATCCGATGAAATCTCCCAGTTTTACTTTAATTGCTGTTGGCAACATGTGGTCTCTGATAAAAAACATATTTTCTGTCGAGATTGCATTCATCAGTTGGGCTAATTTTTCCTGGCCCTCCACCCATCAGAGCTTCTTTGGAAAGGGAAACAGCAGCTTGTGGGTTAGCAAATGCCAGGCAACTGAACAAAAAGAGAGAGAGGGAGAGGGGGAAAAGCAGCTCCGTGCCTGCTGCAGAGCATTTGCACGGAGAGCCCTGGAAGGGTTCCTGTTCCCCAGAGCCCTGCCGATCTGGTGCACACTCGGGTGGCGGGATAGGGAGTGTGTGGCCCGTGGGCCCCATGGCCAGCGCGGACCCGCGCTCGGAGCCCGGGCGGCCCATTGGGAGCCGCTGCGCAGACAGCTTGCGCGCCTGACACGCTGCCAGCACCAGAAGCTCGCCGGGTATTTCTGTCTTGGCAGATGCACGTTCTGTTGTAAAGGTCTGTTCAGCTCGTGCCTGCCTCGTTCCCAGGTAATGCTCAGCACAGGCGTGCAGCAGGATTTTCATAGCTTGTACTACAGGGCTTCTCCTTGACACCAGGAAAAAAAGGGGAACTGGTGTATGATGCAGCTTCTGTCAGGATGTGGTTTCCCAGATGTGCTGATCCCAGCTCTCCATGCCAGCAGCTCCTAGGCTCTCGTGGGAATGCTGTGGGTGACCCTGTGTCTTCATGTGATTAAAAAAATAAGACAAGAGGAAGAATGTTTGGTGGGCAGGCACCCTGCCACTTGCTGAGAATTGTTGTATTGGCTTAAACCACCCCCTGACTTCTTGGGAACTCGCTCCAGAGGTAGCAGAAGTGGGGAGAAAAAAAGAAGTTCAAAAAAAATGGATTAGCATTAGTTTTGAAGCAAAGCTGAAATGTTTGCAGGGTTTGCATGCTGGTCTCCATATGTCTCTTTTCAATTGCATGTGCTGGAAGAAAAAATGGCAACGCATAAAGGGATTTGTTAAAGTGGAGAAAGGGAAGTGCTGTGTGCTCTGAGGCTGTGGGAGAGAGCAGGGACCACCCAGCCCTTCCCTCAAAGGAAAAGGCATGTCATTCCAAAGTCCCTAATTTGAGAGTAATGGCTATTGGTTTCATGTGAAGCAGCATTCCTGTGCTTTCCCCTGCCCGAGGAATGGAGGAGGAGAGTATTGTAGCTGTCTGCTCCCCAGCCCCACGCGCCACCCAGACCATTCAGCGAGGAGCTGGAAGACAAATAGCAGCCTGCTCCCTTCAGGGGACGGCTCCCACAGCCCAGCCTGCCTGTTTTCCCAATGTTTTTCATTCCTGGATGCAGACTGACTCAGCCTTGTGCTAATAAAAGCCCCTTTCTGCCTAAATGCAGGCTTCCATCGTGTGCAGGGGATGGCAGCACTCCTGCTGACTCCGGGGAGGGCAGGCCTGGGCCATCTGTCCCTGCCGCTCCTGGAGCCACACACACACACCACGTCCCGCATATCCCTCCCACAAACCGGAGCCGCTCCGTACAGCAGTGCCTGCGTTTCCTGAATGGATTTATAATCCATCCAATACGGTAGATTCAGAATGTGTTACAAAAAGGACAGATTTACAGGAGACAATCTGCCTTCATGATGATTGCATATTGTGGCATTTCTAGTCCATATGGATCAGTAAGACTTGGATAGCAGGCATTTGACCTTCAAAATCATGCAAATGTGAAACCAGACTTCCATTTTTTACAGCTGGGAAAGTCACAGTGTGGCTTCTTCATCTGATTTGGGAGGCATTGATTAAAATACAGTTTGACTTCAGAAATTACTGAGATTTTCATACTGCCTTTTTGCAAAGCCGTGGCTCCAGATCTTCCTCCCTCCTTCCTCACCCCTCCTGGCTAAGCCTGACTCATTAATGCCTGTGACTCAATTGATCATTTCAGAGAGAAGTTGCTAATTTAGAGCCACAGGCTAACTATAAACAAGACTTTAAACCTTTTTGCTCCCGCCATAGTTAATCTGTGATAATAACTCCTGAGAGCCTCTGAAAAGGTCTGAGTGTGGCTTCCTGTCAGCAGCATTAGGGAACTGTACATTTTCTCACTGAGAAACCTTGGCCGTGCCAGATCCAATCAGGGTGTTGGGAGCAGCATTAACCTCCTGGTTTGCAGAAGAGCTCTCTGGGTTGCAGGGAGGTTCTGCTGGGGCCTGAGGGCGGTTTGGTCTGGGCTTGCAGTGCTTTTGTTGCCTTCGTGGTTTGCTGGGCTGGGCTGGGAAGGGAAGGTAGGGCTCTTGGTTCTGCCCGGTTTATGCCCCATCTGCCCAGCCTGCGCGGTGCTGCTGTGTTTGCCTGCTTTCACCACCCCTGCACCTGGAAGCTTTGTCTTGCTGGTGGTGTGTCCTCACAAGAAATCCTACCCAAACTCCTTCACTGGAATCATTAGGTTTGCCCAGTTCCTCCTTTGTCAAGTTAAAAAACCCAAACCCAAGACAGCTTATCTTTCACAGTATTTTGGCTAGAGCCTGAAGACACAATTTACTTGTACCACATGCTTCCACAGAGCTGTCTCATGCACTCCAGAAGGAACATGTTTAGGCTGAGATGAGGAGAATCTACCCTGGCACAGGGCAAAGGGAGAACTGGAGATGCCCAAAACATGTGTGGCTTTAATTTGTCTGATTTTCCAGTGATTCAGTGAGTTTGGATCGGTAATTCTGTGAGTCTCCTTTTTTGATTTTTTTTTTCCCCCCAGTTCCTCCCTAGTCTCAATGCATCTACAGAATTTTATGCCAACTATATGTGCTTCACACTCTTGTACAGGGACAGCCGTGGCAGGGCTGGTTCTGCAACCCAGGAGAGACTGTGTCCAAGGATAAGGAAAGAAGGAAAGGTTTTATATGGTTTAGTGTAGTGGTTTTTAAAAACAATTTTCTGTTTCTTCAGTTTTAAAATTAACTCATGGACAGAAGTTTCTGAAGTTTCAGTAATTTAGTGGCCATATGCCACAGAACTGTTTCCTGCTGTGAAATCTGTCATGGACAAAGAATTGAAAACAGAAGGAAAACCTACACTGATATCACCAGCTCTGTGGAGAAGAAAGAAGGAATCTTAGGCTCTGGACACTGGCAGTCCAAAGCAGTAATTAAGGGCCAATGTCTGCCTTTATCAGTAGAGGAGCACTTGAAGGAAATGTCTTTCCCCAGCAGAAGCAGAGAGTCCAGATACTGCTGTCAGCTGGTCATTCCCCACAAACAGAACCACTGTAGTTCAGGGTACACCCTGCAGTAAGGGCAGCAATACCCAAGGCGCGTGTACTTCCCTGGCCTGACCAGGTCTCGTGGTTTCGGCTGCTCCTCGAGATCCCCTGACACAGTCTTGGCAAATTAAAAGGAAGAGATTCCCCTGAGACTGCGCAGACTTTATCTCAGCACTCATTTACCTGGATTTACCTTCCTTTGTGTCCTTAACAACAGATTTGCTTTTCTTGTGGGTATATATAATTCTGACAAAAGTAGTTGGAGAAGGTTGTGGTTGATGGGTTTTCTTTTTTTTTCTTTCTGTAAAATCTCCTTTTTAGAAGAATCGACTGGGGTATAACTGGACAAAAATTAGAAAATTATAGGATCATTTTCCTCTGCATTTTCTTAGTTCTGTCACATTTTGAATGGCACAATCTATTTTTTATCATGGATTGAAGCAAACAGTTGTTTTTTCTTTAATTCTGCCTGTGAGCTGGCAAATGCCACCATACAGTGCTCTCTGCTCCTGCCTCCAGGGCTCCGGTCTGGCACTGCCAGGAGGGACCGGTTTGCCTGGCACCAGAGCCTGGGAAGCCTCTGCCCAGCTCATCAGCACCAGCCCCAGGCAGAACAAGGAGCTGGCAGCTCCTGGTCGTCCTCTTCACTGAGCTGCAAATGGGAGGAGTAAAACCAGGGGTGGGGGAGCCGGTGTAGGCCCCCTGTGCTCCCGCAGAGGGGCAGCTGGGCAGCTGGGCAGGGAGTGTTTGTCTTCCCGTTCCCGTGGCACAGGCACATGGGTTGGGCATTCAGCTGGTCCTTGTGAGAGAACAAGTAAATCGGGTTTTACAGGGAATATTGCATCCTCAGCCACTCGCTCTCGTGGAGTCTGTTGTTATCAGCTACTGCTGACTGGTAAAGCAGCAGACCTTAAAGATAATGATATTTGCTGGAACGTGTTTGTCTGGCAGCCAGCTTTCCTCTTACAGCGGCTTTTATTTTCCCTAAAGTACTACTTGTGCTTAACTCCTGCTGCTCCTGCTCTCCCAGAGCTGTTCCCATTTCCACAGCCCCTGTGTCAGTGTCAGCAGGACAAACCTGGCAAACCTGGCCGGGCTGGAGGAGTCCTGCAAACAACCTTTCAAAAGCTGAGGCCAAGTGGGCGTGCCAAGTGCTGTATCTCTTAGTCATAGGAGTTGCTGGTTCCTGTGTTTATTCACTACACAGGTATCAGCTTTTAGGGGAAGAAGTGTTTGGATACCGGATGAAGTTTACTGAAACCCTGCAAGCAGAAACTTGACTTTATTCTCCCCCTGTGCCTGCCTCTTATATACACACAGAGGTACATCTATTTTGGGGCTCTCAGCAGTCTCTGGGTCAGTTCCCACCATTGTGGGGCTCTCAGCAGTCTCTGGGTCAGTTCCTGCCATTTCGGGGCAGGTCATGGGTCGGCCACTGAAGGAAAGGAGATGTGGGAAGAGGGTGTGAAGGTGTCAGCTGTGGATCAGGGTGTGGAGTGTGATGTAGATCTCAAGCTCCAAACAGATACTACAAACTGAGCACCTCCAAAATATTGAGCAGAATCAGGTAGGTTTCTTCTTTGTTGCCACGTCAGGCTGGTTGCCTGTCCTCTTTTCCAGTGCACATGTATCACACTTTTTAAGCTGTCCTGTATATCTGTTGTCAGGAGAGCTGCTCTCTGTCAGGGCAGCAATGAGATAGATCTAGCTCTTCATCTGGAATTTTGGCTTTTGGTTCCTCTGAAGACCTGCTCTGTCTCTCTCCCAGCTCTCCTCAGGCATCCAAGCATTCTACTAAGTGCAGTGGAAAAGGGGTTCTTTGAGAAGAGTTCCCTGGGCTGTGATTCCCTGGAGGAGTGTTGTTGGCACTGTTTTCCACACTGGTACCAGCACACATGCAGTTGGCATCCCTCACACTGCTGGGGAACATTTAGAAGCAGGATTTGTCTTGGAGAGAGAAACTGAGCTGCTGCTGTGGATACAGATTAACCTTTGGGTTAGTGTAGTGTCTGGACCACACTGGGGGGAAAAAAACATTAATTTTCTTCAATGCTTAACTCCCTTTTTCTGGGCAAAATCTACCTTGGCAGATTCTGACTTCTGGCTTCACAAGTGTGTGTACATTTTGGGTGGTTGAGTTTCCATGGCAATTCAGTGCACCCATCAGGTTCTGAAACGGCTCCACGTGCAGTCTGGATTTGAGAACAATTGTTAGCTTGTCTTTTTTTTTTCATGCCATCTTTTGATAGAATTGGCCCGTTCTCTTTGTAAGTCGTGGCAGAGCAGTTTCCTAAGCAAGCAGACTCCAGAAGTCTCTGCTCTCCACACAGGTACATTTACAGGCATTGTAAAAGTCACTGCGGGAGAAGCTGCAGGACTTGGGGATTGGTAATGGGGACGCTTCCAAGTGTTCATACATGTTTCTGAACAGCTCCAGAGGAATTGTTCAGTTCCAGTGGGTCAATAATCTGCATTTTTAGAAGAACCTTAATAAATATTTACATAATCTGCCTTTTAACAAGTCCTTAATTGTGTATTTACATGACAGATCATAACAGCACCAAAGGAACTGTTATTGTCTGCTGTGTCACTCCTAATAGACTTCCATGAGGGATATTTTCCTGCATCAAGTCGGTGTTTTTGCATCTGAAAGTGAAGGGACTGGAAGTGGGGCTCTCAGTACGGGCAAGAACACTGCACCAGAGCTGGGCAGGGAAGGGCTCCGCCTCCTCTCCCTGGGTGTGGGAAGCTGTTGTGCATGCAGAGGGGGTTGTCTCGAACCAGCCCCTGCTGCTGGGTTGGGTTTGGGATGGTCTGGGCTGTTCTGCTGGAGCCTGGGCAGAGCCAGGGCTGTGTCACTGTGGGTTAAAGCCCATCCTGCGAGGACCCCCCCTCCGCAGGCCTCATTCCCGCTTCTCCTGCCCATTACCTCCTAAGCATTGTAATAACTCGGGTAAACTGCCGGGACAACAACGCCGTCTGGAGATCCTGCATCTGCCTGCCTTAATCAGCTTCCTCCCTTGAACAGGAATTTAAATAATGAGTCAATTAACGTTCTCAAATGCCAATGAGATGCAGAAGAGGGGGGTGGAGGTGGGAGCAGTGTGAGCTGTTCCAGCACTGGATTTTATGAGGAGTCACACACCGAGCACCCAACTGATTATTTGTCCCACACAGATGTGCCCACCTGGCACTGCTCCTGCTCCCCGTGCCCAGCTCACCGGAAAAGGCCAGAGGGCTGTAAACCTTTCTGCACAGGGCAGCACAGTGTGAGACTTGTCACACACCTGCAGGCAGCCAGGTGGTCTTTCCATAGGGCACGGTAGCTTTGTTTTTTAAAGAGGGCCTTAAAAATGGAAAAGAAAGCCCAGCCTCTGTATCCTCAATTCTGCTTCCGCTCTTGCAGAGGATCATTTAATTCATCCCTGCAAATTGCACAGATTATTTAGGCAAGTGCCTAATCTTTTCTTTGTTGCTTTGACTTGACCTGTGCTCAAACAACACTTCAGCTCTTCTTACCACACTTTGCACTTAACTAAATCAGCACAATAACTTGTGGGATTTCCTTTTTTTCACAAATTAAATGCAGGCTGGTAGGGCTCTGAAGTGATCTGATATATAAAAATGGCTGGAAGGAAAAGAATGGTCCTTAAGTTTTAAGCATTAACATTTCAGTTCCTCCTCTACCTCTCTTCTCCACAAAAATAATTTTGGTTGCTTTTAGTCAGGCAGAGCATTTATGTAATTTGTAATCCTATCTCCAGCAGAACCAGACAGGTAGTGTGGAAAACACGTTTCCTGTGCTCCTCTGACTTGCTGGTTTTGTGCAGTTTATTGCTGTAGCAGTGCCTGATGGGCCAAGTAATGTCCTTAATGTCCCAAATGCCAGAGCTGTGCCACCTACAAACACTACTGGAGCGCTCCATGGCTGGGGGGATTTGCCATCCCAAAAGGAGAGAGGATGGCTGTTTCCCCTGCCTTTGGGGGGAACCTCCCATGGTGGATGAGTCTGTGGTCATCCTCCCTTGTGACAGGAGCAGGAGCTGCATGAGCATCTGGCACACAGGGGTGAGCCACATTTTGATCAGTAATTCCTGTTGACCCCCAAAAGGAGTCTGCTGGTGAGGTGCTGCTAAATCTGAAACGTCCTTCACCCCTGTAATCTGTGTATAGAGACTGCAACTAAAGGCTGTTCTAAGATGCGTAGAGGTAAAGGCCAGGGGATGGAGCTGTGCATCGTGGCTGCTCCAGCAGGTCCCACAAAACCTCCCTTTCAATTATTCCTCTGTTGGTGACTTAGAGAAGCCCAGTGCAGAGTTATTACACCTGACAGCAGCAGCAAAGCATCCAGGTAAATAAAGATCACAGCCTGGTTGAGAAATGAAGTTGGACCTCAGTCAGATCTAATCACGGTTAGCTCACCTAGAAACTTACCTGTCAGCGTGTGCGGGACTCAGATACTTTCCCTCCTCCTGGTGAATTGTGAGCAAGGGTGTGAGGCTCTGGCCAGGGCTTGGATGGGGATTTGCTGCTGCGTGGAGTTGGGGTGGGGTCAGTCCCTTCAGAGGAGTCCCTCCCTGGGTCTGTGGGAGAAACACGAACACGCCAGGGCCTCCAGCACTTGGTCCCAGGTTTATTGGTATCCAGTGGCTTGTGAAAGCACAGACCTTCCCAGCTTCCTCCCTAGTAAGTAACAACCTGTATGTGGAACACATTATCCCTGTCTGTCAGGAGCCCTGCCTAATTGCAATGGGAAATGTAACGTTATCCTTTAACTTCCCATTTACGAAGCAATTTGCAGTGGAAATGGGGACTATGTTATGGCCTTTCAAACAGGAGCTGCAGTGCTGGAAAATGCATGCAATTTAACAACTGACACATCCAATTGTGGGACAGAGGAGGAGCACTGGTTAAATATTCCCTCATTTGCTTGTCCTGTGTATGGAATATGCTGCTGGTTGTTACTGCAGCGTTTGAACTCGTGGGGCAGGTGAAGCCCAGGGTGCCACAGCAGCTCTGCCAGGGAACCTGGTTACAGCAGAGAGAGGCAAATTGCTCCGGCTTGGATATTTGTGTTTGGTCTGAAACATGTTCAAAGCATGCAGGGCTTGTTTCTAGGGTAGAATAGAATTGAATGAAGTCCTGATGAAGGCCAGAGGAGCCAAGCGTGCCCACGCGTTGGTCAGGCTGCCCCAAGGCAGTGAGCTGGGCTGTGTGCTCTGCAGTGGGAACATGGAGCTCCTCTAGGATTTCCAGTGCCGCTTCCTGAGCAGAAAACGCTAAACGGATTTCTGCAGGTAGGCAAAGCAGGGTGCTCTCTCCGGTTCTGGTCAGCAGAGACAGGGGCTGGCCAGCCTGGGAGTCCTGGGAGCATCTGCAGGATAGATGATCTGCTAAAATTTGTGCCTTTGCACTTTGTCCACGCACATTTTCCATCCTGCTCAGTATTTCCCATTAAAGGAATTGGCCATTAGAGGAGTTGGACATCACTGTGAAGCTGCCAGTGACCGAATATAGTCACATGATGCTTTTCCCTCACCTCTCTGCTTCACCCTCGCGGGGGCTCAGCTTTCACTGCCTCCCCTGCTTATCTCAATCATTTGAGAATGGTTTGAGGCTTTCAGAAATGCACTTTCCATAGCCAGTGGCCAGAGGTGTTATTTCTACGAGGATGGATTTTCTGTCTCTTTTTCCCCTGTGTCTCCATGTGTCATTCCAAGGCAGAGTGAGTGATACACTGTGCTACAGCTCAGTGGATTAGTCACTGACCTTTCGCTGGGGGATTCTCTCCGATGTAGCCTCAGTTCACAGTGGAAGTGCAGCCACTTCCGTGCCCGCAGTGAGTGCAGGAGCCGGCAGACTCCTGATGAGTTTTCGTGTACCCTTTTGGGGATCCCTGCTCTTTATCTATGGCCTTGCATCTGTATTTTAGTAAGTGATGGAGTTGCTGAGGCAGGGTGGGTGCAGGAGGCTGTTGCTGGGATTACAGGGAGCAGTGCTGGGAGAAGAGGGGCTGGATTGGTTATGAGTTGCCGAGCCCTGCTGCTCTGCTCCAGTCATTGGCACTGCACCGTCAGTGCCAGCCCGGAGCACTGGGCTGCATGTGACAGGGTAATTCTCTGCAGCTCCAAGTCCTGCTAGCCAGGGGATCTGAGTCTCTTGAGGAGCAAGGGGTGCACTTCAACACTGTCAGATGCAATCAGAATAACCTGCCTTATCGTGCAGCTTTTCTTTCCTTCATTCAGAGGCTAAAGACAAACCCTTGGAAGGAGCAAACATGAAAGCCACGTTCCTGAGTGCAGGCTTTGGGGGTGTTGCTGTGCTTGTGTGGCTTTTCCATTGTTTTGTCACTGCAAAGGAAGGTGTGAAGAATCCACCTGTTTACCCGAAGGCAACTGAAAAAGTTGGGACAGGTTCCATGTGGGATTTGAAGAGGAGAAAGGAGGGCTGTAGTGAAGAACTTGTTGCCAGAAGGTGGACATCCATCACTAAACTAAACTCATGTGCTTCGGGGTGTCTCTGTTGCTGCGCAGGACAGGCCAGTGCAGGGCTTCACTCCCACAGTCATAGGGCAGGGGGCATGGAATTTGTGTGAACCTGATGGGAAGTGCAGACATGGAGGGTGGGATGGGGCTGGCTTGGGCGGCTGCCTTTTGGAGTGTCACTGTGGTCCTGGAAACCGGAAGCAAACCCAGCAGCATCTGCAGGAGTCTTGAGGAGCAGCTCTCTTGTTTCCTGTTGAAATATAGCATAAACTGGATGCAAACTTCCTGGCCTTCTCTTCAGGATGGTTTGGGAATGATGTGTTCCTGTGGCTGTCCAATCCAATGCATTGTTAATTAGCCATATGTATCCATAGTGACATGTGCAAAAGCTTTTTGCGAATTGAAAATACACCTCTCACTGACTGCCTAAGTCACAGGCGTTTTGCAAATATCTCCCAAAATAATTTCTGAGCATCTCTTCCAAAAGGAAGTTGAGCATGGGATTTTCTCCCTTTGAGGAGGAACTGCTGGCAGTGTGATTTATGGGCTGTGCCTCCTGGAGTCCGGGGATCAGGAACACACTTGAGAGGTGGAAGGACTGGGAGCAGAGGGCAAGCCTGACCATCAGCTGCATTAATGGAGGGCAGTCTGTCATGTCACTAATGATGGCAGTGGTACTTCAGTATGCTGCTGTAGCACCTGTGGCTGGTGCTGAGGGAGGACATGCTCTTTGGTGTGTCAGTGTAACCTCTGTCCCACAGTGCTCTCAGGGTACCTCACTTACCTGACAGCACAAGACTTTCCCCTGAATATTGGTCCTTTTTTCACTGATTTGGGTTGGGGTTTTTGTTACCATTGTGGCTTAGACAACTGTAGGCATTAAAGGGCAATTAAAATTAAAGGCAGGTTCAGCTAGCTGAAGGGGCCTTTGGAAAACTGGAACAAGCAAGAGGAAGCGCTGGGAGTCCCTGTCAGCTGGCAGCAGCACAGACTGCAGAGCCAGGAGTGAATTCCTGTGCTGGCAGAAGAGGTTGCGTGGCATTAGGAACCTGAGTCCTGTGTCCGCCTGTGCCCATGGGCTCACAAGTCCCAGGGGCTGCTGTGCCTTTGGAAAACCTGAAGAGAAGATCCTGGTGCTGGGGGGAAATAGGGCAGCTGGCTTAGCTGCAAAATAGTTACAATGGCAAGTGTATCTCAGGTAAGCTGCTGGCGACCTGCAGGCGCTGGAACTGTCCTTTCTGCGTGGCTTGGGGTACCACATGCCATTCAGTAAGGTCACAGTTGGTGTGCTGGTGACCCACATGCAAGGTGGAGGGTATGGAATGAAGAGGTGACAGTGATGGGGGTCCTGGCTCTCCATGTCCTTGTGTTATCTGCCTCTTGGTAAGCCATTCTATCCACAGTAGTACTAAAGGTACAGATATGCCCACATCTCTTGCTCTCTCTGCACCCCTTGCTGTTTGCCCTATTCAGGAGTTAGTTTTTAAACAGGATAGAACCAGGTACTCCTTTACCTGTTCAAGGAGGACTTCTGGTTAATGGTGCTTTATGGTAAATAATAGTAGATTAATAGCGTTTACCTCAGCAGGCTCAACTTCCTTTTACTACCTGACATTATTTTGGGAGGAGAGCTTAGGTCAGTAACAGGTGAAGAGCGGCTGCCTTAAAGGGAATGGTTTAGAAATCCATCATAGGCCAAAATGGTGGATATGTGAGAAGCTCGCCAAGAGCCAGAGCAGCCTGATGCATCCCTGGCTGGTGAGCTCCAGCTCTGTGTTGTCCCATGCTCCTCTCATGGCTGGTGAGCTCTAGCTCTGTGTCCAACCCTGTCCCCTGGCTGGTGTCAGGAGTTGCTGTTGGGCTGACTGAGAGCACCATCACTGCTGTGCTCAGCTTTGGGCTCTAGGGATGTGCTGATGGCCTGGCTGGATTCAGTTTTAGTGTTCAGCTGAAATCCAAGGGGACAGCCTGGCTCATGCCTTGCTTGCTGTGTTTCCTTTTCTCTGCGGATATCTGTGCGGGCAGGTTTCATGTTGTTTGTCTGCTCCATGCCCCTGAGCTGAGACCTGGGCTCTCCATACCCCCCCTGCCCCCGCTGCTTCCCAAATCAGCCCAGATTTACAGGGGAACTCTCCCAAGCTGAGCTGGGGCTTTTAAGGCTTTACTGTCTCCTTTGGCTGCTTGTCTCCTGTGTGATATGTGGAGGGGCATATAAAGACTGGAGATTAAAAAAGGAAAAAAGTTACCATTTCAGTGTGGGAATAAATCCAGAGGCAAGTGCTGCTGTTGTGTGGGAGGAGGGCAGGGCCAGGTGGGCCACAGGAGCCACAGCACTGAGGGGAGCAGGTCTGCCCTCCCAGCCCTGGGAACGCAGCATTAATGGACCATAAGTGCTCCTGCAATGGCACTGGATCCGTGGCAGCTGTTTGTTCAATGTTTCATGCTTTTAGCCACATCTGCTCCAAATGAGTGTTAATATTGCAGTGGCATCCACTAAGGATGGGCTCTGTCAGCTCTGCTGAGCGTCAGGCTGACCCCGGTGACAAGGAAAGAGCAGTTCAGCCCACAGTGCTCCCTCTCCCTCCACCCTCCGTATCCATCTCGCCTGGCTCTCCTCCATCAGAACGTCTTTCCTCCCCACCAAGGGGGGAAAAGAAAAGGGAAAACTAAGGCAGTGGTTCTCAAGGAGAAAGATTGCATTTATTCCTAGCACCCTGTCCAGCAATGTCAGATAACAGTTTATTCATCCCCTGGCCCCTGTATGACATTGAAGCATATCAACAGTGACAAAAGTATATTGAATAATTATCTTGAAATTAATACATTATCCCAAACTTAAATAAATGTCATCTGATCAATATATCTTGGAATGGAAAGGGAAGAGAATGTGAAGGGCATCGCTTCATTATTCATTAATTTTAGAGTAATGTAGGCAGATGAAATGGTTATTTCAGAGCACTGCTATTATACTCACTGGCATTTTAAATAACTCCCAAGATTTAACAGTATATATTCCCTTGTCGAAGCAGCTTACACTCGTTAACACTGTGGGTTCCAGATTACTCTGCCTGACAGTGCCGGAAAAGACCAGAAATACTGTTCCGACCCAATTCTTTTTGTTTGGTTGGTTTTGTTTTTTTTCTTTTACTCTTCCTGTTTCTTCCATGGTTTAAGAGATCCAGTTCTACCCTCACCAGTACAGCACACACTGGGATCAGTCCAGCTGAAACATCTGGGCACGAATGTTGAATTCCTGGGAATGAGAGATGACCCCATTTCATCCATATGTATGGCTCTGGCTCAAAACCAAGCTGCTGGCTGCAGATTTCTCTCTGAGGAGAAAATGGAAGCAGTCTTGTGCCTCCTGGAATCAGGATCAGTTGTTTGGACTCTGGCTGGCTTTCCCCAGGAGCAGGAGAGGTGACGTCCTCCCATGTGGCCTCACATGGGTCAGATGGGGCTGGTGCTCACTTATGGATATGGCCAGGGACCTGGCTCTGCCCTTTTCCCCTTTCAGGGGCCACTGCAAAGCTGCAGGGACCATCAGGAGCCAGTCCAGGGTGCATATCTGTAGGATTATAACAAAACCAAGAATCCACATTGGCAGCTGCTGTAAAACTGCTGGGCAGAGTTGAGTTGATTAACTGAGGGGTGCCTCAGCTGAGAATCCAGCCTGGTGGAGCATAGTGCCTGTGCTGGCATGTGCAGAGCATAGCCAGGACATGCTTTTGGTTGGAAGTTGTGGGTAATTGGGCACGGCAGGGTTTGGATGATAGGGCCTTAGTGATGTGAGAGGAGAGGCCGCAGGCAGCCCCGAGTCTGTGCTTGACTCAGGCATCTGTGTGTCACAGCTCTGCCAGCCCCAGTCCCCAGTGGGATTCTCCTGGCCACCAAGGCCAGAACGTCACAAAGACCATCTTAGATCAGTGAGACAAAAGCCCCAGCCATGCTGGTGCCTCCTTCCTGCCTTGGTGCTGCTTTCACACTTGCCATGAGCATTCTCCCCTGCTGTGCCCCTTCCTCCCACGTGACGCATGCTGCAGTGCCAGGTGCACACAGGTTGTGTGAAGCTGGAGCAGCTTTGAATCTTGCCCCTACTCTGCCTGGTACCAACAAATGTCCTCTGCTGCGGTGCCCAGGTATGAGCACGGCTCTTAATGGCACCTAAGGAGGTCTGCAGTGGCAAATGAACCAGGCAGCCCCGCTCAGAAATTCTGGGAATGGGTTATCTGTGCCCAGTTCAGACATACTGGAAATGCATTATCCAGTGTTTCAGGCTCACAGCTTGGAGTGGGGCTGGGAGAAGAATACTCTGTCAGTAATTTACGTCACAAATTTAACCTTTTAATCTATTTAGAATAAATCTTCACAAGTGTCCCAGGTGTCACACACCCAGCTACCATTTTGAAGTTACTCAGTGAACTTTTCTGTTTTTCTCCTTCCCTTATCTATGGCTGATTTGTGCAAATTTCCAGGCAAATTCACAACTCAGTATGCTGGAAATTCTAGCTGTTGCTTGGTTTAGGGGAGTCTCCTCTGTGGTTGGTGGTTTATTTGCCCCATGCGGGTCTGCGGAGGGGAATCACCTTGTTCATCCTCCAGCAGAATTAACCCCCTTTTTTTTTCCCCCCTATGGCTTCAGTTGATCTTTGATCTGGCCAACATAAGTATTTTCTCTACCAGGAAATACTAACTATATTTTTCTCTAGGAAAATATTAAAACAGGGTGTAAAGTTGAGAGGTGCCATAGTGTGCGTGCGTGTGCTTGTGCAGGTGTGTGTGTACCTGCAGAGCATTCCAGGGACCTGCATGTGCTGTACTTAGAAGAACTGAGGCATGTTCCTGTGTGTGGAAGGAGGGAAAATTATTCATTTCTGTGGGGAACAGAGTGAGGGGAGTCAGGAAACAATTGCAATGACACAGCAAAGTGGGCCTGAGGTGCTGATAAATTGGGGCCTTTTGGAAACATTGATTGAGACATACATGGAGCGCCTGTGTCACCGAGGCATGCCAGGCCCAAGAGTATGTGGGGCCAATTTGAGTGTGTTTCAGAACAGAATATCCAGGGACAAATAGAGTGAAGAGCAGAGCAGACGAGGCCCAAGAGCAGGATGTGCCCTCTATGTGATTCACAGCTCCGCCGATGCCGTGGTGTGTGTGGAGTGGCAGGCGAGCACCCAGAGCCCTGCTTCCCAAAGCCCTTGCTTTGTCTGGCCCTGCCTGGGAGCTGCAGTCACTGCTGGAACATCTGTGTTTATTTTGCATGACAAACTTGTTCCTGGGCTCTGACAAAACGCGTGCTGGTCTGGGACTGGGGTTTGGGCTCCTCGGCAGGGCTGTGCCATAGTGCGCGGCTGGCCCTGTGCTGCTCTATAATACATATTACATGACTTCATCCATAGTTAATGACAAGTGTACTATATTTTTAATCTTTATAGCTTTATTGTGTGCAAGTGGTTTTAATAATTGGTGCTGCAGGATGGTTACTTCCCAGAATTACCCTGCAAAATTGCTGTGTTTTCAGCCTTCAATCGCACAGGTTGTAAATTATAAACTCGGGTAGTAATAAACTTGGCTCTCTCTCACTGCTCTGAGGAGATGCCAACCTGTAACAACAGCAAAAAGATACATGCTGGCAAAAATTCCATCCTGAAGCTATCCTCATCCTGTGTGCATGGCCTATGGGGGTAAGGCGGCCCTCTGGTAACCCCTCCTTATTCTTTGTGTGACCATGAGCAGGAAAATAGAGAGACAGGGATGGTGGTAAGGAGCAAAGGGGCTTGGGGGCTCCCTGAACCCCCCCACCTCCTCCAAGACGTTCCTCGGTGTCCTACCCACGTGGAGCACGAACACTTCTGCCAGAATTGTGATAAACAAGGCATGTGGTATCCAAATGCCTCTGTTGGTGTCCTGAGCCTGCACATCCCTGAACTGGGGCTCTGGAACCGGGCTGCACACAGCTGGTGCTGGGACTGGAGCCTCATGTCGTGTGGAGTCTCTGCTCATCCCATCCAAGGGCTGGGCTTAGGGTGCTGCCCACCAGCACAGCACTGTAAAGCCTGGGGCAAGCAGAACATTTTTATTTAAGAAAGAGAAAGGAAAGAACACAAAACTGAGTGAAGGTGTTCTGGAGGCTTCCTGCTTCAGCTGGCTTGTTCTGTTTGGCATTTCTCAGTTCTCTGTTGCTGGGCACATCCCCAGCAGAATGATGACAGTGCCTCCCCTTCCCCTGTGCGCTGGGGTGATGAAGGCTGCGTCCCTCCCTCCTGCACCACCGTGGCTCCTGGTTTTCACCCCGGAGAGCCGGGGGCCCAGGTGCTGGGGCAGCCCCCCCAAGCCCCATGCACAGACAGTCCCCAGCATCCCAAGGAACACTGTGAGCACAGCAAACACACAGCGTCTCTCCGGAGGGGCAGTGCTGGGATGGCCTCAGGTAACAGCAGCTCCTTTGATCGGGCTTGTTGCCTTCAGCCTCCAGCTGCCGGCGACGTTCCGCTGCCTCTGAAACCTTGTTCACCCGTGGGCAATATCCACCTGCTGCAGTCCTCGGAGCCAGGCAGAGGATGTGAAACGTGCTGTTTGGAGTGCCTGCAGGAGTTACTGGAATAGCTGATGATCAGCCTGCAGGAAGCTGGGAGTCTGGGGGAGAGTGTCAAGGGCCAGGCAGCACTTCCAGCAACCACACAGCCTGCAGAGCCGAGCAGTCCTCAGCTGAGGACAGGCTCGAGTCCTACCAGCCAGCTCTGCTTTAAAACAACACAAAGACCTCCCTTGAATTACTGGATTTCTTTTATTTTGGCTTGGGATGAAACTCTGTGTCATTGTCAGTGACGTTTTTAAGCCTTACATGGACACAATTAAGTAGTAATAGCTGTAGCAAGACCTAAAGAGACAATTCATAACAAATAGATTACATTATGATTTAAGCTTCTTTCCTTCACCCAGAAACACTGAAGACACACGTTCTTAATAAAACCATGTATCTTTAAGTCCCCAGGTAATAATGGATGCAAACATTTTTCATGAGTTCTCCTGAGCTTTGAGATGGCAACATTTGCTTTTTACCCCTCACTCTGTGTGCGGCTGGTCAACCTCTAATTGCTGGGAAGTGCCTGGCTTTGGGGGTGGCTGTGCATTTCTGGGGTACCCGTCCTCTGTGGGTACAAGTGAATTGGGGAATGTTTATTGTTTGACCAAGGTGCTTCAGCACATGTTTAACTTGTGTCTTTGGGGCTCAGGCATGTGCTGAATGAAAGATTTTTGATCGTGAAATGTTTAAGCACTTTCATGTGGCTTGGCTAACCCTGCACCATCCTTTTGCAGGCATTGCAGTGCCTTGTGGCCCAGCTGTCTCCTCTGGACCTCCGGTGACCCGGCACAGCCACCTTGTGACCTGTCAGGTGACAACCATGAGGCACAGCAGGAGGTGATGGCTAAGGTAGGAGATGTTCCAGTCTTACTTACACATTAAACACATGGAAAAACAGATTAACACCTAAGCACACAAACACACGTTAACACTGACTTGAAGCACACAAACAGATGCAAACACTGTGATTCCAAATGTGTTCCGGGACATCCACCTTTCTTCTCATGGCTGGAACAGAACAGTGATCCTGTTTGAGCAGTGTTGGACTGAAGAAATTAAGGTAAGAGGGAGGGGGTTTAAAAAAAAATAAAGCAGCTTGTTTCTGTGCACGTGCCTTTGTTACCGCCTTTTGGATGCTGTGATTTCCGTTTTACTTTGTGTCTGTTGCCAGTTATGCAGAGCACTGGTTCACTGTGAACACTTGTCACAATGTGTGTAATTTATTACTGATGGTGTCCAGTTTGTTTCAGTTAAGATATTTGTGGGCGAAGGTTTTGTTCGGATGTGTGTTCAAGACCACCTGATTTGATAGAGACTTCGCGCAGGGTTCAATCTGCCCACGCTGCACTTGGCCAAGAGCTGCTCCGCTGAAGGCTTTGAGGGAGTTCTCCTCACTTATTAGTCAGCCAGTCTGAAACAAATAAGATTATCACTACTTTTTGTTGAAATTTAAAACCCTGATATGGCTGTGCTTGATGGAGGGAGAGCAAGTTCAACAGTCCTTGTTTCCAGTGTTCAAGCATTCACTTTCACACAAGGTGGTGTGTGTTTGAACATCAGTGTGTAATGTTGTGTGTGCCTCACTCCCCCGAGACCAGCTGCAGTGCCTGTTTCAACCAGTGCACAGTGTTCCTGGAACTGGGACCTCTTTGTGACATGGGGGGCTTGGACCCCACACCCTGTAGGCTTCTGACAGTCCTTGTGGGTGTGGGGTCTGGGAGAGGAGACCTTGGGAAATGCCTCTTGGGAAAGGCCTGCTGCTGTTACAGAGATGCTGAATCACACAGGAATTGTGCAGGTAAGGCTTGAGGTACCCCAGTGCTGGGCAGGTGTGGGGCAGGGGCACAGCCTGAGCACGGGCTGTTGGGCAGCTGAGTGTGCTGAGCTCAGGGCAGGGCTGGGCTGCCTAAAACAGATGGTGTGTCTCATTTACCTTTTGCAAAAGTATAAAGAGACAGAACTGTACAAGGTCCCTCCTAAAGGGAGGTGTATCAGCTTACCCCAAAATCAGCTGTGAGGTGAATCTCATCTCAAATACTGGGACACCACAAAGCACTGTCCTTAGAAAGCACACTCTTCCTCTGACAGAATGCAAATTAGTTAATAGTTTCCAGCAACCAAAAATGTACTAAAGCATGATTTGAGCAGGAAGGAAGCCACCAGCAGTGCTGCCACCTCTTTGACAGCTCTTCTAATCACCATAGCTTTATCAAGAAGTGTTAAGTTGTATTTTTTTATTGATATTTAAGAATAAATTCTTACAACATCATCTCTATAAAAGGTTCATCACAGACCAAATACCCCTCTAACCTTTTAAGCTTCTACAGTAAAAACTGTCGTCTTTATTTATCTAAGTTTGGGAGAGATACAAATGTAATCATAACCCCCAAGGCAAAATTTTATGGCAGTTTTCAGAACTCCTCTCTATAAAAACTACTCAAAGCTACCAACATAAAAGCTCCCAATAAAATTTGCTTTAGATCCTAGTCATAAAACATGTATTTTTTTCCCTGGTCCTGGAGCTACAGGTGTCCAATTGGCAGCGCTGGTCGCTGCCAGATCCCCTGGCAATGCTGGGCTCCGTGTACCTGCTGGGTCAGGTGGGCAAGGAGGGGCTGCTGTGCCTTGGCTCATCCCAGCACAGCCCGTGGGTGCCTGTGGGAACCTGATGCTGTGGCTGGTGGCAAGCATGGCCACAGGAGATGTGGTTAGACCATGTCTGAAGAAATTCTGGAAGTGAGGGTGATCTTTGGGTATGTAAAGATCTGTACAATAATAACAGGCTGAAGAAGAACATCGCAGGCAGTAATGTAGAACACAGGACTCTGTTACTTGGCTGTTTAAGCGTTGGGGATCTGCACTTGCTTGCAAGACCGGTGGCCTTCCAGGTCTTACTTTGGTGACATAGGAATCCATGCACCAGAAGTTGCTTTTAGAGTAAAGATTCCTTACTGCTATTTATTTCCATGTACAGCGTTAGCAGCAAGTAGAAAACCCTTTATTTACATTTAGCTGAGAAACCTAATCCAGACCTGTGTGCAATGAGGTTGGGCTGGGCTGGGCTGAGCTGGAGGGAGCCAGGCTGGGCTGGGGGGACCCAGGCCGGCCTCGTTCTTGAAATGCAGTGCAGGAATAAATCTCTGCAGGCTTTAGTGGATTCCTGGCAACTGAAGGCTCATGCTTTATCAGCCTACATTAATTTGCTTTTACTGTGCAGGGTGGATTTAACCCCGATACCTCACTCTGGATGGTTTCTGTTCAGAGACCCGAACTTGTTCTTCTGAATTCAATTAGGAGAAAAGCAAACATAGCACAAAGGTGCAGCTGGTAAAGGAGAGCACAGGCAATTCCCAGATGCGAAATAAAAAGCACAGCCGCCTTCTTTGGGGTACGCGCCTCAAAGCATCCCAGAAATGTCATGATAAGTAAGAACAACTTAATGTAAAACTGTGCTTGGACGCAAGTATTTTTCTGAGGCAAAAATACTAGTATGTTGATTTCTAAAGCTGCTTTCTTCAGGGACTGCAGGAGGCTGGAGGTGGCCCAGAAAGCCTCCACGTGGTGGCCCACATCTTTTGTTTGCAGGCCTTGGCCTTGCTTGTCATTCCAAGCACCTGCCACGTGCTCCAACTATTCTGTAGCTGGGAAATATTAAGTGGTTGCTGGTCTCAGCTGATGGTCCTTGTGAGGAGGGTGGGGAGTCCACAGCCCCATCTTTTGGGAAGTTTCCTGCACATGGTACTTCCCAAGGGCTTTTTCCTCCTGACTCTGTGTGCTCTTCTGCAGAGATATCCTTGGGAGCTCTCGGACTGCCAGGAAGAGGCAGTCAGGGAAATCAGGTAGCTCCAATAGCTCCATAATGTGTGTAATAAAAGCCATGATTCATGACAGGGATTTTCTGTTTATCTTAAAGTAGACTTTAATTACAAATCTGCCTTCCCAGTTGTGTGTGATGTCAGGAATTGGCTCTGGGAGCATTCCCAAGCCAGCTGTTAGAGCTGTGTTCCTATCTCCCTGTCTGTGCTCCATTGGAGAGGCTGCTGGGTACTTCCTGTCTGCTGGGTCTGTGATTATTGGTTATTAACTCTGCTTTGTGGGCACTGTCGGACACAGGAACTTCTCCCCAGTGCCTGTCCTGAGTTATCACTTAGCTTAGGGCTGTTGGGTCATTCCTGTGTCCCAGCTAAAAAAAGCTCTATTAAGGGTGTGTTGATGAGAAAGGTTCAGAGAAAGGATGTTTTTTCCTTGTCTGAAGGACCGACAAAATGATACTTTCTCTGGCTGCATGGGCAAAACTACACAGCAGCCACCAGGTCTTCTTTGCCTCCTGTCTTCCTGACAGTCCTGAGGGAGCCCGAAGCACAGCGTATCCCCTGAGTCCTAAATGGCCTTCAACAGCCATGTCCCGATGAAGCCAAGTTTAAAATCTGTACTAAATTAATGAGACTGTTCTTTGTAGTGGCAACCATCCATACACTTCTTCTTATGGCACCTTTTAATTATTGTTACTAATGATAGAGGTTTTGGGTCACTGCTTTCAGAAAGGAGCAAACCAGGAAACTTGTTTCTCCTAGAAACAGGCATTCCAAGCTCTGGAGGCACAGGCTCCGAGGGCACAGCAGATATAGGGGTCTTTGGCCAGTGCAGTATGGGGACCCAGGGCTGCATTGACTCTGCGTTTTGTTGATAAACAGAGCCATTCATTCCCTGTGCCTTTGTACCTATTCCCTCTCACGAGCTCCAAAGGCGTTTTATTTTCCCTCAGTTTTGGCATGGGATCAGCGGGTGGCTCTCCGCCTCTGATCTAAGTAAAATAGTCACGATTTGAGGTGGTGCTGTTCGCATTATTCATTGCTCCTGGCAAAACAAATGTTGATCTTAAAACATGGCCATGAATATTTTGATGAAGTAATGAAACCACCTGCATTTTGGGCAGAGTCAAGGTGCTGGGTGAGGGGCCTGGCAGCTCACAGACCCAGGCGAGGAGGCCCAGTGATGGCAGGTGAGAGTCCATGGTGGCATTCCCAGCCTGGAAGGTGGAGGTGCAGGTGGATTGTCACCATCCTCTATGTCCTGTTCAGCTGCTGCTCCAAGGGAGAGTGGCAAAGTCCCAGCCCCCAGTGCTCCTGGGCAGAAACAGGCCTTTAATGGTTTTGGTTTCTCTTGTGAAATTGAATGTATTTGTAGCAGAGTACGAGGTGGCTGACTCTTGTGGGCATTTATCCTCACAAGATTAGGGAAAGGGAGGAAGAAGCTGTTGGCAGTCTGTGCTTGCACTGAGTGGAGGTTTCTGTGTGAGACTTCTGAAGCTATTGATGGCCTGAGCTCCCCGTATCTCTGCCTTACACGGGGCTGTCAGGCACCTTTTGTGAAGGCTTGACAGCATCATCAATACTGGCATTAGAGCTCCTTGTGCAGCTTATGGGGATGGGATGGGTGTGATGGATATGGAGCCATGTGAGAAATTGGGCAAGGTCACTGCCATTTTTTTCCTGGCTTTCACAGAGGCCCGTGTTTGCTTTCCTCACACAGGGACATGAATTGATTGGTGCTGCTGCAAGTCAGTTGGCGGGATGAGTCAGGAACTCCCAGGGGCTCTGCCGGATGGACGGATCGGGGCGGGTCCAAACGGAGCTCTGGGACTGCTGGAATGCAGGAGCTCATCCCCTCCAAGGCCATGTCTTTGGGATAGACAGTCTGTGCCCATGTGCTCTGTGAGGTAGAATGGTCTGACAAATTGTAGTGCCCACACAGGGCACTGCAGAAATTGGACTGTTCAGTCTGTTCTCTGATCTCCAGTTTCATTTTCCTTTGCTGCTGCTGCCTCTGGCTCTGGGAAGAGAAAGTGATCCTTCCCCAAATGTCTCCCAGTTGGCACCTGGAACCCATGCAGTTCATCCAGATCCTCATACTGCTCTCAGAGGGCTGCACCCGTCCACTCGTGGGGCAGCAAGAGTGGGGAGAGCAACCATACTGCAACTCTCAGAGTCTCTGTGGAGCCCTCACTGCTCCAGCCGGGAAATAATCTGCACCAGACTTGTTTCCTGGCACCAGCCAGCTTCCTTGGTGCCAGCTCCAATGTGTAGGCTGGCACATTGCAGGAACAGGGAATGGGGGGGGGAAGGCGTGGCGAAAGGAGTGGAAACTGTTCTGGCTCCATCACCTCTGCTCTGACGTGCCCTGGCCCCTGACAGCCCTGGCTCCATGGGGTGTAAAAACATCCAGGACAAGGCATCCCTCTTTCCTCTTGGTTTACACCATTTCCTCGTGTTCTCTTTGCTGATGGTCCTTATGGACGCAGAATCCACCACATCCCTGGTTAAATGCAAATTATTCCCATTCTGCCAAGGACGGTTCGTAGCGGAAGTGGGAAGTCGCTTCCACTGAGCTGTCCATGAAATTCCCCCCAAAGCAGCTCCAGTTGGGAAGAGCCAGTTTTATGCAGGTTAGATTTGGCTGTGTTCCTCACACGCCAGTGGAGGTGCAGCAGCGTGTGCAGCTGCCGGAGCCAAGGCTGCCACAGGGACCTGACATGGGCGTGAATCCCCATGCTTGTTTTACGGTAAAGGTCAGCTTGGTGCTGCTCCACGTGTGAAACAGGATTTGCCTTGAGCTGTGTTTTTAGCACCTCTCAAACATTAAGGTGCTGGGGCCATCCTGCAGTAGGACAGTGAGCCTGTGGGAAATGGCCTTTTGCAAAATATTTCCACAAGGTTTTTTAATGCTCCCACTCTTTCCAAATGTGCCCCGGTTGACCTGAGGCACAGGATAGGCAGCAGTTGCAAGGACAGCATTAGAGTGGGACGTTTCTATTGCACCAGAGCTGGGCTGTCTGCTACAGAGAGGAGGTGGGATCCTGCCTTATCCTATTAACTGTGGGACCTTCCACCTGGAGATGAAAGAACAAAAGCCTGGGCAGACAGTTAATTATAGCTTCAGCTTCACAAGCAGAGTTAATGAATTTTAACGTGCCTCAATTAATAACTAATTGGGTTTTGCGCCTCGGCTGTGAGTGGAACTGGAGGGGTGTCCAGGAAAAAAATGGTCCAAAGATGAGAGATTTTAATTGAAATACCGTAGGATTCTTGTATAGGGAAATGGTACCTGGTGTTATTGTACAGTCTGAATGCAGAGGGAAATTAAAGGGGAAGTTGTTTCCAGGAGAAAACAAGTGGCAGCATTACTGTGCCAACAAGACAGAGCATAGTTTTGCTACCTGTAGTGTACAGTTTGGAGAGTCCCCAATTCCTGGCATTACTGTGTCACCTGTAGTGTGCAATTTGGAGAGTCCTCTATTCACAGCATTATTGTGCCACAGGGAAGTGGGTCCTGCAGGCACATCAGGATGTTCCACCTCAGAGTTCCAGGAGTCAGAGAATTTAGGTAGAAAGAAATGATGCATAACATAAATTTTTTTGTTCTCTAGGCTGGAATGTGCCTGGTAGTGCTGTTGGTCTAATGAGATATTTTATGTCGATTTCTGTGGAAAGAGGCTTATTTTTAAGCCTACAGTTAGGAGAATGTCCAGTGTTTTGCTGTGATTAGCGGTAATTCAGGCTCTGGTGGGTGAAAGGAAATGACCAGAGGTAAAGGTAGCAGAGGTTGAATAGTGTTTGCAGTAGTTTAAAAGAGCAATAAATCCTGGAGAGTGCAGAAATAGAGGAACACTCTGCATCTCAAGCAGCAGAAAATTGTTGTCTTTTGAATTTGATGCTCTGAGTGTGAAGGAAGAAAGGAAAATATATCTATATGCCATTTTCTCCTTCAGTACCATTTCAAGGGAATATTTATCAGCAGCCTCAGCCACCAGGCAGGAAAACACCCAGAAGCCAAAGTGCAGCTTTAGTTTGTTTTGTTTTACTCTTTCATTTTTCTGGGTGTATTCAACTCCCCTCAGAGAAAACATGGAGTAATAAGAAAAAGAAAAGAAATTAATTTATTCAATGCAGCATTGTCAGGCACCGACCCTCCACCGATGACTATTTACGCCGGGCTGCTCATCATGCCCGTCACAACTGCTGCACAATAAATAATAAAAGATTAAAACCTTAAACCTGGAAAACTTAGGAAAAAAATATTAGAAAATTTTATTTCGGATTATAAAAATCCATGAATGATTTACTTTAAGGGACAATTTCATTGCTGCCATGTGCAGGAACTAATGATCACGGAGGGCTCCGGATTGGTGAGGAGGCTGCTTGAGAAACATAGTCATGGGTAGGTGATAAAGTCACCTTGCTCCCGCGCTGCCTCACTGTCACCGCAGTGGCTTTCACCATTTGTTACAAGAAAATGATGGGCCATGTACATATTTATACCTGGATGGCAATAACATTGGCAATAACCCTCCCAGAGCAAGCCACCTTGTTTTAGGGAGCCCGGCTCACTTCCCGATGCCAGCAGCCCTCGCCCTGCATGCAGGGAAGTGAATGGAGCTTGGGTGATGGAAGTTTGCAATGGCAACTATTCTTTGTCATGAAGGATGTTGCTTAAACTGGGATCAAGTGTCGAGTGTGCCAGCTTCCCCCCCAGGTGCTCCCATGGCACCCCCTCAGTGAGGAGATGGGTCTGTAATAGCCTTACGGTCCCCTCTGCAGAACAGCGTGTCTCCTGGGATTTGGGTGACTGGAGTGTGCCTGGCTGTGCATTGCCCTCACGTAGAAGTGGATTTGTGCTGGCTGAAGAGCTGGTTCAGCAGCAAACCATTGTCTGAGTTTTATTTTGTGTTTTTAAACACCCACACACACTGTGCAATTAGCTCATTTGTGTCCAGGCTATTGTTGGGCAAAGCTGTCAAATGGAGCACCAATTGATAGTGCCAAAGCCTAGAAAAAATACACTTAAAAGGGAAAGACAGCATAGGGTACAGAAGGGAACTGGCCGTGCTTTGTGGCACAGAGGGAGACGCTTGTGCTGGTTGATGGAGGCACCTGGGAGGTTTAGTAAGCCCCGTTTGGAAAACTTCTGTGTGTGTCCCAGCCTATCATGATCCGGTCATTAAAGTTCTTAGAAATGCCTCTGCCCAAATTAAGATGCAAACAAGACCATATGCCAATATCAATAGTATGGGTTTTATTTGATAGTAAATATGAAAGAGAGAGGAAAAGAGAGAGAGAGAGAGAGAGAAATAGAAGAGAGGTGGGGGGACAGAAAGAGAGTGACAGAGTCTGAGTAAAAAGACTATCACTGCTCCGAGGATCCCACTGGCGTCTTGCTGATCCTCTCCAGCTGGTCTTCCTGGTGGTGAAGATCCCCCAAAGCATAGAATCCCATGGGTTAATATATGCTCAGGCCAGGTGGCAATGTCCAGGTACGTCCCCCGCCGGGGGGTGGGGGGGCAGTCTCTTGCAACAGACTCCAGATCTGTTGTATCCAGTGCAATCCTGTGGTGCAAGGCCTCTGGGGGGGCACTTCAGGGAGTCTTTGATGGATTATGACACACTCTCAGCTGCCTCTCACGTGTAAGTCCCATGGATGTGGCCTGTGGGGTTGGGGGTTCCACAGCTGGGCCAGTTTGTGTTAGGGAGGATGGGTGTTCACTGCCTCTGACCAGAGGCTACACCCAAAACCTCCTCCCCCCTGTCATTTTGTGGGGGGAGTCTGTGTAAACCTGGCTTCTGCGGGCTGTGGTCTCCCCCACCCCAAACTCAGCCAGAGGTTGAGTCTCTTAGCATGGCTTCTGGGTTTGGTTCCCTTGTGGATGCATTCCTTTCCCCCCAGCCTTGTTTGATTTTTCCTAGGCCTGAGTGATTGAAGCATGGGTTTCCATTTATCTAATCTCCAGTCCAAAGTTCCAATCAGGCATCCCTTAGGGAGGGGTGGTCTTTATACAGTTTAAAACTTTATATCAATGTTTGAGGCATGAACTATTTCAGTCTCTGACACAGCCCTCTTTGTTGTCCATGTCTTGCTTCATTTATTCAGTCGAGCATATACTAGTTCTTATTCTTTGCTCCAAATTCAGTCTTTGCCATTTATGTGCCTTGATTTCAGGTATTTGCCGTGTTTTACCCCAGTCTCTCTGTGTCCAACTGTGAAGTTCCTTGTTTTTGGTGACTAATTGGAGTCTGTAGTTCTGGGTAGGGTGCCTTCTTTCCTTTTCTGTAGGCCTCATGCTCAGGAGATTGCTAAAACTTTTCTGATTCTTCACTACCACCTTCTGCTGAGAAACAGTCAGTTTGAAATGGTAGGAAAGAGGTTGTGAACTTGATGCTGCTGTGATAAGCGAGTTCCTTCCATGGGGTGAGGTGACAGCAGATGGAGGTGTTGGGAGACAGTCCTGGTAGCCCACAGGCTCTGGTGCAGCCCAGTTCCAGCTTCCCCTCACCCTTTGAAGTGCATCCAGGCTGGGCAGCGTTTTGGCACCTGCCTGTGGCTGCACAGAAGGGGCTGGGAGCGGAGCCTGCCAAGTCCCGGGCCCTGGAGGAGCTGCCAGCCTGAGTCCCACAGGTCACCAGCCATGCATGCACAGTGCCTGCTCCCTGTGCGTGTCTAGCTCCGTGTCCCGCAGCCCAGCTCCTGGCTGGTGTCCCCGTTCCGCGTGCCTCCTCCCGAGGGGGCTGCAGCCAGAGGACAGCAGCAAGGTCACAGCCGCGGCAAGTTTGTCAGGCAGGGTGCACGAGGGGACCGGGCTGGCTCGGCTCTCCCGAGGCATGGGAGCCTATGTGAGGGAGGTGTCATGGAATGCTGGCTCCTGAGCCCAGAGCAGCAGCGTTTGCACTTGGAGGGGTGTGAAGGGCCACTCGGGAACCTGTGATTTTCTGCGTGGCTCTGGCTGATGCTCCTCACACCTCGGAGATGACCGGGCCACGGGGAGGGCGGGCAGGGGCGATGGGCACAGCCCAGTGGAGCTTGGCTGTCGCACGGAGGGAACCGGAGCAGTGCACCGCGGCCACCGTGCTTGTCACTGGAGCCTGCCAGTGTCCTTGATTCCAGGCCCGGGTCAACACAGGCAGGTTCCTCTTGGGAAGCACGTGCAAATTCTGGGCTGAGGCACAAGGCTGAAGGCATCTCGGAACTGCCATGGGCAGGCATGGCCGCCTTAGGACATGCTGCTACTTAGCTTGAAATGAGCAAAGGAGAGTGGGAGACCCTTCCCTCGGCCTGCTGGCCACACACAAATTGCATACAGGAAGTTTTAAATTTCAGTTGAGAATTGTTTGTGGCACGGCTTGTGTTTCTGCTGGTCTTAATGAATCACTGCTGACTTAATTTATCAGTGTTAAGTGTTTTGTTTGTCATTTGGAAGTTGGATGTGAATGAAGATTTCAAGGCCAGCATTCCGTGTTTTCTCTAAGCAAGTCTCCACATCTGCATTCACAGGGCGTAAACATGCAAGGTCCTTTCATGTGGCCAAGCTGCAAGTGCCATTCGGAGCCAAACCAATATGCAGCATATTTTTGTCCACATTTCTTCTGCTTCACTTCATACCTGCCAAGCATTTCAGGAGAGGCCCTTGGTAAGATCAAACAATTCCTCATGGGCCGCCAAGCATCCTTCCCTGTCAGTTGCTGTCCAAACCCTCCATCCCAGTTCTGTACTCCCCAGAGCCCCCCCAAACCACACACTTTTGGTTACCTGCAGAGCTGACAGCTGAATGCATTGTGTCCCTGTCAGCATAGGGTGGTTTTGTGCTTCTGTTCATCCTTTAAAGCCACTCTTCTCTCACCTGCACTGGTGGCTTTGCCTCACAGTCCCTGGCTGAGTGAGCCGCTGCACGTAGGACACCTCGCACTAGATCAGATAGAGTATCAGTGGCAGAAACGTGCGATTCAGACAAGGCAGTGCTGGTATAAACTGGTTTTGTAATGTATCCCACCACTCTGGTGGAGAAACTCTCACAGGCACTTACTGTAACCACGTCTGATACTCATGTAACTTAGATCCCTTGGGGATTTAAACTGTATTTGACATGAACTGGAGTGAAATGGATTTCCGTTCACCCATACAGACACTTCCAGCAGTTTAACCAGCTCAGTTTCGAAAGTGGTTTTAGGGCATGGGATCTCAGGCACAGCTGGGGGAGATAGAGAAGGTGGGGGAGCTGTGGTGGCTGAGGAGCCCAGAGGTGACAGCCGGTGAAAGGGATGGTACAGGTACCTGGGTGCTCAAGTCCAGCATAGCTGGCAGGTGCTTATCACAGCCCAGTTTTCCTGAGAGGAATTTAGGGCTGTTCCTGCACCCTCAGGTGGGCCAGCACGCTGTGTGCTCAAAGCGCAGCAAATAGGAATATTCTACCTAAAGCACTTTAGGTTCTTTGCGTCGTTACTGTTCTGATACTGAGCAGAGATTTACGAGGTACTCCGAGGTGGTGATTGAATGTATCTGTGCTTCAGGACCTAATCATGTTAGCAGGAATTAAATAGGGGATTTTTAAGAGGAATACCAACTCTCCAGCAGTTGCCACAGTTGTCAGGGATTCTACCAAAACCCACAGCAGAGCTGCATTTATTTCATTTATTTTGATATCCAAGTCTCCTTAGGTAAGGAAATGGGTTAGATAAAATATTTATAGAAGCTGGAGAAAACATGTGCAAGTTCCCCACCCCAAGAAAGATACTGCATTGGATGTAACAAGAATTCCTGGGTTATTCAGTGTTTTACTCCCCTGTCTCATTCCTGCTCTGTGCAGAAAGAATTTCTCCTGTGTACATGTCAGGAGGGTGTCAAGCCAAAAATGCCATCAGTGCCTGTGGGGAGAGAGAGGGCACTGGTCCGCACTTCCCAGCACGGGGAATCCCAGTGAATGGGATTGGGTTAAAGATAGGAATCGCGTTCTGTACCTACTAGCAGGAGGCAGAGCTTTATTGCACATTGATGAATACCCCGAGCTAGAACAGTTTGTAACCCACGAGGAAGGCACTGCCCTTGCTGCTTCTGTTTTCTTCCTGGTATAAAGCGAGTGGGTGACTTAGAGGCCCCACAGAAGACCTGCAGATGTGTGTTTGCCCTGTGGATCTCTCAAATGTGATCTCGGTTTCTATCTAATTTTGGTGGGGTTTTCCTCATGGAATCAGAGCTCAGGTTTGAGGTCAGAGCTCTCCTTCCATTTGTGTCCATGTTGCTGGCTTCCCCAGGGCAGCTCTCCTTCCACAGCCACTTGGAAAGGAGAGAGCCTGAGCTCTGCTGTCTTGCCAGGGCCAAAGAACACATGGGGTGACTGCCAAAGCCAGACATGTGTCACTGTCCCATCTCCTAGCATGTCCCATCCATCCCCCTGCCCCTGGAACAGAAGAAGATGGGAGTGGGGAGCAACGGAGCGTGAACCCCTCCCCAGGAGCCCTGCCGCAGCCAGGACAGAAGCTGTTGAGGCTGTACCACTGCCATGTTGTCCCTCCTCACGGAGCAGATCCCTGGTCCTGCTGTCACCGTTGGCTCTTGGGAAGGGGGAGCTTTGTTTGGATCTATGAGCTGGGAATTCCCATTCTAAAGGTGCTCTTGACTTCAAAACACTTCAGAGAACTTTTCCCACTGCTATTTCTCAGCATCTTTACACCAGTTTTATTCGCACCATTTTTAAGAGCAGCAACTTTCATATAGGCATGAGTTAGATTTGGGTTTTGCTAAAGGCTGTATGGAGACATCCCATTCCTTCCCATCACTCCATGTATACTTTGAAGAGCTGTGCTAATTGTTCCCTTTGAAGAGTCAAACCCCTGAACTTCTGAACCACCACTTTGCTGCTGTCTTGCCAAAAGCACTGCCAGGTCTATGTCTCCTAAGCTTTCCTGACCACAGATCGCTAAAGCAGGTGCTCATGTTCCATGGTGAGTCATTCAAGTGCTACAAGCTCCAAAATGTGGGTGTGGAGGCCAGTTTCTGGGTGTAGTAACTGCTGCATAACCCCACATGGAGTGTAGGGACTGCCTGGCTCTCGGGGTGATCCCAGAGCTGGCTCCAGCCTTGTGGCTACAGCTCAGTACAGGCTTGGAGCCAAACTACAAGTCCAGCAAACTGGAGGAGTTTCAGGCAAGGTCCCTGCTTGGCCTGGCTGAGCAGTAAAGTTGTTTCAGCTTTTCTCTCACTCCACAGGCTCTTAAGCTGGAACCAAAACCCAGGAGGGAAGGAGAAAGGTGGTTGGGTCACATAGGAGGGGGTCCGAGTAGCTGCAAAAAGCAGAGTTGCTGTGTTGTCTCAGTGCTGTGCTGGCAGCCACTGCTGGGCTCTGCAGAGAGTTTTCACAAGGTCCCTGCATGCGCCTGACTCACTGCAGCCACAGCCCCTGGAGCATAAACAGCTGGAGCAACTTCCAGCCCAGAGTTTTCCAAATTATCAATGTTCGTGAAAGGAAAAAAGACACTGAGGGTTTTTAAGGATTTGGCTTTGTAAAAGACATCTGGGTTGGAGGTTTGTGTTACCTCATAAGCATCTGTATGTTTTGTGTGCTGGTATTTCATTGCATCACCTGGCTCCATCTTTGTGTTTGGATTTCCCTCCCATGTGCCTTCACTCTTGTCCCTTTTTTACCAAGCCTTCAGCTTTCCAGAAGGAAAAACAGTTCATAGCCTTTGCAGGCACTCCTTAAATGTCCCCCACCTCCTCCCAGCTGCTCCATTCTCTCTTGGCTCTGCTTTAGGGATGTTTTGGAGGAGCTGGGAGGTGGGACCTTGTAGGAGTTACAGGCAGATAAACTCTGTGCAGAGAAGCCCTTTTCCACAGAGGTGGAAAACAACAGCTTCCCTGTGTGGAAGTGCGGGGAAACAAATCCTGACTTTCAGCAAGGTCTTAAAACAAATCCCAAGAAACTTCCGTCAAACCAGTGACACTGGCTTTTCTCTCATGCCTGTTCCTCAGAATGATCAAGTGCTGTAAAAAAACCAGTTCTTGGGAAGGCGGGCTGTGGTAACATACTGGGATTCGTTGTGCCGGGCACGACTAAGGGCGTGACGTCACCTCTGTGGTCTCGTCACTGGTGATGTGCAGGAATTCCTTGCCATTGACTGCACCCATAATCCGCAATGTGCCAGCCAAAATCCCAGCCTGGCAGCAGCCCCCTGCTTTCCATCATGGAGGGCCAAGGATGGAAGGAACCAAACCTGCTGCATTTGGTTTACAGGGCTGGTCATTAACAGAGCCCAGCTCTGGTGATTAACACAGCACAGTGCTGGTGCAGGGCCCGATACAAATAAAAGGTCTTTGCAGTTATAATGAGATATTCATGCATGGCAGCTCTGGATATAAACTCAGCTTTTACTATGTGCTTAGCTATGGGAAATGGAGCAAAACAGGGCTGAACTCATTGTGTCCCACCTCAGCTGCATTTCACAAATAATGGCCTTTGAACACCCTCGTCAGCAAGTCCATTTCCTGTGGCTGTCGGCAGCAGTTCCCAGGCCAGGTGTCCTCCGTGCAGACAAGCAAGCCAGGGGTGACACGGCACAGTGGGGAACAGTTGTTAAGTATTACTATAGCCTGTTTATGGGAATGCTGATGGTGACAAGGCATCGGGTGTCTCACACTTTTTGTCCCTGCCAGGGGAAGGGAGCTCTGTGGGGGGAGGCTGTGGTGTGCTGGGGGCGGGGAAACTGAGGCACCCTGTGACCAAAGCCACTGTATGTCCTGCAGCAGAGTTTGCCATGGCAGGGGAAGAGGAAGGCTGTATAGTACCTGGTGATGTTCCTCCCAGTCTCACACTCTGGCTAGTGGGAAACGGGGGGCAGAAGGCCAGTGCTCATGTAAGAGGGACCAGGCAAAGGAGGGTGACAGCCTTGTGGCTGTGTCACTCAGGTTTGCAGGTGACATCCCTCAGACCTCCCTGATTCAGAGACTTGCAGCTCCTTCTGGTGTCTGTCTAGGCTTTTCTGTTGTTTTCTTGGGGTTTGGGGTGGATGTGGGGCACAGTAAGTTCCTTTTCCAGCTGAATTTGCAGCACAGAGCCTGGCATCTTCCACACCATTTTCCTGTTGGAGTCCTTTGCAGAGTGAAGAGCCCTCCCTGAAAGGCTGGATGCTTTGGCACTGCTTCTATTAGAGGTGGAGGTTTGCTGCTGATAATTCTGCCACAAATTCAGAATTAATCACAGCATAATGGAATCTGGTAGTGCTGGTTGTTAATTCTCTATTGAGTCTGCATCCCCGTGTTTGTTCTCATTTGTTCTGATCAGGGCCATTGTCTCTAATATTGCTGCATAAAGGGTAAGAAATAAATCAGCGGTGTTTAGCTTTCCTAACCATCTGCTCTGGCTCCCATCCCAAACTCAGTTTTTAAGTTGGGCACAGTTTGTGTGATTTAGCCTTGTGACAGAGAACGTCTCATGGGAGAGGAGGGAAAAAGCGACTCCTGATCTCACCCCCGGGATCGATCATTCCAGGGACACTGCACTTGAACTCACCAGGTTTTTGTTGTCGTGCCTGTGATTGGGCTGAGCTTTGGCAAAGGTGCTGAAAGGAACTTCTGTCTCTCTGGAATAATGGGATTAATGCTTTTAGCAGCAGTGTGTTACTTGGAGGTGTAAAGCCCTTGGTTTGGCTGTGGAGTTTATGCGCTTCGGTGGCGTTCGGTTCCAACAAGGTCGGTCTCCAACCTGTGTATGCTGTGATGCACCCCTTGGGTCGTTACTGAACCTTCCTGTGGAGCGCAGCCAGTTGGTTTTAAGAGGTGTTGTTAATGCAGTGAAATTCAGGGCATTTGGGAGCTGCTGCTTTGCCACAGATGGGACATACATCTTGTAAACTATAAATTTTTAAAAATTATTTAGCATCTCCATTGCTGTATGGGCCATGTGGCAGCAAGCATGGGATAATTCCACAGCTTTCGTTAGAGCACACATCAAACATTTAAAGTCCACGGGTGGTGTTTTCAGGAACTATTATAATAATTAGGAAAGGAGAATGGGTTTAATAAGAGTTGTAAACAATGATCGGCAGCCAGACCCCATCCCTCCCTGCAGACCCATCTGCACGGCACATCTGGGCACACGGAGCAGGGAGCAGCACATTCTCGCCTGCTCTGACTCTGAAGGAAGGTGTGGGGCGTCTGGGGTCACTCTGGGACACAGCAGTGATAAACTTGAGGAGAAAAATCTGTAAAATACACAGAAAAGCCCAACCATACCCTTCCAGTAGACACTTGTGCTCAGTCTCCTGGCAGCTGTTGCTGTGAGCTCAGGACTCACAGGCACAGCCCTGCGAGCCCTGGGCTATGCTGTGCGGGCACAAAGGGATGTCCCCACCAGCGAGGACCCGGGGCCAGAGCTTGTGGCAGCCAGTGGGATGCAGCATGGCCTCGCCCTTCTCAGGGACTGGGCACAGGGTGCCTGAGCCAGGCTCTTGTGGTCAGGTGCTGCTGCCCCTCTGGAGCCTGGCTGATAGATGTCTGCAGTTTTTTGGTGCAATTCAGCTGTCAGGATGAGACGTGAGAGGTTAAAATCGTGAACTCCTACTTGAAAGTCATAATGGGTGCTCTCATCTACTTAATCGTGCCGAGCAATGCAATCCCTGGGAGCAACTCCTTGCAATGGGGTACACTGTGGTGTGGAAGGAAGCTCTGACAGCTGGAAATCCAGTCAGGCTGTGTTGACCGTGAGCATCTTCTAAGTGATGAGAAATCCCAAATTACACCTAGTGGAGGAATATTCCGGAAAGAAGGTTCCCATGACTGAAGTTTGATATTCCATGCGCAGCAGCCATAGTTTGGATTGCTTCCCATCCATATGGAGTAGTGTGGGGTGCTTGTGCTCAACCACTCTGGTCCCCACTCCCTGTTGCTCTCCGCAGTCCTTTGGAATTCCCTGGTGACAAGCAGCGGCTTTGTTCAAGGTGAGGAAGGTGCTTGCGTAAGATAGTGTGGAGGCGAAAGACGGTTCCAGTGCGCCAGCGAAGAAGCTGTCGAATAAGTATCTGCTTGGTGCAGCTGCATTGTTTGTCCCTCCAGGTGTTAAATGGGCAATGCTCGAGTCGGCAGATCTGTCTTGTCGTTCCATGTTCTATGTGGGTTCAGGCTCTTGAGGAAGCAGCCAAGGTGCTGGCCTGGGAGCTACGGGCTGGCTCCAAGCACCTTTGGGCTGCATAACTCCCACCCAGGAAAAGCCCCAGTTCAGGTGGTACTTCCCTCCCTGAACACATCCCTCCCAGGGCCAGGGTCACAGAAACACAGCTGTGGTGACCTGCCAGTCACCGGCCACCTTCCGGACAGGCCACCAGCCAGGTCTCAGCAGGGAGCTCTGCTGGAGCCACCACTGACTGTCACCATGCTCTGCCACACCCCGAGGCACACTGTCAGGCAGGGGTCACCGTGGGATGGGGGGAAGCACCTCCTCTTTGGCTTTGAGCTGAGGGCTCCTCACTGGGCCTGGCAGCCAGGCTCCAGATCCAAGGAAACAGTGTAGTCTCACCTGGCCTGTGGAAGGGCGAGCTCCCCCATGGGGGCAGACACCCATGGCTGGGGTCCCCTCTGTGTGTGCCCCCACAGTCAGCCCGGCTCCCCAGCCTGGCATAGGGCAGCTCTTGTCCACTGACCTAAATTGAGGCTGAGCAAAGAGAGCAAGCAGCTGCCCCACTGCTGCTGCTCTGTTTTCAGCACGGCTCGAGCTTCCCTAATCCCCTCGGATTTTGTATCTACCAAAACAGCTTGGGCCCATCAGTAAATTGCAGTGGCATATGGTCCAGGTTTATGAGTAATCTGGCACATGCTGAAGGCAAAGAGGACGTCATCCTTCAGCAAATACAGAAAATATTGGGGGGGGGGGGGGGGGGGGGGGGGGCGGTTATGACTGTATTTAATATAGTTGATGAGAAAGCTGTGAGAAATGTTTACCTTTGAAGCCAGTCCTGTTTGAACTTCAGCTGCTGGGAGGAGCCGCTGTGTAACAGGAAACACACAGAAGTAACAGAGGAGTCTCATTGGTCCCGCAGAGGTTTTGTCACTTAAACTGATCGCATGGGTCTGTGTGGGGTTGGAGGGGAAAGCAGGCCCGGGTGGCATCAGCCACGCTAGATACAACCAGTGCCACATCAGCCACTTGGAACAGTCCTCGGCCACCTCCCTACAGGTGAAGTTCCTGTAGCTGGGGCATATGCCAGAGGCACAGCTTCATCCCTGAAGAGAGGAGGGAAGTGCAGTTTTGGCAGCTCTGGGAGGAGGAGCCTGATCGTGGACACCTTGGTGGGCCTGACCTTGTTGTGGTGGCAGTGGATGTCCCAGCATGGTTTCCAGATGTTCTCTGAGGACACAAGAAACACCTTCCACTGTCAATGTACTCAGCGTTGCCTTCATCAGGGCAATTCACCTGAGGAGTGCCCAGGTCCTGGTCGAGGAACCCTCTGTGCAGTCCTGCCTTGGCAGGGAGATGAAGCTGTGAGTGGTTTGATCTGCACTAGCCAGCGTGAGCCCTTCTGTGAGGACTGGGGACATCCCTGGACTCACCTGACATCCCCTGGAGACATCAGAACTGGGACATCTCTGGGAGCAGGAGGACATGGAGATTGGAAGGGCTGTGTTGGGTTAAACGCTGCAGCAGCATTGTGAGAGCCTTTCCTTGGCCCCTGATTGCTCTCTGTAGCTCAGACCAATGATGCTCCTTTTTCCAATGATGCAGCTGGAGTGAGAGCTAACAGCTTCTCTTCTCTCCTCCCCACTCAGCTTCTCTGGGCTCTGGAGCCCCATTCCACAGAGGGCTTGAACTTCCTTTCACTCTTCCCAAAATCCATGTTTCCTCAGTATGTTTGGAAGCCCAGCTACAGGAACCTCGCTCTTTCACAGCCTCCCTACACTGTGTAATGCTTTGGCAGCACTAAATGTTTTCTTTGGTTGCACAGACATGGCTGTGTTTGTGATATCCAAGGAGGAGTCATCTCCAAGGGGAGGTGCACGCGGCCTGTCCCATGTCCCTGGTCGGCAGCATGGAGAAGGAGAACACGGTTGGCTCCGAGTGCCACTCTTCTCCTGCTGCCAACTGCCACTTGGAAACACCCCAAACTTCAAGGAAGGTTTCGCCTCTTTAATCCAAGAAAAGGCCTCAAACAGCTCACAAATAACTTAAACCTTGGGCTTTCAAAACTTTAAACAGAGCCTTTGGGACTGTATTTGTTCAAATCTTACATATCTTGGTGGCTCAGATTTTTAGGTCTTTGCTGCAAGCTTTGAAGCAACACTGCAGTTTAACGGGAGCTTTGCTTTTTAAGTGGGAACTGATTTTTTAAGGCTGGGAATTATGTGTTTTCTGTCTTTGTTTTGCATAGTCCCATTTTGCATGCTGGAAACTACAGAAAGTATCTCGTGTTAAAGGATAGGATGCAGACCATGTGATCTCAGCAGCGAGATGGAGCAGGGTGCAGTGTTCCAGTGGGCATGGTGTCTTCTGTGGGACCATGCAGAGACATTCTGCCACTGCTGGGGCAAGTTGCTAAAGCCAGGACCTGAAGTTTCCTGTAGTCCTTGGAAATCCAAGTGCATCTGCTCACAGTTCTTATTTTAAGTGTGTGTTGACAGGAGCTTCACAGGCTCCGTTGCTTTGCTGCCAGTGGTGTGTGTGTGCCCGGATGGATCAGGGACAAGTCCCCCTCACCCCTCCAGGTCGCCCTGGCATGGCAAGGGCCCTTGTTGCCCCTGCCCTGCTCGGTGCCAGGGACAAGGGCATCTTAGGATCCTGTGTTGGTCTGTGCCTGGGAATGCTGAGCCGCATGTCATGCCTGGAAAACAGGCCCCACAGTGTCCCCTCACGCTGCCACTGTCATGAGGGAGGGCACGGCTCCCTTGGAGGGGCTCGCTGGGATTTTCCAAAGCAGTTTGGGGAAGGGCTGAGCCCCAGGTGTGCAGCAGAGCTGTGGTCTGCAGTTGTCCATGCAATTCTCCTCTGCTTTCATGTGGGTGCAACGCCACCAGGTGATCTTTCCAGCTGCAATGACAGGACATCTCAGGTGTTTCTTCTCCAAGATGTGGCAGTGGGTGGTGGTGACTCAGAGTCTGCATTTGTAGCCGTGCACAGGCAGTGTCCTGGTGTCTGGCTGCTGCTGCAGGACATGCGCTGGGCCCTGAGAGCCGAAGGAGTTAAACTGCTTCCAAATAGCCCTCTTCATGCTAATAAAGTACCTTGGAGCTGGTCCAGCAGGCAGACACCTGGGTATTATCCAAGCATCTGACACCCCTAGAGAACCAGAGCCTTGATGAGCTTTGTACACTCTCAGAAATCTTGGAGAAGAAAGGAGGCTTTCCATAGAAAATGGATTTTCAGGGCCAGCTGAAGGACATGACGTTCAAGATCATTGCTTTAAAATAATTTCAGCTGCAGTTAATGTGAAGCAAAGAAGAAAAGAAAACCCAAGACAGTGAAAGGATAATTAATTCTGAGTTGGAACTGCAATTTGGAAGGGCTGTATTGTGAAGTGACCCTTTTCCAAATGATACCTGAACTGGCTCTTCTCAGAGAGCCCTTTGCAGTGAAATGTTGTGTTGTTTTACTTTTATACTGTACGTTTGTTCTCCCCTGGGGTTACAGAGTGACCTTGAGTTCAGCCTTTCGGAGAAGGGCCCAATGTAGTGAGGAGGTTCCGCAGGGAGCCCCGGCACGGGCTGGGCTGAGCAGAGCCCTCCGGGGCCAGCCCCCCTCTCCGTGCCGTGGCAGGATGGTGCGTGGCTGTCCCCTGGGCTTATGGCACCCTGCCATCCATCCTGCTTTGTTCCTCCGTTCTCCCCAAACCACCACAGTGTGCACCCTCATCAAGAGAAGTTCTGCAGAACCCAATTTTGGACCATGGAGCATCCCTTCGGAGGGACACAGTGTCCCCACTCCCGGGGTTTCACCCCACAGAGCTCTAAGGCAACTTGGATCAATGGATCACCCTCTCTGGCTCCAACCTCCTCTCGCTGCTGCATCTCCTCCGGTCCTAGCACATGTTGTACTGAATTTCTCCAGAAGCTTCGAGATGCCTTTTATGAGGAGCTGTTCCAGGGACTGAAGCCTGTACAGAATATGATGTTTATTACTGGGCAATTCCAATGTAATTTGGCAAATATCTATTTCTGGCCTACTTGCTCTTCCTCAGCTTACAGAGAAACCAAATAAAAAGCATCAAGGCCAGAGCTCTAATGAGATTCACATTTTGGACATCAGATTAGTACAATAATGCATTTCACACTGTTGTTTCCTAATTTGCCTAATCAAATAAAAGGAGATGAAGCATCACAGAGCCCAACCTCCCCGCTCCAACAAGGCAGCGCTGAACCCATCACTTGGCGCTTCAATTAATTTTCCCCACACAGGTTGGCCAAAGCACATAATTTAATCAGCGTCTTGCAGCTCTGTCAGTAGACACCATCTATCCCAGGGGCTGGCAATCCCAGGCAGCTGTCCCGAGGAACCACAAAGTGCATGGATAGCCTGGAGAGGTTTAGGGAAAGAGGGGAGGGCATCTTGGGCTGCTGCGGTCCGTGCTGTCATGGCAGGGTATCAAGTGCTCACGTTCCGTGCTGTGCTAAATCCCAGGTAAATCATTGCTCCAGTGCCGCAGTTGGAGCAGATGGGTCTCCCTGTGCCCTCAGGAGATTGTCCAGGGAAGTGAGGGCTGTTGCTGGAGCTTGGGCAGGTGGTTGGGACCAAGGTGGGGCTGGAGTTAATGCTAAAACCAGTGGTGTGATCAGGGAGGAATCTCTCCGTGACTTAGTCATGTCTTGTTACATCCCGAAATGGGCAGGACTCGTGCTCCAGGTACATCCATGTCCCTGAAGGCAGCTTAGAAGCAGCATGCTGTTTGGAACAAGTTTTCCTAAATGCCCTGCTGAGCAGTGCTGCAGGGAGCTGGGAGCTTTTTGGGTACTGCCCAATTCACCACCCAGAACAAAGCCGTTCAACTTACAGAACCTGAGTGCTGAGACCTGGGACCCCTCTCCTGGCTGTGGAGCAGACCTGGGAACCCCACAAGTGCTGCAGGATTGGTGCCATTGCAGATGCTTTTCTCCTACAGTGTTTTGGAGAATTTACCAGAATTTGAGACTGTGCTTTTAAAGGAGAACCAATCAATGGGTTGGGTTTGGGGTTTTGTATAATTCACAGAGAGTCAGGAATGGCATTTCAGTGCTGGTGAAATCAGAGTAGACCTAAAAACTGTAGTAAACCCCCCCCCCCAAAGTATAAAACCACGTTTGAGTTCTGTTTTCCAGAAGATTTGTCCTGGGCTGGGCTGTGCTGTAGAGTACATCCAGCTTTGCAGGTGGGATTTTTGCCTCAAAAGGTGCATTTGTTCCCAGTCCCAGTGAGGATGCCTGTGATTTGTTGCAGTGGGCCCCTGGGCCCTCCTGGCACATCCCAGAGCTCCCCAGAAGGCAGGAGCAGCCACAGGCCCCAGCAGAGCAGTCCTGTGCATTCCCGTTTGGGGAAATAAGCTCATTTAGAAAACCGGGCAGAGCAAGCAACTGAAAAAAAAAAAGTGTGAATTAAATAATACGACTTTGGTGCAAACATGGAAATCAGGTCTTGCTTTTCCATAGGCTGTGGAGCCATCCTTGTAACACAGGAAGAACCATTGTGAGTTCACTGCCAAAACCCAAAAAAGTTATCAAGTAAAGGCAGTTTCTTGCATCCAAAGTCCCTCATTATATTAAAAACATTGCAGCACAAAATTTACAAGTGCATCACAGGACCCACTTGCACTGTTAAACAGATGGCACCTACACAGGACCCAAAAATATGTAACAATTTTAATTGAGCCAGTGCAAAACAGATTTGTGAAATGAAATAAAATAGGACATGCCAGGTCTAATAAGGCCCTCCCTAGAAATTGTGACATTAGTTTTGTAACGGCATAAGAGGTACTCAGAAGCTGCTCCTTAGCAAATGAAGCACTGCCTTGACTTGCTCACTGCAGCCTCTGAAGTTCCTGCTCAACACGTTGTCCCTGCTGTGGCTTTTCCTGGGAGCACTGTGCTGACCCCTGTGGCCACCTGAGGCCGTTGGCCCGGTGTCCTGCTCTGGGGTGGCTCCATGGGCCAGAGCCCTGGCTCTTGGTGAGGACAACAGCCAAGCCCCTCACTTTGGCAGTCGGGAAGGGGACTGTTGGCTCTGGCCACTCCTGAGCTTGGTGTCCACAGCAGGTGGGCTGTTACCTGTGCCCATCCTGCTCCCAGGGCCACGCTGTGATGCCCATTTTGGATGCCTAGCAGTGCATAGAGGGGAGGTCAGAGCCGGGTCCGGCCTCCCAGCACTGCAGAACTGAGCTCCCAAATTTCCCCTCGGTGGCTCCTCTGGTGAAGGATTGGTTCCCTGAGCTGAACTCCGAAGGCAGGTGGTGCCAGCGTCTCTGCTGCTTCCCGGTGAACTAAGGAAAACAGCTGTCCTGCAGCAGGCCAGGGTTCCTGTAGTCATGAGGCAGCACTCAGTGACGCAGGATCAAATGGGGATTTTTCCCTCATTGATAGCACTGGATTTACTCACCTTTCCCTGCAGTCTGAATTGTGACCGATAAAAGAGCCACTTCTTCCACAGCTGAAAAGGGAGGTTTGGTCTGAAATGACATAACACAGAATTCCCAAGTTCCTCCGACATGTGCAGAAGAAAGAGCAGAAAGAAAAACCTAGAACCTCCTCTACTTAGAACTTTCACCTTTGCTTTTTCCTTGGAGTACGTCAGCATGATTTGAACCATGAGGACACGTTAAAGGTGACAACAGTGACCGGGGCAGTCTGATGCCACCACAGGTTTTGCAGAGGCCAGACACCTGTGTCCTGGGAGTCTGTGAGAATCCCAGGAAAGGGTTGCAAACCCATGACCTGCGTGAGGTGCCATTGCTAAGAGGGGTCAAAGATAACCTTATCTTTGCCACTAAACCCCAGCATCCCCAGGAGTGGGAATGCATCCCCGTGTGGGAGTGTTCCAGTGTGATGAGGCTGAGTCAAGTGTGTACAGTAGACTGCAGCATGCGAAATGCAGAGTTGTGGTGTCACATTAGGGATGACCAGAAGAAGAGGGATGTAGCACAGAAATTTCCTGCAGGAAAATCCCCAACAGGATATTAGTACCGGCCAGCTGGGGCTGTCCTGCAGTGCGTAGGGCTTGGCATGAGTCTGCATCGCAGCACTCAGAATTCCCTTCCATTTCACCTTGGATCAGCCTGACCCAGCTCCCCTGGGTTACACATGGCAGGTTCATGCCTGATGAATGCTGTAGTTCTTGTTAAATTGAAAAAACTGAAAGGGAACATGGCAAAATTAATTTTTAGTCCATTTTAACTCTAGCCAATTCATTTCTGCTATTTTCAAAATGTATAAAATAAACACAGCCTTGTTGTATTGAGGATCCTCTTGTTCCCATGAATCCTGCCTTACCTCGCTGGTGAGGGGAGCCACTCAGGGCTGCTTGGTGGCTTTGCTGGGCTCTTTATACATGGCTCTTTAGGGTTCTCTCATGCATTCTGAGCCCTCCTGCCAAGGAAGTCTCACTGGTGTCATCTGAGTCAGTGGATTTTATTTTACTTTTTATAAAAAATCCTCTTGCTCCCCAGATTATTTGTGACGGACATTCCACACTGTGTAATAAGGAAACTCCCAGGTATTATCTGCACCAAAATACCAAGTGTAACATGCTGTGATACTGTGCCAATTAGAAGGGAAAATCCATGTAGAGACCGAGATCTGGTTTTGCTTGGGATCAGCCTTTCTGTGAAGAGCTGCTCATTCCACGGTTTTCAATGGACACAAGCAGAAAGGACAAAAAATGGTCAGTGGATTTCTACTTCTGTGTCTCAGTTGGTTACGAATATCCTCTGAGAGGCAGCAGATAAACGTGAGGGAAAAACCCTCTTCATCTGCATGTTGTCCTGTTACACAACGCAGCTCGGAACGCGAGCTGGTGCTCCAGTGACACCTCGGAATGTGTCATGCGTCCATGGAAAATGGAGGAAAAGTAAGAGGGAGCCGATTGTGTTTGAACCTGGCATCCGCTGAGCTCAGTGCTTCCACCTGTGCCGCCTCAGCACCCTGAGGAGCAGTGCAGGACCTCACCTATGTCCTGGCACACGTGCCCTGTGTTGGCTCTCGGTCTGGCACTGGGCTGGAGACTGCACAGAGGTTTAGTCAGGGGCTTCAGCTCAGCCAAGGGCTCGCTGGTTGGGCTCTGTGGGTCAGACGTCCCCAGCCCAGGGCCAGTGCCACCCAAGCTGTGGTTCTGCAGCGGCAGGGCATCGCTGCGGGCACTGAGTGGTTCCGGGTGCATGGCTGATGCTCTGCATGGCATGAGCAGCATCCCTGTGGTGTTCAAAGGGTCCTCCCTGGCTGTGGGCAGTCGGGACCCCTGGGTGCGGCTGTGGCAGCTTTCCTGGCCACACTGTGCACGGGAAGGTGGGCTGCCTCTGGAAGCCAGTACCGTGGGTCACCATGGTGCTGGAAAACGGAGGTCTGAGCTGTGCAGATGATGGGGAGGCTACGGGGGAGGAGAAGACGGAAATAATGACTGAAACTTAGATAATAATTTTATTTATAGTCTAATGTGCAGACATGGCTGTTGCTGATGAGGCTACCAGTGACATAAATAAACTCAAGCAGAAGATGTAAGCGAGTGGATAAATGTAAAGGCATCTTTGGGCAGTGCCACGGATTTGGACATGGACCAAGAGAATTATTTCTGTCCCTTGTGATTCCAATGAAGAGCACAAAGGAGATAATTAGCCCAGGATGCTCCGCATTGCTCTTTCCATCTTGCGCACATTCATGCCCACCAAATGTGAAATGTTCGCCTTTTCCCCTCCGACGTGACGGTTGTTGAACTTATTTTTAGTGTCATTTGATAAGCCTCCCTGCTCGCAGAGAGACATCCCACTGACCCAGCCACTGGTCATTGTCTATACCAGTTCCCATCAAAGCGGGCGCGCTTTGTCAGGTTTCGACTCGAATATCCATTCTGCCTCTGAAGTACAGTATCGAAAGTGACTGGATCATTTGAGCCTTTTTCTTCAGCTGCTCCCTCCTTCCTCCCCCACAGTGTTTCCGCTCACGCTAACATAATTTGGCATCGTCGACGTGACACGACACTGGTTTTTCTAAAAAATTATAATACATACATTGTCGATGTTTGGTGATGGCCGGCACTCCCGTAAATTTAATTTCCGAATTGATGGAAAGAGGTCTTTCCCACTGCGGAATCGTACCCAACGCTTGGCGCCCCCTCCGCCACTGAGGAATGCACATACAGTAATAGGTCATTCAATGTCAAAAGGCATAAAAAAGATGAGCAAAATCTTCACAGGCTGCTGCTTGCTGTTGCCTTTAATTATATTAATTAAACTTTGAAATTCTCATGCAAAGAGAGTTGCTGGCTTGTGACGCTGAAGAGCCCTTGGAGATTTGCGGGGGGAAAAACCCTGAGATACCAGCTTAGTGGCTACTGCTTTTTTTAATCTAAAAAAAAAATAATACACAAGCCTACAACTGCTAGGTATGTTTATAGATGATGATGTTTCATGCGCTACTGAACTGTGAATGCAGGAAAGGGGAAAAAACCACCAGCCACAGTGTCAAGGTCTTGAAGCATCAGTCCCTCCAACTCGGCTCGAGATCTCTGCTTACAGGCTGTCTTCCCGCGGAATAACGCTCTAGTAATTCCTTCCTGTCCCGGGTGCATAATGAAAGAAAGGTGTCTTCAAAAACTAAAGGGCAAAGTCTTGCTCGCTACCGATACCTCGAGGCATCCTGTCTACATTTTGTCATGCGTGTGCACTTTTCAGTGTTAGAGTGACAAGATTTCCAGTCAGAAGGCTCCCGTAAGGCACAACGGAGGGAGCTGGCGAGGGTTGGGGATCTGACATGGCTCTGAGGCACTCGGCTCTGCGCCTGCTTAGCCTGGTGGGAATTGTTATCCTGTGCCCATGGCGAGTAGTCCCTGTGTAAATACCACGTGCCTCCGCCGCAGCTGAGGAACGCTGCGTCTCCACTAAAAGCACATTGCATCCTGAGAATCTGTAGTCCTTAAAAAACAGCAAATAACAAAAATAGAAAAGCATTCTCATCTTTGGTGGCCGTGCGGTCCCTTTGGTGGTGCACGGAGCCAGGGACACGTGGCAGTGCTGCTCTCCGGGGCATGGGCAAAGCACCAGTGCGCGGTTGGAACGCGGGCTTCCGGAGCAGGGATGCAGGAACCTGCGGAGCTTGGGCTGGACGATGGTCCAAGAGATGCAAGGAAGGGCTCGGTTCTCTCAGCTGGGTAGGACAGTGGCAATGTGGCTGTCTCTCCTCCTGGTATCTGCTTCTCCTCCTCTACTGAGAGGGAACTCGGGTGAAGTTGATACAGCGGCCCTGAGGGAAGAGAGAAGCTGTTACTGGTGGAGTAACACGCAGGCAGAGGTTGCTGGATGCTAGGAGGCTGTAATTGAAATTCAGATGTTTGGGAAAATAACAAACCCATGAAAAAACCTTTTAAGAATTAATGGAAATTATCCAGAGTGAGGCACCACATTTGCCTTACAAATGCAGGCTCTAGGCAAGCGCGAGGACACGGACGACACGTTCTGACACTCCCAGGCCTTCTGTGAGCATAATTCACAAACTCTGGGAAGCTGCAGTGAGCAAACCCAAACCCATCTGACCGTGGGAAGGGAAGAGCATGGGGAAGGCAGATCCTGCTCCCAGATCCCCCCTAAGCCAGGTCCTCATGCAGTGAGCACGTATAGATGTGACTGTTAGCTAGCAGAGCTGCTGCTGATCTGAAACTGCATTTTATTAGCAAGAACCCCACCTCTGCATCTACAAACTCTGTATTTAGGGTCTGTAAATTGCTGTGCGCAGAAGGAAAAGGGGTTTCTCATGATGCCATATCCAAATGGACACCATTCACCCTCCATAAAGGGGCACAGGTGGAATCCTGACAGCTTTCGATGCAGCAGAATGAAACAAATCCAACAGTGAAATCTTAAACCTTTTTTATACGCTTGGAGCTCATTTAAATGCCTAAACTCCCACAGGGTCATGGGGCATTAGAGTAGAGTGTGCTGCCTCAAAGCAGCTCTCTGGCACAGCAGCGATTCCTTCCCTTTGGTCACAGGCATCTGTCAAGGACGGTGCCACGCGAACAGTGCTGGATTTGGAGCAGGCAGCACTGCTTCTGCTCTGAATCCTTATTTCTGCTTTAAGAGATGCACTGCTGGAGGGAAATTACTGCTTCCTGCTCAAACCTGGGAGATTATGGAATTGCCAAATGAAATTTGGGCTGGATTTCATATTCCTGTCATTCATTTAATTTGATCTTCAGTTTTTCTGGGTATCAAGGAGGGTGATGGCAGAGAGTTATCTGGCATGACTCAAGCAGGTCTTGGCTGGCATGAGAAGGGCAGTGTTCTCATCAAGGGGTTTCCTAATGTTTCAGTTCTGTCAGCTGTGTAAGAAATATAAAACCGGTGAAAAGGTGGGGACAGGAACTGTAGGAACTTCTGGCTGCCACCATCTGTATTATACATGTAGAAGAGATGCAGAGAGATAAATCATGGAATCCTTTAGGCTGGAAAAGCTCTTCAAGCTTTTTTTCACCCAGTCCAATCATTCCTCCAGCACTGCCAAGGCCACCACCATGTCCCCAAGTGCCACATCCACATGCCTTTTCCTGCCAGGATGAGTGGTTCCAGGCGGAGCAGGGTGAGAGGAGAACCTTAAGCAAGCACTGCCTGTTCTGGTTCCCCACTCATGCCCCACATCTCTGCCCCCAACCTCCTTATTCCATGACTCACGGCGAAGAGAAGAGAGAAAGAAGTTGTGTGGTCAGGCAGGTTGCCCATGTCACTGGCAGGGAAAACACCCTGAGCTGGGGAATCTCAGAACCCTAAGATATACCAGCTCTCCAAACACTCTCAGCATCAGACAGTAACAGGTAATAACAAATACACTGTCAGTTTAAGTGGGAAATTCAACCATTTGCATTCTAGATAGGCAAACTGAGGCAGGCAGAAAATAAAAGGCTTGTTGTTCACTTGTTAGGGGTTTATCACTTCAGATCAATATGAGCTGCAGGTTTTCATTACTAGAAACTCAGTGATGTGACCAACAAGCACTTTCTCCTGCAAACTGGTGTGGAGAAAAAGAGGCGGACTCACGTAAGTCCTTCCTCGAAAGGCATCCAAAGCCTCCCATGCAGTGATATCTGTGTCATCACTGAGACCAGCTTTTAGAAACAGAATATTAAATTTTTCTTCTGATTAATCTGACCTTTACAGAACGAACTATTTACTTAAGTAGAAGCACTGTTTACCAAACATTAGTCTCACCAGTCTGGTTTTGGCCTTCCCAATTAAAACATGCGTTCTCCATGTAACCAATTCCACCAATGCATTCCCATCCTGGTGGCATTGCCAGGATACCCCAGTGTGGGGAGTAACTGTTACACTCGTGCCCCTGTGCTCAATTAAACCATCAATCCAACCAATTTGAGTTCTGACGTACCATGCCTTGTAAATCACTGGTTCATAAACCTTAACAATACCAACATGTAGTGAGTATGAAATTGCACTAAATTAGTGGTTTAGCACTACAGTAATTAAAAAATGAGTTATGCATGCATTCCGTGATCTTTGTAGGGAATATGGGAGCTGTCTCTACGCACCAGATCCAGTAGGGAAAACCCCACCCTTCATGCTCACAGACGCACCAGAGGTACTGTGGGGGAAGAATGTGGCAGGCAACAAAAAAGAGGAAAGAGATCTATAGCAAGGGGGGTTTACCTAAGAAGGAATTATTTTATATTACATCAAAGCCATTTATCCAGTTGTTGAATTTCTTTCTGAATCTAAGTTACAGGGCAAGGTGGAAATTCTCAGAGGGCACAGGATCTCAGGGACTGGGTGCTCGCTCACACCAAACCCCAGGTTAGAGCCTCACCTGGCAATGCCCGAAACAAGGCACCAAGAGGGGCCTGCAGGGGCAACAGTGAGTCTCTCTCCAAGCCCATACGGCTCTGTGGCCCGTGCTGAGGGCAAGGGGGGAAGAGACATCCCTTTGGGACAGTGTCCACCCTGGGCCTGGAGCTTGGCTGTTGATGGTGGCCAGCCATGTGTGACGAGCACTTTGGGCTGTCTGTGTGAGCAGACACATGCTGCTGTCCCACAATCCCAGTGGAATTCTGGGCTCCGGCAGGGGCAGGAGAACACGGCAAGGGCTCCTCTGGAGCCCCTTCAGTGTTCATCAGGAATTCAGGAAGGGCAGGTGAAGCAGGCTGGATCTGGGATGGGATGTGACCACACTGAGCCTCCAGGCTGAGCTGCTCCACCTGGTCTAAGGTGCTTGTCCTTGTGTATGACTGGATTCCTTTAGCATGGCCAAGTAGCTGTATCCGTGGGAAGTTTCCCTGGGCACTGCTGATGTGTTCAGCATCCGGCTGAGGACTAAGAACAACTGCTTTTCCCAGAGCAGCACCTGGCAGTGTTCTGCCGGGACAGTTGTTGCCCCGTATGATACCCAATGTCCCAAGAGCTTGGCTTCTCCTGGCCTGGGAGGACTGAGATCCCCACTGCCCATTGCTGAGACTCATGTGCTCCTACCTTGGCTGCAGTGTCCCATGAAGAACACATGCCCTTTTGGGATTTGGCATTGATCCTGCACTCCATGATCAGTGCCTGCAGAGCCGTGAGAAAGGAGAGGGCTTCAGAATAATGCCCCTCCTGAGACATGAATTGAACACTGTCATTTCTGTTGCCCCATTGTCACAGCACTACCAAAGCATCTTCCATCCCTCATGGGCGCATCCCTGCGAGCCCAAGCCTGCGTCCCCGGGAAGCGGTCTGCTCCCAACAGCTCCCCAGGGCAGCCTGCCCAGGCTGCTGCTGCACTTTGGGTCAGCAGGCAAGAACCTGCTTTACCTGATTCTGTTTGTTCTCACATGCACCCTGCACTTTGCCTCTCTGTAAGGATCAAAGTTGAGGGCAGTGTGTTCTTCCCTGTAGCCCTTGCACAAACAGACAGGACTGTGTACACCTTTTCCTCTTTGTTAATGCACGGCAACAGGCCATTTCCTGCTTTCCACACCTCTTCAGAATCATTGCCTCCCCATCTGCTGCTCACTGGGATAACAAATGTGCTCTGGACCTACACACTCATGTGCAATGGTGACAATAAAAGGGAATTCTGAGGGAGTAAAGCTGGGAGCGATTCAAACTGGGCACTGAGGTGCCAGTGCCTGGCAGCACCTGCCTCAGAGTCCTGTTTCCTTGCTGAATTGATCCTGGCACTTCCTCTGGGCAGTGGGAGCGGAACCAGAGCGCCTGTGCGGGGCCAAACCCCACTGTCTGACAAGACCCTCAGTGACCTCCCCATTCCAGAGGAGGCAGAAGCAGCATTACCTAGAGCCTGTGTCCCCTGGCCCGTCTGGGCACTAAAATTCCTCTGGCATTAAATTTGACCGCTCTTTCCCTGGCTCCACTGCCTGGGATGTATTTTAGGTACAATACTCACTCACCCCATAAATACCCACTGACAAGTGTACATCGGAAGGGAAGTTTATTATTTTTTAAAGATCGCTCTTTACTGTGGAGAAGGGCTGCTAACCCACCCCATCCTGTGCAGCTCTGAACAGCTCTCAGGAACTGGAGCTGGCATCTCTCTCCCACTTGCTCGTTGTCCCTCACAATGTGGTAATCCCTCATCCCGGAACCCCGGGACGCTCGGGGCGTTGTGGGCGTTTGAAACTGGCTTCCCACCCTGCTGACACGAAGCTGAGTGCTGTGCTGCTGGGCTCTGAGTGCTCAGACCTCCCTTCTGCCCAGGTGTGCTGCTACCAGCACGTTTGTCTGATGTCAGGCAAACCCATTGCCGGTTCCCCCTCTCACCTGTGGCAGAGCCCACATGCTGCCATTCTGCAGGTGGCACCTGGAGAGGTGCCGGTGCACAGCCCTGAGCCATGACATGGGAGTAGGGCTTTAACCCCTGGAGAGCTGCCTCACGGCACTACCTGCTGCTGGAAGGACCACTTGTCACACAGTTCATCAGCAATAATTCCTTAGAAGATGCTCCTGAACTGGTGTTACGGCTGCAGGCACCGGAATTGTTCCTGGGGCCACCTGAGGCAGCTTTTCCCCAGAATTCCTGAATTGCTGGCTGAAACACCCCTGACAGAGCTGAGGTGAGATCTGAGAACACCGCAGGGTGGGCTCAAAGACCTCCTGAAGTGACTTCCTAAAGTAACACACCACCATGAAGAGAAACAAACTACAATGGAACAGTGCTATTTGAGCCCTAACAAGAATTTGGTTTTTCACTTTTACAAATTTTGCCAGCAGCTTCAGTGGAAAGGCATGTTAATTTGTGTATTTTCCTCAGATTTATGTAATGTAACCTCCTTAGCATGTGTGCGTGAACCACACGATCTTTCCCAGCAATCCTACAGTCCTGGAGGTCAGCTTCCAAAGGTCACGGGGTCTGGGGTCCAGGAGCTGGTGTCACAAGGGAACCCAAAAAAAGGTTGCTGTGAGGAGAAGGTGCCAGCACAGTTACAGGTGCCTCACAGCCACCTTCCACCCCTTGGACCTGCTTTAGATGTGGGCAGTAAAGGGCAGGAAGACAGGAGTAAGTTGTTTTAAAAGATAGTTCCTGTCTTTCGCACCTGATAAATGCTGTATTTTGGAGCACAGGCCGAGAAACCAAACCTGCCAGGGAGAGGTTCCAAAGAGGTCGTTTAAAGATGCTCGGTTGGAAGATTTTTTTTTTTTTTTTCGGTGCCTGTGATTTAGATGTGTGTTTGGAGCAAACACTGAGGAGAGGAGGGCATGTTTATGTGTGAAATGCTGCTGTTGGAACCCGGGGTGGCTCATGCCCACTTCGTACCCGCAGCGCAGATGGAACTGCACATACCTGCTGCTGCCCTGGGAGCCAGGGGTATTTGCCGAGGTATCTTTAGTGGGCTGGCAGCTTTGAGGAAATGCCAGCTCTTCACCCACGAGCAGCACTTACTTGGGTACTGGGCATATGGACAAGTCAGCACACCTGCTCTGTCTTGCAAGTGCATGTCACCAGGGGTGTACCCCTGTGGGACCTGGGTCCAGGGGCTCTGCAGCCCCCTGTGCTCTGTGGCACCCAGGGAGAGCCACCTGCACTCCACCTGTGTCCTGGTGCCCTGCACCCCATCGTGGACAAGGCGGAATAGAGATGGCACAGGGCTGTGGGCAGGCAGGGAACGGGCAGGAGTGGGTGCTGGGCTGGCGTTGAGCACTGGCCATCCTGCCCTGATGGGTTTGGGTAGTGAAGAAGGGAGGGATTTCGTTCCTTCGCCAAGTTTTCTGTGACTGCTGTATTCAGCAGTTCTCCAAATAAACTCCTGCCTTGACCGAGAGTGGTTGTGACAAGCTGCCTGTCCTGCGAGCTGGCCTTCCAGGGCTGGGAGGAGGGAGTGTCGAGCTGCTGAGCCGGCCGGTGAGCCTTGGGGGAGGATAAAACTGGCTGCGTCTGTAGCATCTGCTTCAAAAGGAGGTTGTGGCAAATATTTTATTCAGCAGAGCTGGAGGTCTCCTGTCTCTAGAGGGCAGGAGTTTGTTGTTTTCCTCATGCAAGGCAAGCATTGCTTATGCAAAAGGAAAGGATGTGGAAATGGCCTGGAGAGCCCCTGTTTTTCCAGCAGGGATCCTCTGGAGCGAGGGCCCTGGCTCGCTCCCCCTGACCCTTGGCAGTGAGCCTCCCTCGCTCCCAGCGTGCTGCCTCCCTGGAAGTACCTCCCTGGCCTGGCAAGGTCTGACCCGTTCCTGAAGGACATGCTCTTGGTTCTGCTGTGGGCGCCTGCCAATGGAGGGCTCTTCTCCTTCAGCTCTCCTTAGTCCTTGGAAGGCCGAGTGAGGCCATTCCACTGCCAGAGGGAAGGTGCTCTGTGTCCTGGCGCTGGCCCAGTGCACACCTTGCCCGCTCACGCCGCTCACGCATGGACACTCAGCCGCTCAGGCACGTGCTGCCAAAACCAGGACACATCTCCTGCCATCTCCACAGTGACATACAGAGCTGTCCCTGGGACAGCTCCCTCTCCTCCCATGGGACACTGGGGGGTTGGGTTGTGATTCTTGCTTCCAGGTGAAGCTCTGAGAGTCACACATGCAGCACTGCAGCACAGGGGAAAAATGGAAGTGAGGTTTTGTCTGAGACATGTCTCTGCTCTTTGAGCTCTTCCCAAAACTTCTGGGATGAATCCCTGCTATGAGTGGGGATCCCATTTATGTTATGGGGGGTCTCTACACAGACTGACACCAGGCCTAATCTCTAGTGCCAGTTTCCTCATGTCAGCATCCTAAACAACTTTGTGAGTTTGCGACATCTTTTTTAGGAAGAAAAGAAAGATAATATGCTACTATAGAGGCATCACGCTTCAAGTCTCGTAGAATCAATAATCAGCCCGCTGAAACCATAAATTAGCAAATCCTACTGCTGTGGGGCCTTTTTTATTTATAAGGACAAAGAATATCCAAAATATGGAGTTCCTAGGGATGGCACCTCTAAAGCACAAGTTAAACATTCCCATCATTCTTCCTTCTTCCCATCTGTGCAGCCACTGTGAGAAAAACACAATTTATCCTTCTCTGAAATCAGGCGTAGCAACAGATAAACCAGAACTGTCAGAAGACCCGTTCTCCTCAAACTCCACTGCTCCTCTATTATGACCTCAACTTGGGCCTCTCCTAACATCCCTTTCCTTTAGGAATACTTCCCAGTGTCCTTTTCCTGATCAATGCTTTAACCTGGGCCTTTCTGAAGAGACACTCTCCTCTTCAGATGGCTCAGAGATTTAAGACCCACCTGCTCTACAGCTTTAGGTGCGTAAGTCACCCAGGGTCATGTTCTGAGCCTGTATTGGAGCAATGGCACAGCATTCAGACCCCAGCCCAAATCCTGGCCTGTGGATTATCCAGCATCTGACTGGCTTTCTGACAATGGCTTGTAACAAGAGAAGGCAGCCCAGTTCTGTGGTATTCAGGACACTATGGAAATAATTTTAAGCTAGTTATCATACAATTACTATGACCAAAATATCCACTTTAGAAATTCTGTGGGAAGATGTCAACCTATTTGAAGTAGTAGGCAGGGTTTAAGTGGGGGCTCTTAGGAGGAAGACTGGCAAGGCTGCGGCAGGAGGGTGCAGCTTCCTGGGGTTGTGCCCACTTGGCTGGGGCTGGCTCTGGCTCTGGAGACAGGAAGGGAGAGCCCAGCAGGACCCTCGTTCTGCACACACACACTGCACGTGGCAGCCCTCTAGATGCCACTGTGACCCAGCTGTCCCAGCTGGTGACAATTCAGTGCTGCTGACAGCAAGCACATGACCAGGAAGGACACGGGTGCCAGGCTGTTCCCCACCCCTCCACCACATCAGCTTCCCTGGTACCACAAGAGTAAGCTCTTCTTCCTGCAGACAAGCCCCCCAGCACATTGTTAGGCTTCGGCTGGCATGCCAAAGGGATTAGTAATTCAAACTTCTCAGATATTTAGGCATCCCACTCCCCAGCAGCATTCTCTGATTTTGTACTGCCAAGGCATTTGCTACGACTCCCCTGCACGTGCCAGTGTCACTAAGTTACTGGCTCTGTTAATTTTTAGGCTCTGCTTCTGCTCCTGTGTGCCTTGTTGAAAATCAGGAACAGTTTCTTTAAAGGCAGCTGCATAATGGCACTGGGATGTGAAGGGTCCCTGGACTGCGCAGTGACAAGGGTGCGGTCCGTCAGGGGCTCCTTCCGGGCCCCCCCAGCTGGCCCGTCACACACAGTGCTGGCAGCCGCCAGGATGGGTGCACTGGGCTGTCCTCTCTCCCTGCCTTCGGAATGCGGCCTGGGGCTGGAGGCTGTATTCTCTGAGATGTTTCTCCTCACTAGAAGCCACTGCTACAGGCGTGCCTATGGAGGTGCCCCTGTTCTCCAGCAGTCAGGACAGGTCTCCTGGGGGAACATGGTCAGGTTGCATTTCCTCCCTTCCCTGTGCATTTTTCTTGAATGTCCGTTTCCAACAACTACTGGAAAAAGGGATTTGGTGGGGTTTTTGGGAGAGCTCCAAGTGCTGAGGAGGGACAGGGTATTTATGGCATTTACTCCGTTGCTGTGCAGATCCCCTGAATCCCAGCTGCTCTGTGCTGTGTTTCCTCTGAGGAGCTCTCCCAAAACCCACAGGAATCAGTGCAGACTGCTGAGTCTGTTCTGGTTTTCAGTTCCCACCTTTGCCTTTCTCCCTTTTTTCCTTCGCTCAGTTTAATTTGTATAATGAGTGAGGGCTTTGGAGGGGCTTTGTTACACATAAACCCAGAGATGGTGGCATTAAGTGCATTTGCTAAATTAATAAAGAAATCTGCTCGTTTGCTGTAGGGTTCTGTTGTTGATTTGGGAACAGTGAGCTCTTGCAAATCTCAGCTTTCACCTTGCCAATCCCCGTATCCCTCTAAGTGCACTGCAGTTCCTTGGAACCTGTTGGGGGTTGGTGCTGGCATCCCTTCACTAGATCGCATTTATGCATTAGTGCCATCTGTGCCTGCTGCACCTTCTGTGAGCCAGCCCGGCCAAGTGACTGGCAGTTATCTGGGACTGCACACAGAAGGAGAGGGAAGAGAAAGGGGGGAAGGAGGAAGTCAGTAAGGATGGCACCTGGGGCTTCTTGTGTGCCGGTGGGTCTGGGGAGCACAGACCTGCACTGGAGGTCCCTCCCTGCCACTGCCGAGTCCTTCCTGCGGCTTTCTCTCTGAATAAGAGAAGTAAATACCTGTCTCATGGCATTCAAACCAGTTCTCCCCGTCCTTGTGTTCTGGAGGAGAGACAAAGTGCCGGGACTTGAGAAAAGAAGCCGCTGCGGTCGGGGGACAGTGCTGGGTTTTGCACTGTGCGGTGTTTCCCTCAGGGCAGGGCTGGGCCCGAGCGGTGCCGTGGTTCTGTGAGCACTGGGGGCAGGAGGGAATGCAGGGGCGGCCATGCTGGTTTATCTATTGGCCGTCTGTTCAGGGTCTCTGCTGGTAAAAAAATCTCGTGCGTGAAACGACCTGTCAGGAGTTCTCCCCATCAATAACGGGACAGGAGGGCGTTTGCTGCTGTTCCTGTGCCAGGAGCTGAACTGCTCCCAGCACCCGGGTCCATGTGGATGGAGTCTGGGTGCATAAGAGATCATGAACTCCCAGCTGAAAGTTCAGATTGATTTGTCCTACACAGGCAGGTACAAAGTATAAGAGCAGATAGAGATACAAATGGAAGAGTTCTTACACTAAATGTAACTGTCTGCTAAGAATTTAGAAGTGAATTATCTGGCTTAGAAATTAATTAAATCATTGCAGCGTCAGTCTGTCCAGAAAAATAAGGTGCCTTACCCAGCCTACCTTACATCAGGGAAGGAGCACACGAGCTCCTGGCAGGGGGGCTGAGCAGCCTCCCGAGCTGAGCAGCCTTTCTGACAAAGCTGCAGAGTCACACCTTCCTCTCAAAGCAAGACTCACCTGTGTGTGTGCCTGGACACTGCCCACAGTGAGGGAACTCTCCTTCTCCTAACTAGGTTTATAAATATTAACGTATAATAAGTGCATCTTTCTGACTTTGTTCTGAATGACCACTTTCACACTGTGGAGTCTTTTCCACTTAGAATAAGATACTTGGAATTCAAGATTTGCTTTTTCTTTCTTTCCATATGTTCTGTGTTAAACATATGCTATACTTTATATTTAAAAACTAGCAGCAGACTGAAAAAAAATTGCCCACACTGCACCACAAAAATATGTTTGCTTCATTATCCAAAGCTTCTGGGTTTCTGTAGTTTTTTTTTACCAGGCAGGAGGAAGCACCCTCGAGGGCACTCTCAGAATGGGAGATAACTCAGAGGAGCTGTAGAGAGAGGGAACATCTGGTTCTCACTAAAGCACGGATAAGGCTGGCCAGACCTTAGAGCTGTACACAGCCTGGTTGAGGTGGTGATGGAGTTGTCAGCTTTGGAATTAAGGAAGGAAGCTCCTCCATTTCATTCAGGAATTGGCCTTGAGTACTTGGGTAACACTTGAGCCGGCATCTCCTGAAAAGCTGCACAGATGCAAAAGGAAAAGGAGCAGCGTATGCCGCGTGTGTAGGTCCCTGCCCAGCGCCCTCCCCTCCCGCGTGGGCTGACCCAGAGCTTGCTCCTGGGCATGGAAGTGCAGATGGCTTGGCTGGGGGGGCACACACCTGGGCACAGCACAGGGCCAGGCCAGGATGGGCATCCATCCAGCAGCACTGAAACACCAAGGAACACACTCCCCACTGTTTCATACCTGCCTGGCCTGGAAGGCTGGCTGGGGGCCTGGGGGATGGCACTGCCAGGGACAGTGTGCTCGGAGGCATGCCCAGAGCCTGGGGCAAGGCTGGGGGCTACTCCCAGAGCCCAGCCTGAGCCCTGGCTGCACTGGGCCACAAGGAAGGGCACAGTCAGATCTTCCCAAAGGAGCTGTGCATCCTCCAGAGGACCCTGACCCAGCTGGCAGGTGTGTGGGCACAGCACAACCCCTACAGTGTCATTGGGAGCCTTGTGCTGAGCTAGCTCCTACCTCCTGCCTGAGCAGACACTTGGGAATGCCAGCAGGAGGAAGACACTAGAGTTCCAAGGGATTTGACAAAAATTTGAATTATCCCACCTAGAGAGTTTCAAGTTGCCTGAGGGATCGGATTGGTTTGATTGGTCAAAGGAAAGGAACAGCCCCCCCCCCCGCCGAAATCCCTATGTGAGAGCTGGGAAATGGCTCGCAGTGGTGAAAAGGAGGTAAGGTGTAGGAATGCCATGATAAATGGTGAATTTGGGAAAGGTGGCGGGGTTTGTCACTGCTATTACAAAACCCAATTAAGCGTGGTTGCCGTGGCAACGCCATGTTTGTTGTACACAGAACTGAGCCATGGGCTGCCCAGCGCCCTGTTCCCCCTCGGGTCTGGGGCCTTTCCAAGACTGTTGGACTCAGAGTCTGGGAGGCAGGAGGCAGTGCCCTGGCACCCTCCTGCTAGGTATGGATATTTTAAACTTTATGAAATCACTGGTAATTTAGACCTTGTCTCTGGAATTACCTGGTAAATGACCACAGCAGCATTCAGAAGTAAAAAGCAATGAGGTGTGCATAATTACCTTCCGAAGCTGCAGCCACACACAGACTGAAACCTGAATTTAATTACAACATGGGTAGATCGGTGCCTTTTCTACATCCTTTCACTGATGAGGATGTCAGCTCTTTGGAGTTGAAAGCATAACAGAACCAAAGCCTGCACTGGGCAAATTAGAAACTTCTAAATAAAAATTCTCTGGCAGAAATGAAACATAGGTTCAATTATTGTAATTAGTTGCATATTTCAAATTACATTTTCAAACAGGTGTAGTTAAATGAATAAAAATAGCTTTGTGAACTGTCCTCAAATGGCTTACATGCATTTAACTGCAGTAAGTGAAGGGCTGATTGAGGCTAAATGATTTCTAAAATTTTTAAATGACCCAGGCATGTTGTAAGGGGCCTTGTATCAGTTGTAATAAAGTTTAATCCAGCTGGTCTGTCCTTTGCCCATGCAAGGGCTTACTGACATAAATGGCCCTTTTAAGCCCACTTTGCCCGTGTAAAACCCCCTGGTTCTAATTACACCTTTGCATGAACCAGGCCAGGTGAATTATATCTGCCAAACAAGTACACAAATTCAAGTCCTTTTTTCCTGGACTGATCCTGGGGCTCAATTCACACGGGAAGGTGCACAAAGTCCAGCAGTGTCATGTAACACTCCATTAGAACATGTGAAATGTAAAGATACTGGGAAATACAGTTAGGAAATACACTTGTAAAATCTAGCCAAACAATCAGAAAAAAAATTCAAAAATTCAACAAACCAAAATCCAAAAACCAAATCCCAGCAGGAGCAGTTGGAATGTGGTCAGTCTCTACACTGAATCCAGTCTGATTCCAGAGCAGTGTCTTTCTAAAGTAAAGGCTGTTCCTGCAGTGCTGCAGCCCCGCTACCACAGCATTATAAATTAATGCTGAAGATGCCAAAAGGTCCCTTAAGTAGAAAATGTCAACATGCAAATGTTGAGCAGGAGATTCACAGGAGCGCTGAGAGTTTCCAGGTCCCCCTGGGATGGCCCCTGCCCCATGAAGCCCTGGGAAAGCCTGAGCCCCCGGCCCTGCCACAGCAGCTTTGCTGGTGGAAGCACATTCTCCCACAGACGGGGGGAACTGTTGGAATGGCCACTTCCCTGCCATGGGCCCCGTGGGGCAGTGTGTGGAAAAAAATCTTCCACCCTGTAGAGGAGCACACAAACTCAGCCAGGGCCTCTCCACAAAGAGCCAGCTTGTGCTTGTGCAAAGCTGCAGCCTTTGGAGAGGCTGGCTGCGGAGAAAGGAACAGGTAACACGGAAAGAGAAGCACACAAAAATCCCTTTGCTGCTTAAAGTGAGGGATTTACGCTTCATTGATGGCAGCATTTGGTAAGTTAGGAGAGCTTAGTACGAACCTCTAATTTGCTCAAGGCAGAGCCTGTGATCTGTGTACAGTTTGCTGTAGGTGGAACACGAGCAGGACAGACAAGCGATGCTTCTCCATGAAGTGTTCCAAGGCCTGTGGATGTGGCACCTGGGGACGTGGGTTAGTGGTGGCCTTGGCAGTGCTGGGGGAGTGCCAGACTTGATGATCTCAGAGGGTTTTCAACGTGACTGCACCAAAAACTCACTGCTGTAATGGGTCGTTTCCTGGTGTCTTATTAAAGTGAGGACTGTAAACTTGGGTGTGAAATGATACCAGGAAACACTCAAGGAAAATATTTCTGTGGAAGACTGAGGTTTCCTGTACCACAGCACTGTCTGTGCTGTGCTACCTGTCCTGCCCTGTGGTACCTCTTTGGGAAGACATTCTCACCACGGCTTCATTAATACAACTACAGAGCAGAAAAAGTGTTGCTGCTCTTTATCTTTTTCTTTCTCCTTCCCCAAGACAAGTGATTTGGCTGTTCCTAATTAAAATGAAGAAAAAAGTAGCATAAGCCTAATTAAGATTTTAATTCAGTTAGAGCCTATAGGAATAAATCACTGCAGACTTGGTAGTGACAATCAGAAAATACAGTGCCTGTTCCTCCTCTGTCGCAGAGATGGTAACAAAGGATGGGGAATCCTGAGGAGACAGGGGATACAAGACCTTACAAGTGCAGGTGTGTCTCTAACCCAGGTAATAATCCTGTGTTTGCACCTACACTGGCCCAAAGCGCAGTGAAACTGGCTTTCCCAACTATAGGTTCAACTCCTGACTCTGGTGCTAACGAGGACCAGAACTGTTAGATTTTTTGGTGGGATTTTGGGACATGGACCCGTCTTTGGAAGCATAGGTGAGAAACTGCAAAATATGTGAAACGTTGCATTTTTCCTAAGCAAAATAATGGCTTTCCTTAGGATTTAGTACTGGTGGTGAGCACAAGAATGAAACACAAACACCTCTCAGCCGATGGCGGGACCATGGCAGGTGGGATGGAAATGGATAGAAATGAGGCCCAGGCAGCCTCTCCTCCTGAATCCGTGGAGAAATCCTGGGTTTACTGTGTTCACAGAATAAAGCTAATGAAGATTCCCTGATGTAGACAAAGTTCCTTTGCGTAGCACCTCAGACTGTACAAATTACATGCATTTTAAAACTAAAAACTGCAGTAATTTTAGCAGTTCTACGATTTTATAATGTTGGAATGTATCTTCGCTCCTTGGCTAGCAAATTCTCTCCAGCAAGTCTTATGCTCAGACTTTAAGCATAAGTTTTCAATTCCAAATGAGGAATTCCTTCAAATTCCTCCAAAGGAATTACCAGCACGTTATCAAGGAGAAGGGACTGCTGGTTTTACAAAACTAAGAATAAAGAAAATGCATCATAGGATGTTGAACAGGCACAGGACAAGTGCACTTCATTTTTCCTGACTGGGAACTGGGCTCCTCCCTCAGTTGTTCTCAGCTAAGTACGAAAGTCCAGGTTAAAAACTTTTGGCACAGGTAAACAGACCTGAAGCTAATGGTGGCACCTCACCTGTGCAGGAAACAGCAGAGGCTAAAGCTGTTCCCCCACTGCCCAGCCTCAGCTCCCAGGTCACGCACTCCCTACTCTCACATGGGCCCTGCCAATGGGAGCAGTGGCTGAACAGTCTGGCCCCCCGTGGCGTTGACAACACTCCCAGATGAGACATTTTCATATGGAAAATGCTATCCCTGAACAGTGACAGCATCATTTTCCTTTGGAAATTTTGTATTTTCCTTTGGAATCAGCCTCGCTGCAGTTTCAGTCACACACTGTCATCTGAATTACGGATCCCACTTGGCTGGGTGTTCCCCTCTTTGTCTTGCTGAAAGGACAAAAAAGAAACCGCAGCAAAAAGAGGCAGAAGTAACACATCCGTGCTGTGGCCTGTCCCCTCCATCACTGTCACCCCCGTGTGGGCAGGAGGAGGGACCCAAGCGCGGGCTGTGCCGGGCAGACTCCCGTCTGAGCGCCATGAACGCTTTTGCCCCTTGCAGGACGCTTCCCAGAGGCGCGCCATCCCAGTACCTCGCTGGGCCAGGTTGGGCCCCGGCCGGCTCCCGAGGCCGTGAGGCCATTGTAGCAAAGTGCACAATTGCATTTTCAACATAATTAGGTGCCTAATTGTGCGCCTGGGCCTGGCTACTGTATTTGCACGTGGACCTAATGATGATTTATCGAGGAGCTCTCTGGCCACACCTCACTCTCCAGCCTGGCAGAGGCATCCAGAAGGGTGAGAGGTGAGGCTGAGTGCTGGCTTCTCCCCAGCTTTTATTTTAAACTGAACACCTGTTTTTCTTGGGGTTTTTAAACCATTGAAGCAATGGGACAACTCCAACCAGCAGTGTCACTGGGAGACGAGTGCACTGCTGCACTAACAGCTGGGAAAAAGAGAAATTCCAGGGAAAAGGCCGGGGCTAGGTTAATAAAAGAAATTTGCATGCAAGGTGTCCAAACAGTGCTGATGTTGAACTTGTCCAGTGGTGTGATGTCAGGCAGTAAGAACCTGTACCAGCCAAGGTCAAAAGGGATCTTCTTTTAAGACAGAGAAATTCTCAGTGTCCTCTCTCAGGATTATCCAGCTGCCTTTTAACTCAGAACTGCCTGAACTGCAACACTGGAGTTCTCAGGGCCAGCTCAGCTGCGCAGCCACGCAGTTGGACACTTAATAGACACAGCACTGTGAAAATGTCTATTATTTCCCTTCAGTGAAACACTTTTTAACTACAGCATCCAATCACTCTTTATGGCGTATGATGTCAAAAACACTTACTGCACAAGCAGAGATCTGTGTTTCTTTTGCCACAGACAATAAATCTTTAGTGTCTTCTCTTGCCATGCATCACTCCACTTGCTCTCAGGAGGCACCATACGCCTCTCTTTTCCTCTGCCTCTTCTAGCAAGGTCACTTTCCAGTGATGAAACAACTTTTCCAGAAGGTATAGTGTTCAATAATTAATACCTACTGATAATAGCTTCCCAAAGCAGCGCTTTAAAGCTCTAATGCTCATCACAGACTTGGAGTGGGAAGAACCCTTAAAATAGATCTGAGTAGCACATCTGAAAATATCAGCCTCAGGAAGCTGGGGTGCGCGTGACCGAACTTATGCCATGGATACACACAGACCTGTAGCCCTAGTGCCAAAGGAAGCCCAGCCCTTCCTCTCGCACCAGGCAGCATGGCTGTGCTGCAGGTGTGAGCAGGTCAGGTCACCCTCGTGCACGTGCTCTGGGTGTCATCTCCTGAACAGGCACATCTCCTGCTGCTCCTGCACCCGCACCCGCGGGTTCTGCAGGAACAGGGTCCCCAGTGGGAGGGTGCTCGGCAAAGTGCCCAGCCGCAGGTGCTGAGGGCTCTGCGGGTGCTCAGACCATGAGTCACAGGTGTGGGACAGACTCTGATCATGGAGCACCGTTTCTTGCCGCTGTTGCAGAGTTTTCTCCTCCCACCCACCTCATTGCCACCAAACTGGCCTTTCCAGACTGTCTCCAGTGACAACAGTCTTTGACAAAAGCACAGAAAACGCTGTCCCTGAGCATGCACTGGTCATACCAGGGGATCAGTAGTGTCAGTGTTTCTCCTGGCTGACAGCTGGTGCCACGCGACATAGGGCACGTGGCTCAGCCCGAACGCAGGAGGTGAAGCAGTTATTCATAAAACTGCTCTTCAGAGCCATCTCAAGAAAAAAGCCCACTGTGCCACGATTTTCTACCTAAGCAGTGCGGTCTGTGGTAAATGCGGTTGGGTTTGTGGAGCTCAGTCTAGGCTGGCGTAAGATCTGACTTGGCTTGGCTTTTGTCTATGTACGAGGCGAAATCTCTGCGCCTTAAGCTCCGCAACAAATAAGAATGTATTGACGGGAGAAAACCTGTTTTATGTTGCACTTCATTGGCACCAAATGCCCATGTCACTGTTTTTATAGTTTGACTCTCCCATGTTCATCCCCTAGAAATGCACTGTGAACCCCTTTACCTGGATCAGCGGCTCTCTGCTCCCATGTGGTGCTCAAAGGGGCATCTCTCCTTCCCCCTTCTGGCCATGGGTTTGTTTCCTTACTTGGGGCTCACATCACCTCTGCACATGTGCCTCGGTTCCCCATGTCCCTTGGGAGAGCCCCACTGCTTTGCCCAGAGGACACGCTGCATTTAGGGATGTATGGCCATGGCCCAATGGGAAGGCACATCCTCCCTGCTGCTGGGAGGACACAGCACACTGCGTTACTCCTGACTTCTTTGAGCCAAAACCTAATATTACTCTCCTTCCTCTAAGCAGAGCATTTATGGGTTTATAAATCAGGACGGACTGACATCAAACATGCCCTGAGTGTGCCTCAGAGCATTCACAGAGTGCCAGCTGGGCATGTGGCTGGCTTGGAAGGAAAGGGCCTTAATTACATTCAGCGTAGGAAAAATAAATTTAAGGAGAATTCCCACAGTTCTAACGCACAGATTCCTAGGTACAATGGAAAAGTTATATCCATTATATTCTCCTAATCCTTCGTATGCCTTTCCTTTCTGTTGTTGATATCAGAGGGAAAAACCTTACTGAGCTGCCACAATCATGGAGCTGATTGGCCCCAATGACCTGTAACCACCTGCTGGGGCATGGCCATGTCACCAGAGGGGACCAATGGCTGTTCCAGCATGGGAGCAGGTGGGCCGGGAGCGGAATTCCCATCACTGCCCTGGCCGCTTCACTGGGCAGCCTGTCTGGAGATGTTGACATGTCTTTTAGTAAAGGCATGACAGCAAGTGGCCTGCGACCGCTGTGGCTGGGAGATACTCCAGGTTTAAGACAGGCACCCAGAGCTCCCCAAGGGGGCAAACAGAGCCGGTAACAGGGCAGCAAGGCAGCCCTGGGAGGCAGGGTGGCAGCCCTGCGATGAGGAGGTGCCCTCAGACATCCTCTCTGTCTCTCCTGGGTGAGCAGGGGGGCCTCAGTGGCAGTACTCAGAGTTTCTGGGGCATTCCCTAATGCAGGGGTGCTCGGCTAGGCTGGGAACATCCTTCCCAGAATGGAGCAATATCCTCAGAGCCCTTAGGCTCTGCTCCGAATGTTCAGCTCTAAATAATCCATTTTCTTTTGGATCATAATATGCTTATTCTGCTCATTATTTTACAGATTTTCCAGATTTTATCAGGTTCTATGTTTTACTATAATGTAAAATAAAATATCATCCATCTATTTGGGTACAGAAAGATATGAAACATGCTACGAGCTCCTGTGTGCTTTGCACCTTCACTTCCCCTCTGCTCACACAGGCACAGTTTGCATCCAGAAAGGGAACTTCTATTTCTAAATAGAAAGTAAAGAACTCCTGTTGTTTCATTTTAAAAACATGATAATGACCTCCAAGAAAATCTGATCTTTTTTCATTGGATCAAAGTGTTTTACGCTGCAGCCTGTGGCCTGCTGGACTAAGTAATAAAGACAGGGCAAGGCTGTGGGAGAAAACTGCAGACAGAAAGGTGTCTGAGAAACAACCATTACCTAGGAAGGAGCAGTACTGAGCCCCAGAGCACCTGCGAAGCTGCAGCAAGGAAGCGCTATCCTAGGAAGGCTGTCACCCACCCCCAAGGTTGTGTTCACGGCCAGAGGGTTGTGTCACCCATCCTGAGGCTGCACACCAGGGACACTGCTCTTCTTCCCTGGTCACCTGTCTGGCACGGCCTGGAGCCCGGCAGGAGCTGAGCCCACCTGAACTGCAGCGGTTGATCTCATGTAGCATTTGCCCACCGGTTTCTAGAAGCTACAGAATTCTTTTCAGAGTGACTGGGAGGGGATAGACCTGTGTGCACCCACAAACCCTTTATGACAGGAAGCAGCACCAGTAACTATTGCTGTGAGCTGCATTAACTTCCTTGGAGCCTGTGTTTAAATTGCAGGAGGCTGTGACACCGCCAGCCCACAGGTCAATGGTCAGGAAACGTTATAGCTGAGGAACACCTGGCCAGTTTAAAATGCAAACAACTGAAGTGTACAGGGGTTTCTGCTAATGCTTTATGGATCCGTAGTTCAGAATGGACTTAAACATGCAAAAACTGATTTCAGAACAAAAGTAATTTTGAATTATGGGAATACAGTAATAAGATCAGAGGCAATAAATATAATTTTGGATCACTTTTCTTCTCTCTCTCTCCCCCCGTCTGCCTCTCCCATGCAGCAGTCACATCCCGCAGCATGTGTGCTGTGGTTCTCCCCAACTTTTGAAGGGCCGTGGGGGAACAGCTCCCTCCCCCTGCCTTCTTTCGGAAAATATTGTGCATGAAAGGATTAACACGTGCCAATGCTTGCAGGCTTTAGAGCCCCCAGTTGTGTCGGGTCGGGCCTGGGTGGGCACATCTGAGCCTCCTCTGAACTCCAGTAGCTGCAGTTTACCACACGTTTATAACAACTCACCCTGGGTGAGTGAATGAGCTCGGGCTGCCACAGCTACAGCAGGTGACACCATGCACAGAAACTCACTTTCTAAAAACAGCTTTTCCAAGGTGTTTTCATATGCCTTTGTTGGTGGTTAGAGAAGCAGAGCCCAGTGAAGTGAGAGGGAAACCAGCCTAGTTCTGTTCACCTCATTCTGTCACTGCCTCCCATCTCAGAGCCTCTCTGGCTCTGGTCAGTTATTTCCAACATCACCCGACTCTGTTATATCAAGTATTTGTGCTGATCTCCTCCAAATGGCAGTGAAACCACAACCTGGACCTTTAAAAACATGCCGTGTCACTGTGGAAGAACACTGGGACCTCTCTCTTAAATCTGCCAAACCAAGAATGCCATTTGAACTCTAATCTAGATAAATGGTACATAAAATTGATCTGGATTAATACGCATATCAACATAAACAGAGGTATGCGTGTTCATCATGTGGGAATGTAACCTTTGTGCAAGGTGTTTTTTCATTTCCATCCACTTTTGCTGAGGAGGGTATAAATGCAAATGCTTCCTCGGCGCTCCGTGTGCGTTACCCGTGCGAGCAGCTCCCATACAGCGATGTATGTATGTGTAAATTGTGTGAATGTAAATATAGATAGGCCATATGTCCCCAAAGTCCCAAAAGAGCATCTGATGTTGATATGTAGACAGTGTGTTAAGGACCTTCCTAATTAATAAGCCAGATTAAAAACCTCTTGGCAATCAATTAAGATTAATGACAGAAGTCATTCTGTCTCCCCCTCCACCCGCGTCTCGGGCTGTGAAAACCCTGGGTTGGGAAACTTTAATCCTGTTATCTGCTGCCTCCTTCATCTGCAAAGCCTGAAGATTAGCTCAGCGGCCATTCCCGAATCCCGGCCAGCCGCTCGGACAGCTGCCCTGCGCCGCCAGATCACAAGGGAGGAATAATCTGGGCAGGGGAACAGGCCTGGTGCATCACTATACTGCAGCTCACTCCATGAGAAAGGTTCGTGAGGATGAGGAAAACAAATGTGTTTGTTGCTTGGGAATCCTGCACAGCAAAACACTCGGTGATTACCAGCCCCTGCCCTGCCCATGGAAAGTTTTCCTTTGGCTTGGCTTAGGGGGCCGCACTGCTCGTGTGCTGGCAGGGAAGCTATGGGACAGCTGTGGCACATCCATGCTCCCCCCAGCACCGACATTCTTTTCTCCATGACCATCATCCCGTGCCCCATGGCCTTGGAACTGGCAGGCAAGGCAGGTTGGTTTCTTCCTGCTCTCTCATTCCTACCAATATTCACAGAGGGATGAGTCCCAAAGGCTCGTTTAAGAGAGCAGCAGACTCATCTGCACCAAGGGAGGCAGCGCCAAGAACTGCTGCCTACGTAGTTGGAAAAATATCCCTGTTTCTCCTGACACCAGCACAACATCCTCTCTTCAGCAAGATGATCCCTCCCACTTCCACTGACTGACAGCAAATCCAACTGCCAGGAGAGCCACTCTAGTTGGGATGGGCAGCCAGCCAGACCCTCCTGAGAGCAGCCCAGGTTACGGGGCAAAGTGGTGACTCCAGTGACCTGGAGCTTCCTTCTGGAGGGAGCACTGCTATCCACATCTTTCACATGCAGAATGTATTACTTTTGTATTATGCAGAGATGCTCCAAAGTAACAGTTTATACAGATGTTTGTGTTAGCTCTGCAGCCATTATTAGAAAAGACCTTTAAAGCAGGTAAATACTAATAGGCTTAAAATTAAAAACAAGTACAAGTGTCTTCCTTTTTAAAAGGCTGGTTTGTACATGGAAGTACAAGCTGGAAGCATTCTACAGTTCTCCTCTGTTCTGATTCTTCTAGAATGAGGTACAATCTTTCTTCTACCGTTGACTCCTATTTGCATCCTGATAGGACAAAGTCTTCACTACAAGTGCCACAGGCTATTTGTGGACTTAAAGATGTTTGTGTGCGTAAACGCACACAGGATCAGAGCCTTAGCCATCATCACACTGCCACAAGCTCAGACAAAGAATCCAAACTCCTGATGATCACCTCTTGGTGCTAAACTATGACTTGGAAAACAAACACAAGGATTTAGAGGAAAAAAACAGGCCCCTGAGGCTGGCGCTGTGCCCCCGTGCCAGGCTGTATTCCTGGGCAGCCCCAGACTCTTGGGAAAAGAAGTTCAGTACCGACCCTCAGACACTGAACTGGCTTATCAGAGTAGCCCAAACTGCAGTGGCTCGGTCTTCTTTGCCCCTTTAATAAAAAAAAGGAAGGAAGTCTAGCTAGGAGCACAGACACAGGGTAATGCATCATTTATAAATTACCTTGTTAGTGCAGAAAACACCACATGGCTCTGCAGCCGAAATCTCCTGCTGCGGACTTGCTCTGTTTGATGGGAGCCCTTCAAAAGCGCTCGTGGCTTAATGGAGGCTGTTTGTGGGGCCCTCGATCTGTACCTGCTGTCCTCGTCCCTCACTGGGAGCATGGCGCAGCTGCCGCGGCGTGCAGCTGTCTCTGAAGTGGCTGCATGTCCTCGGCCCCCAGCACAGCCAGACCACGTTGGATCTCTGGATTTGTGCCTGAGGCGAGCTGGGGAGCAGCTGTGTCCAAGCCGTGCTACCTTTAGTGTTGCAGCCCCCAGGCCCCATGTGCCCTGGCCTGCCCCACACTCCCGCGGCCGCCACACAGCTGTGCCCGCAGCCTGCTCGGTGTGCCCACACCTGGGCGCTGCCCGTCTCCCGCAGCCGCGGCTCCCGAGGCTCGAGCCGCCCTGGCAGCCTCCCGATACGGCCCTCACACTGCCTGCCACACGGCACAGCCGGGACAGCGCGGTGCACGGACAGCTCGCTCTGCTTTGATACTTCATGCTTAAATTTCAACTGCCTGGTCAAGGACTCAAATTCAGCACTGAATTCTTCTACGAATAGAACTGGCAAGTTCTTAAACAGTAAAAGAAAGATGGTGAAATAGAAGACTCCATGGCTGCTGTTTCCAAGGCAAGTGTGTGTGTGTGTGTGTGTGTGTGTCTCCCCATGCACACACGTGCACTGACACACACGCAGGGGCCCACCATGGCATCCCCACCCAGCATGTTAGGAACAAGGAAAAAGATACCCTTTTTTCCCCAAGACAGCAAACACCACACAGAAATGTCACTCTGCCGTGACACAGGTCACATCTGACCCCACCATTCACTTAGGCACAGATATCACTCCTTTTTTCTTGAGCCACTGCTCTGTTTTTCACAAGTCAAGGTGCTGACCAGTGTTGCTCCTGTCAGGCCCAGAGAAGGCAGGTGTCTGACTGCACAATGGCTCAGCAAAGCCTACGCCAAGGGCAATCCTTCCAGTAACTCCCTGCCTTAGTCAGGGCCTGACTGACACTTTCTTAGCCCTTTAAGGCACTACTTCTATGTTCCTGTTTATATTGAATTTACCTGTTAAACTGTATTGTGCCATGTATTTTGTGTGTAGATTTGCTGTTGTTATTGCTGCTCCATGTCACATGCATCATTCCTGCAAAGAGTGACTAACCTGCCACGGTAACAATGCTAACACCCGTATCCAGCTGTGTTCTCCACCTGCAGCACAGCACTTGGCCATTCTGCTGCTTCCAACACTGGTCTTACCTTAGTCTCACCTTTTCGTCCTTTTGAACAGCACCCAACTTCATCCCAGGCAATTCCCATTACCTCCCATTCTACCACATGTAACCTCCTCTTAAGCCCTCTCATCCTTCTATGTGGCCTTCATGTTGTATGGTGCATAGACAGTGTTCTGCACAGCAGTGCTCTGTGGTATGTGAGACTGTGACCTGCTGCCATCCTATTTAAAGGAAAGCATTTGCTCCTGTGGCTCTTCCCAAGTGCCACAGACAGGAAGCTGAGTGGTCCCAGGGGATAAGTGCTGATATTCGAAGTGATACTTTCCTGAGGAGCAGCAATCAAAAGGACCCTATCTGGTTTCAATATCAGGGGTGCAAACAGCAGCTCTGTGTCCTCATCAGAGCAGCGTTTGATGGAGAGGCCCCTTTTTCAGTGGCCGCATGTGTTCCAGGAGAAAGGATGGTCTGAGAAACGCATTTCCTCACCTGTTTGTTCTGTGAAAGGTGCCTTTGGTGTGGAAGTGCAAAGCTCTGGGAAGCAACTTGCATGGACATTATTGCCAGCCTCTGCTCTTACGAACAGCTGCATCTGAGAGTGATTTGTGTGCCCGTGACAGAGTTTACCCTACATGAGGCTGTGTTCCTGTTCTCCACCTGAGCACACACCACATCCAGCGCCCCTCCCTCTGCCTTCCAGAGCCCCTTGTTGGCACCGTGTCTCCAGGCCAGTGCCATCCCCCTTTCGCCGCACGGATTCCCCGATGCGTCACCCTTCCCACTGTGCTCTCTGCCCCCCACACCAGAGCTGCCGGGCTGGCCATGCCCCAGCCCCTCGCCGGCCGCGCGCCGCACACCCACCTGGTCTCCTTGCTGGGGCCGCATCAGCGAGACTCTGTCATACTGGCGCCGCAGCAGCGCCCACAGCGCGTCCAGCCGGCCCTGCGGGGACACAGCGGCTCAGTCAGGGGGCAGCACACCCCACCCGCACGGGGGCTGCCAGGGGCATCCCAGGGACATGGAGCGCCACAACGGAGCACCACTTCTCTGGAGCCAAGCAAGCAGAGCTAAGCCTGGGCTGTTTTCCCCACAGCCACTGCAGTGCTGCTCCTGCCCACCTGGAGTGCCAGGGAGGGCACTCACCTGCCCGGGGAGTGGAGTGGCAGGGCCCAACCCACCCGTACTCTGAGCCATCCAGGAGCGGTGCTTTGTTTGCCGTGATTTGGGCCGAATGCCCCCATGTCCAGCAGGGGTTTATCCCGCATCAATACATTTGTTTTTACAGCACACACGCGGGCCCTGCTGGGCACGTGGCACACGGTGAGTCCCACGCGAGCTGGGTGCAGCAGGTTCACCACAGGTGTGCAGCTTCGGCGCAGGACACGCGCCGCGGCTCTGCTGCTGGTTAGGAGCATCCCGCTCTGCACAGATGGCTCCAGACCTTGCCTGTGTGCCTGGACATCACGGCTTCAGGGCTTTCTGGGGGTCAGAAAGGACTCGCAGGCACTTGGGAAGACAGAAGTATCCAGAGTCCCAGCTACACCTGTGTGTGTTCTTCTCTTAACACCTAAAGGCAAGGTATTTACAGACCTACCCTCCACTTGTAAGAAGTGCTTGTGCTGTGTTTGCAGGTGACTCAGAGCATCGTTATTATGAGCCAGATAGAACAATTCACTTTTTGTCAGACTTCTTGCATTACATTGTTTTATATAATTTTTTTGCTTTTCTTGGTTTGTCATGACAATGTGTGTTTAAAACTTAGTGTAGCAGCTACAGACTGTGCAGTTTTGGGTTTAATTAGCTCTACTAAGCCAACAAACCCCCATAAATTTTAACGCTCTCATTGTACAATATGTCCCTTTTTAAGGGGAGGCAAACAGAACGTGGCAGTAACGATCAAGTATTGCATTTAGGGCTACAAACTGCTCCTGCCATTCCTGCTGAGTAGGTGTTCCCTTTGAGAATAGCACATTACACTTGAACAGGAACACTTGGAAAGTAACGCACAGCTCAGCATGCATAAGGCACAAGGAATCCAGCCCTCAGTAACAAATTGTACCAAAGACGGTCGAACAGATTACCTTGATTGGCGTGTACCACTTCTGCTGCATGGCTGGTGAGGTAGGCTTTGGTTTAGGTGGTTTAGGGTGAAAAGGTTCTTCTGGTTCTTCTGGGAGTTTCACCACAGCGTTCTTTGCTTTTTCCAACCTGGCCCCTTCTTCTGTTGAGCCTTTGTCACCCCAGCGCACCTGAGGAAAGGCAGAGTTCAGGTGTAAGTGCACCACAGGGCAGGGAAACTGCTGCAAATAACAGAGGGAGCCGAACAAGGATAAATTTGGAAGAGGTGCTGAGGAGGTACTGAGGAGAACATTACCTCTTCATTTGTGATAACAATAGTCTTAGTTAAGTGTAAATAAGTCTCAGTAGTGATAGAAAATCCTACCGTGCTTCACATGGGCTGTACAGGAGACAGGGGATCTGTCAAATCTTCTCTAAGTTATGATATAAAAATATAATTTCCACTTCTTATTTATCCTAAAATACCAGACCTTAATCCGGCACACAGGAAAGCCAAGATTTATGGAACCCAGGTTTCCTAACCCAGAGAGCTTTCAAGAACCCCAGTGCAGATTAAATGCGATGCTTGGGCAGGTTTGAGCAGAAGCTCCTTGAACCTGCTCAGATTTCCATGTTGTCCTGCAGGAAGATACACACTGGAGAAGAGCAGGTGAAGCAGTCTAACCTGCCTAAGTGCATGTAGAACATGTAGCAATGTGTATGTTAATCACTGCTCCAAGTGTATAAAATATACACAAAGAGCTGAAAGAGAAGGAAACCTGGGTTATCACTGTTGGGGAGACAGACACGTATTCCGACTTCCATACAGGCTACCCTCATCGTGCTGTGCAGAGGAACTACATGGAAAAACCTTCCTGCTGCGAGGGATGATTCACCTTGCTGCAGGAATCCTATTTCACCTTGTAACTGGAAGCACCGTGCAGCAATCTCAGCAGGGGTGTTTGTTGTACTGCACTCAGAAACAAGCCTGGACAAGGCTGTTCCCTCCTCATCCAAAAAGGAACAGCTAAAAGCTATGGCTGGAGTTTGAGAGTTCTTAGTGAAAGTGGCCTGGATCATTTCACCAAGACTTGACATAATCATGCCATTTGCGGTGATTTGGCCTGCCAGGAGGCCCCTCAACACCTGTCTTTCACTGTGATCAGTGGTACTTTTTTGTCACGTGGCTGCTAAAATGTATTTTAAACACTGTTAAAACCATTAGATGGTGGATCTCTCACTGAAAAAATTACCTTCTCCTTCTGACAAAAGCCACTTCACCCAGAAGAAACCAGAATTGGTGGAGTCTGACCACCCAATTTTGACATAAAAACAGATTAACTCTAACAGGTGGGGTCTGGCAATGACATCACAAAACTTGACAGCAATGCCAAAAGACAGAGCTAGGGAGAGCAAGCAGCACTGCCCAAGCTATCTGGGACTGTCACAGAGGGGTGGAGCTAGTGGGGAAGGCAGGAATGGATGGGTACCTGCCCCAGCACGGGAGTGGGAAGGGCAAGGGTGCTTGTTCAGTCCCTCCCCTTCTCCAGACAGGGAAGCTGCCAGTGGAATCAAGCTGCTGGAGGAATGGCCGAAGAACAGAGGCCAGAGAAGCAATAAAAACCAGATGACTGCACTGCCACATGGACTGCAAACATGGAAGAAACGTCATGACTGGGCCAGCAAGTTTGTCACTGGCCCCGGCACAGAAACCACCTCTAACTGCCAGGTAAGGAACAACCTCCCTTGGAGTGTTTTCTCTCGTCTCTGCCCTGACTCCCCAAAGGAGCAGCGTGCTCTTCTGAGCCAGGGAGATCTGTGAGGCCTGTCCTGCTCTCCCAACAGCCTGAGCCCATCTTCCCAGCCCCAGACACTGCAGGGCAGAGGTGAAGCTCCCCAGTCAAACCTGGAGGCACTGACCATCGGTGCCCAGCCAGACCTGTCACCGCTCTGGGGTCCCAGGGACAGACAGAGCCACAGCCCCACAGAAGGGGGGCCTTTTTCAAGGGCCCATGATTACGCTGGCAGGAATTTCAGTTGGTTTAGATCTTTAGCCCTTAGTCCTGCACAAAATTCCTACCACAGATGAAAAGGTTTTCTAACCTAATCATCAGTTTCTACTCTCGTTTGCATTTTTGCCATGGGCTGAACGTGCATTTCATTGTGGTCCTGACGTCACTTGTGTTCATGAGGTTTCTGCTCCATTGTGCACGATCCCATTTAGACTGGTTTAAACCTTGGAAGCCCTCCTGGAGCCCCTCCTGGAGGCTATCATAGTTCCCCTCAGAAATCCAGGCTTGTAATTCTTGATGTTGGAAAGCATTTCCTAGTTTGCCTCTGCAAAACACTGCACAAAATGTTTGCTTTTTGTGAAATCTAAAGCTCTTCTAAATTAGCAATTCTGAACTGCTGAAGAAAATGCATACAAACGACACAGCTTCAAACCTGCATGTTCTGCTGCTGCATTTAAAAAGTACTCAAGCAAAGCTGATTAGGCCAACACCTTTAGAGTTTCATCAAGACACCTCAGTATGGCCTAGGTGGGTGTTTCAGACAGAGACAGCTTCCTGGACTGCAGTTAGGAACTGCTTTGCACATTCCATAAAGGCTGACTTGACTACAAAACCTGCCATAAGGATGTGCCCATAAGGATGCACATTCTTCATTCTGTTTTAATTAACATGATGCTATCATGTCTCTTCAAAGACAGGCTCTGTTGTCGCTGCGAGTCCCTCTGGGATCAAGCCTCTCCTCAGCGTCACCATTGTCAGCGCATTTGGCTGGCCCACACTTGGGGGACTTATGTTTCACTGTAATTCCTTCCAAAACACGCAGAAAAGGCTCTCACTCTCTCTTTCTCATTAGCTTGATGGAAAGAGCATGTCTTGAGGCAGCTATTTAAAGTCCCAGTCAAATGGAACTACTGAAAGCTGTTCTTTCAGAGGCAAGGTCAGAATTGTTCGATATGGTAACGAATTTTCCAAGGCTTATGCCAGTGGGAAGACAAGCACACATTATGGCCTTGTATTTTCAGTGCACTTTCAAGTCTTTGTTTCCACACTTGCAGCCTCAGAGAGCTCGTGTTTGAGGGAACTGCCATCTCCAGATCATACCAACCTCCATCCTCTTAATTCCCCCAACTCCTCGTCCACCATAGTAGGAAGCATCCACCGTGGGCCATTTCTTGGAAGGCAAGGGCTCCTGTTCTTCTTCCTGTAAGTACATTCAAATGATACTTACTTTTAAAAGATACTTACACACACACTGAATGTCTTATCTGTATATTTCACTGGAGTTCACGGAGCATACCCTGTTGGTTGTGAAAGGGGTGCAAACACTGAGGACAGCAGAGTGTCCAGTGCTTTACTGCCCTTCAGAGGGAGAGAAATTCCCTTGTAAGGGGAATTCCTCAGTGTCTGGAATGCCCAAGCTGGGTGAAAATGCTGCCTAAGTCATACGTGAATCTTTAGATGTTGGACAAGGGCTATGCAGTCTTTCTGCTTTCAATGCAGAATGGTAAAAACAAATCTATCTTGGAATAAAGGCCCTAAGTGTTTCTGTGGATCTGGGCTTAATTCAGGCCACACTGAGCTGAGACAGTGCAGAGATCTGGACTTTGGCATCCCTGTTCTCTGCTGAAGGCTCCCCCCGGCGCAGTCCTTTCTCCGGCAGCACTCGGACAAGGAGCGGGACACGCAGCGCGCAGGGAAGCACAGGAGTGGTTTCATGTGAGCAGTGTGATAAGATTAGCACCATCGGACCATACCTCTTTTGGGGCTGGCGGAGGTGGAGGGGGATCCTTGATGACCTGAAAGAGCCAAACATGGGAAAGAATAAGGTGCTGCACTGGCAGCAGCCAAAGGCAACAGACCATGGTAAGAGTGACCTGCTTCCACCCGAGCCCCCACGTCCACCGGCGAGCTGGCAGCTGCTGCTGCCCGCTCCCCTGAGCATCCATCAGTGAGGCCTTCTGGAAATTACCACCATCCATCTGCCAGAACATGCCATGCCTGGCCCACAGACGCTCTGGGCAGACGTGTCTGCCACCACACTTCCTGGCCGGATGAGCCTCAGCCGCTGTGAGGAACAGCCAGTGCCGAGACTCCCCAGAGTCCGTGAGCAATCCCAGAGGAAAAGCGTCCGAGGCCTGTGTGAGGTCCTGCACAGCCGTGGGCCGAGCTGCTGCTGCTGCCGTGCTGCTGGGGAGTCTCTGGCCCACTGACAAGTGTGAAATGCCTTCTGGCAGCTCAGGCTTCACCTCTGGATGTCCTGGATGCTTCTGCAGCCCTCACATTTCCCACCTCCCAGCTCCATGACTGTGCAGTGCCTGCACTGCAGTCACACTCCCACACTTCTGACACTGCTCCGGGTGAGGCCCACTCCCAGGAGCATTTCTTACACCTCTATTTAAATCTCTCCCTACAGTCTTTTCCCGTTCCCTTTGTCACATCCACACTGTAAAGCTCAGAGAATGGCCGGCACTGATAGTCCCAGGAGGGGAGAAGCAGGCAAGGGACCCTCTTCACTGACTCGGCTGAAAACTGAATGCACAGCTGTTCCTCCATGAGAAAAGCAGGTTTGCAAGCTAACAGTAAGTTCTTTGGTGACATCGAGCCATGTTTTCGGCTTGGGTATTGCCTGGAAATTACTAAAAAAATACACCATGAATATCAAGGAGTCTGTTCTTGCTATGCCTTGATATACAAACATATCCAAAACTGTCCATGCTGACAAACACCTCAATCTAATACAGGTTCAGGTACCTTAATTGAAATATGCCTTATTTTACTCACTCTGTGCTATTAAGTTTAGTACTTTCATTAAACATTGCCTATGAACAATATCACTGCAGAGACGGTCAGCATAATACACAAAAGAAACATATTTTCCTTGACCAACAGAGTTTTCCATCTTGATTTACCTTTCAGTTCTTGGTGCCCCCCCAGATAGTTACTACTGACTGCCTAAACAGGCTGTGGACTTTCAGCACTGCATACAGGAATTCTCCCCAACAGGAGAAATTACTTATGGCACCCCTGCAAACAGTTTCCCACAGCCCTTCAGGTTTAAGATACGGAATGGTTCACTTGTCAAGCTCAGAGTGCTTTGGGTGGATTGGAAAGTGAACTGTGGATTTCAACTAGACATCCCTTTGCTGTTAAGATGTTGCAAAACGATGCCAGGAGTTACTTTTGTGTTAATAGTTCTGAACACTTTTTCTTCCCAGCTATCAGGAGTTTCCAGAATACTTAACCGAAGGAAATTATTTAATTAGTGAAACATTCCTGAGAGCCACACTAGGACTTATTACCCTAACTTTACATGAAACAGCAACACAGAGGGATCATGGGACAGATCCTGAGAGATACCTGGATGCTGAGTAGGATTTTCCAAAGCCCGGAGATACTTCATTCTCACTGAAAACAATTAGGAGAGTGCAAACAGTAAAGCAGCACTTTCACTCAATGAAGGGCCACCTTATTAAATTTCTGTCCTTATTTCCATTTCACCTGTCCCTAACCATCATCCCAAAACAATCTATTTCCCTGTCAGGCATGCAAGCTGTACAGGAGGAAGTCCTCCTAGGTGGACTCGTATGTACCCATATGAAACGGCAGTGTCCTTCCCCTACTGTAGCTGTGCCACTCTGAGACCTCGCATCTGTCTGAGCACAGACGCCTTTGCTCAGCAAACCTCTCCGCGATGAGGGATGGAATTCCCGTGGACCATGCGCCCATTGGGGATGTAGGAATCACAATTCCCCGGACAGTCAAGGGAAACCTGACTTGTCTGAGCTCACTGTGGCTTCCTAAGGCAATAGTCAATGGCAGCTTTTGCTTGTCTCCCCAAGTGGAGGATCTAAACCTGTGCCAGCTCCTGAACTCCTTGAATTTTGAGGGGAAATTCAGTTTAAAGCCAAGCAATTCATTAATTAGCTGTTATTTCTAATGGCTTCAGAAAATGAAACTTATTTTAAAAGTGACAGTGGTGTGAGAAAATAATCTGCTTTGAGTAGCAGCTCCTCACCCTGCTGACAGCACTGGAATGTCAATGCCTGCATCCTTATGCTTCCACAGGCTCTCACACTCACACACTTGAATCACACGTGCACACACAAGGATTATTTTCAATCGTGTGATATTCCAAGTGAAATCAGTAGAAAGCTGTTTATAAAAAAGAAAAATCCAAGGCACACATGCAGCTCTGCACAGAGCTGCACGCAGAACTGCACAGAGGAAGACCAGAGTATTGTAAATTAACCCTTCCTGAGCTGGATTCAGATTGTTTCAATGCAGAAGCCTCTGAATAATGCTGCTGTCTTATCATCCTTATGGAGACATGGGCTGCTTCCTCAGTTTGTCTGGTTTCATCATCAGCCTCTCCGGGCAAAGCTCCATCTCATTTAGTGAGTCGCAAAGAACGAAGGTTTGAGTTTGGAGAAGAGCTGATTTCTTTAAAAAAAAACATTAAAAAAAAAAAGAAGTTGGTGCTTGAGGCAGCAGTGCCTCTGATCCACTCATTAACACTTTTCTGCCGCTCCGTGATGTGGGCATTAGGAGATGTCAGCACGGAGCCTGCAGCCAGCTTGCTGCAATCATACGTTCCACAGCGAGGGACAAGTGACAGGACTGTCACAGTGAAACACTTGAAAGCGGGGAACAAGGAAGGAAGAGGGAGTCCCCCTGCCTCACCCTCTGAGTGTCCATGGGACTCACACCATAGAATGCTGCAAGGCCAAGCCCCAGCCAGGATGGAGCTGGGCCCGTGGGCAGGGGGCAACACACCCGCCTGGCTCCAGACACTTATTCTACCCACAACACCCTGTATCTCTCTTTTCCATCGGATTCTGACTTCTGTGCTTCTGCTCTTTGTTCTAGGAACCCAGGCGCTGCACTCTGCCAGGGAAGCAGAGCCAGAGGAAGAGAAGAACAGGTCCTGCCTGGCCATAATGCTGCCTCTCTCCTCAGGGATGCTGCCCTGAAGCCCAGCACTACTAAGCCACAAGTGGCCCTTCCAGGTGATGGATGTCCAAGCCTCACATGCAGGAGAGAAGGGCAGCAACTGAGGCACAGCACAAGGACCGGCCGGCAAAACCAGAAGGAAGGATCAGTATTCCGCAGTAGGTTCAGTGCAACAGTGTGTGGGCTTGGAACTCAGCAGTGTTGTAGCAGAGAGGCCTAAGATTACCTTTTGTTTTGAAGTAACAAGTAGTATCCACAGGAGGTGGGAGGAAACACAGAGGGCACAAACATTTGAAGAACTATGGTTTTATATGGCTGCAAATTAATACTATAGAACTATTCACTGGACTGCTTCATGTAGGAATTTTAACTTGTGAAGCTGATTTATGAATCAAGGTTAGGTTATTTAAAATAGGAAAACCAGGAACTTGCTTCTTACTGATTTCCAGTGTTCCTTTTCCACAGGGAGGCTCACCATATAAAATAAAGTGGAGGTAAGGTGACTAAGAGGAAGCTCCCTGGATTTCTGTTGGGTCTGTGCTGTGGAGAATGAGAACAAGCAAGGCTTTTTGTTCTCATCTCAGAAACCCCAGACTGTGAAGGTGCAGATGGAGGCTGAGGATTTCCTGCCCTTGGACAGCCAGGGGCCCGATGGACCCCCTGGGTTATGGGGGCTGCAGCACCATCAGGTGAGAAGGCCAGTTCGTCTCTGCCCCACATTCCACAGGCCCCAGACAAGACCAGGAACCCAGACCAGGGAAGTAATCTCCATTCCCAAGTCCTCCACGCTGTCCTTGAGCTGGATGAATAATAAACTTCAGCCATTTAACACCTCCCTCCCCCAGAAAGGAATGGAAGGAGTCAAGCGACCAACACTGCTGCTGCTGGGGTGAGGATAGAGAGTGCACTCAGATAAAGAGATGGATGTGTGCAGGGATTATGAAAACAAAGAGGGATTTCCAACCTGAGAGCCCATAATGGACTGCAAATACCAATTTTAGTGAGAGCACTTTTAAAGTGGTCCTTGATTTCAGGGTAACATCTGCACACCATTATGGCCACCCCATTCCCAGTAACAGCACTGTGCTTGTGCTGGTTGCTGTGCATGCAACTCACAGACAGGCCCCAGTGCTGGAGCTGATCTCCCCAGCCCTTTTCTGCCTGTCACAAGCTCCCCTAGAGCTGCCTCCCCATCACTTCAACAGTTTCCTGCAGGATCTGTGTTTCCAACCCATGGCTCAGGGTGCAGTCTGTACTCACCACTTTGCAGCAGAGGGGCCAGAACCACCAGAGCAAGCCGAGTGCCACCAGCAGCAACAGTACGAGGACAGCAATGAGCGCTGCCACGCCGCTGGACTGCGGAGACAGCAGGGACAGTGTCAGCGCTGCTTCACGCACTCACCCCAAAAGCCAGCCTTAGTTCTGCTCAGGTCAGGGGGTTCCTTCTGATGTAAAACTCGTACAACTGAGAGCCCCGAGATCAGAACGAGGCCCAGCTCGAGGAAAAGAGAGAGTCCGTTGCCTGCTAAGGAATGAGCCATCAGACACAGACAGGGGAAGTCTCATCCTAAGCCTGTGAATAAGAGGTGCCCTTCTCCTCCATGAGGTCTCACACATGGACTGGGGAGCATGTGGGGAGATTTTAAGGCATCTCTATGAACAGTACACCTGTGAGGCTCTGATGCTGATCGCCCACACGCCTGCACAGACTGTGGCACACTGACTCCCTGCAGCCATGCTGTGTGAACCTCAAACTGAAGGAGGGAGTGTTCCTGCTTCCACCAACACTTGTACCGCAGAACTGAGCAGCCCACCTCCCACACCTCCAACCCACTTCTTGGGGGCGTCTTTATTCCTACAGTCAGGCTTTTAGAACAACACTGACAGAAACACAACAGCGTCCCTAGGAAAATAAAAGTTATTCAGACTTCAGCTGGGAAAAAAGGAAAGGAGAGACCCAGGGAATCACTGAGACTGGAATACTGCGTGAGCAGTCCTGACCCAGTAAGAAGAGTTGTACTGGAGGTGCTCCACTGGACATGGGGGTAGAACAGAGGCATATCCCAGGTGCAGTGAGGGACACAGGTACAATGGGTGCCTAATGCTGTGTATTTTTGTTTGTTTTCACTGCAGTAGCGTGTGTTTGTTGGGAGGCTATAACTTGTAACTCATCTCCCAGTCAGCCATCAGCTGCTCAGCTCCCAGAATTAGTGAGCAGTTCTAGCAGTGACCCATTTCTTGAGTTGCCCATCTGCTACTATGGAAACAGCAGTTCTTGTGTGGAGCTGCCTTTGCTGCAGCACAGGCCAAGAGCAGAAACCAAATAGAGACAAAAAAGGCTGCTGAGAAGCTCTTCCTTCCTGTGCACATCTGTACCTCTCTGCTTCCTGCCAGGGCAGGCTGTGAGCACAGAGCAGCAGAGCCACCATGCAGCACAGTGGGAAGGCCGTGCCCAGCATCTCGCTCTGAGCTGCTTTCCTGTTCCCTCTCTGTGCACTCCTGGTAGCTCTTACAGGGGCACCATGTGCTGACTTCTCTGCGAGGGTTGAGGTACAGGCAGGCTGCAGCTGGGCTGCAGCAGCTCCCGTGCTGCACAGCCCTGTCACCCTGCTTGGTGTATGGCTGGCATGCTGCCAGCTGACAGAGGCCCTGAAATAGAGAACTGTGATCTGGGCTCTGTGTGTTCCTCCTGCTCCCAGCTCAGTCAGGCTTCCCCTCCTAAAACTGCAGGGCTGCACTGGGTCTCTGATTTCTACAGGTACATGAATGGTGAGGTTTTAAATGAATAGAAGAAAAATGTCATTTTTTTCTCTTTTAGGTTACTGATCTATGAGCAAAGAAATTCTGTTGGGAGCAATGTGTGGTGACGGGCAAAAGAGACTGCTCTCTGTACTCCACGCCCAATGGGAAAACTGCTCTCATGTTACACTTGAGGTACACGTTTAAAGGCCCTCATGCACAGCACGTGCTTAACACTGTGGGCTTCTGTCTCCCTCCACAAATCCCAGCAGTCCTGTGTCATACAAAAGGAATTAAAGGAGAGCAAAAATGTGAGACTAGAAAATATATGTATTAAATCAGAACAGTCACTGGCTGCACAAGTGTGTGGTTTCTCCCAGAAGCAGCTTTTCTCTCTTCTATAACCTGTGATCAGACTTAGCGGGATGTTCCCACTGCCTCACCCCCAGGTGTAAGTGGGATCCTCTGGCCTGTGCTTGGACAGGCTGCCTCCCCAGATGAACAAGAGCTAAGAGCCTACACTCCTTCCCAAGGCTCCAGAGTTATGGAGCGTTAGTACCTGTGCAGGACTGTAACCTCTCTCCACACGCAGGCTGAAGGGCCAAGCTTGTGCCCATCTGCTCCCTCCAGTCCTACTCAGGGCAGAGCCATGCTGGAATGGTGACTGTCACGCCTGGCCCTCAGGGCATGGCATCGACAGTGACCAGGTCTCTGAGGGCAGGGAAGCCTCCCAGTACTTTGAAAGCCACAGCTTTGCACTGGAAAGTGGAAGCAGAGGTTCTCTGCTCTGAGGTCTTAGAATGGCAAAGCCCAAAGAGAAACAGGGTGTGGGGATTTTACACAGAATTATGGAAGTCATTCACTTACACACTCCGAAGCAGTGATGGTTAACGAGCTGGACATGAAAGACTGGCCTTCATTCAAACTCACCAAAACTTCCAGGGTTCTGCCAAGAGACAAGAAGAAACATGAGCAGCCATGGAACAGCAAAGAAAGGCTCATACCTGCTCCGCAGGCACTTGTACTTACAGCCTCTGCTCCACAGGGAGTGTCTTCAGAGGGGAAATGGAAGCCTGTGCTTATTCCTGTTTGGGAATAAGTTTGGTCTCCTTGACAAAGAGCTGTCCAAGTAGAGAATATCCCTTCTCCATTCCACAGAGCAGAAAATATTCCCAAAAGTTTTACATAAAATAAATTGTAAAAGTAACATTGCTTTGTCTGTTCCATAACCATCTCCTTAGTCACACACAGACATTATGGATAAAGATGTCGGATAATTATAAATGGTCAGGACTTGCTATAAATAGCCCCGAACACTGCATACAAATGGTATGTGGTTTACATTTTACAAATTAACCCTACAAGAAAACAACACATGGTGGATGTTAAACAGAAGAAGACTCCTCAGCTTCTCTGGCTTGGATTCCCAGGATTCAGACAGTTTATGTTATGCATAGATGTAATTAAATAAAAATGTAGATATCCATGAACTAAAATGATTAATCATTTACACCGTTCTTACATGTAATGAGTTTTTATTCTGGCACAAACGCTGTAGTCAATATGGAGTTCAAAGCTATTTTAGCTAATTTGGCTAAATTTCTTCTTCAGTTCTAGCAAAAATGAAGTGAGTTGCTTCCACTAAACTCATTTTTAAATGATCTCTGCTATGAATAATTGGTCCAACAGAAAGAATAACTCTGATTTCCTTCTAATTGGAATTCACTGGAATAAGTGAATCAGAACCAATAAAAAACCCAAAACTATTCAATTCCCTTGCAGCACAGTAAATCAAACCACAGTGAAACTTTGGTCGATTACGACTTTTTTTTAAATGTGGTGCTTTTTATTATTTTTAATTCCAATTATTTGTTTTGGCATTGTAATGAGGAATGCCAGGGGAAATTCCAGCATGAGGATTCTGCTCAGGTTTGGCCAAACTCTCCCAGAACTGCAGGGCAGGAGGGTTTCCTGCCTCTCCTGGAGGAGAGGAGGACCCCCAGGCTGAGCTGCTCACACACTCCTGCAGTTGCCCCTCCATCCGTGTTTGACCTGGCAGCCCTCTGAGTCCTGCCTGGAATGTCACTAGTGAGCAATGAGGCTGTTTTGGTAGATGGTCTCTGCTAGCAAATGGAGCACAACAGAGACATGAAACACACCTGGATAAAACACGTAACCCACACTAAAGAAAAGGATCATTCCCTGGCATCCTGGGGACCTCGACATGTCCTTGAGCTCACTGGGTTGTATGAAGCATTCTGTAAAATAGCAAAGATTTCCCAGTGGACTAGAGCCCATTGTACACCTCACCGTTTGCAACACAGGAACCGTTCCTAGTTATAATAGGTACTAGCTGGGATTGCATTTCCCAGCCCCGGTGCCATGTGCCACCCTGTGCCCGCAGCTCTGCACCCCTGCGCTCCTGCTGTCAGCACACTGACAGATCCCAGGGAACAGGCTCACTGAGCAATCAGCTCCAGCATGGGACACGCTGCGGGAGAGCAGCCCTGCCCTACCCACTCCCACCCTGATATACCGCTGCAGGGATGAGCCACTGGAGATGTCACTGGAGCTGATCATACCCACTTAGCTCTGGAAGCCACAGAGTGAACTCACACAGATAATTACCTCATCTTCAAAAGGATGAACCTGTCAACACACAAAAGCACTCCTTCCCTGAGACTGTCGTGGCTGTAGGGGATACCAAACACGTTCTTTCATTTCTTGAGCAGCCACCTGTTTGCTGGGCTCTCGGTACTTATGATTCATACAAACACTGCCCCTTAAACTGGGAGTCCCAGAAAAAGGTGTCCTGCTTCTACTACTCATTCGCACACAGTTCAGAGACAGATGTGTACACAAACACATCCTAGTGTTTATCAGCAACCAGCCACGTGTGTGAGGCTTTTATCTCAGCACTCTGCCAAAACTGGAAATATTCTGAGATGAAAATGACAAGCAGCAGTGATTCCATTTCTCAGGACCCTGCATTTCCCACTGGTGACTGTCAGTGTTGTGCGAGGGCCAAGTCCCTCCAGCGGAGCTCAGAACAGCCAGGTCAAGAGAACATTCCTGTCCCTGCAGCCAGGCAGCCATGGGCATAGCCCTGGTTCACCAGTGAAGGGTGAGGCTGTACTAGTTTTGTGCCAGCACAGATCCCAGCTGAGGGCTGAGCTCTGGAAAGCTGCCACAGAGTAGGGTATCTCCTCGGGGCCCCTCAAATAAACCCCCCAAGAGGCAGGCAGTGTTGTTGCTGCAGCCCCCCGGGGCCATCCCACAGTGCCATCCTGCAGCCTGGCACCAGGAACATGCAGAGCCAAGCAGCTCCTCTCCGTGCAGCTGGACACAAAGGGCTGCAGGGGCCAGGCTCCAGGGAAAGGCAGCGGAGCCCTGCTCGTGCCTCCTCAAAACCCCAGCAGCACCCACAGACAGTGGCTTTCCAGGGCTTTGAGCCAGGATGCTCATTCCCATCCTCTGCTCCCTTCTGACACCGCACCCGAGCAAGGTGGAATCACAGAGCTGGCAAAGGAGCACGAGCAATTACACTGCTGTGTGGCACAAACCCTACTGCTCTGCCTCTACCTCAGCCCTAACATGCACTTTCCCCGCAGTCTGTACTTCCAACCCATTTCACTGTACTAGGAAAAACTGCTTTTCATTTACAGTTCACAGCCCTTCCTCCGTGTGGAGGGGATTTTCCTATCCTTTGTCTGTGCAATATCACTTTTTGGATGGGAATCAATCCTGGAAAACTTAGTCTGAAAAGAGCTTTTTACAAATGTTCTGATTTCTGACCAAAAGTAACCACAAGACTCATGCAACTTGAAGCTTCGTCAGTCCTGGCCCAGTGCCCATCCTAATACACAATTTACCCACAAATGTAACTTGAGGAGGCTTAACAGTTGCGATTCTTTCCGTCATGCCCACTGCTGGTTTATTGTGACAGCAGAGGGACGTGGCCCAGTGCCATATGTCCCTGCAGCTCTGGTCTAAAGCCTCCCATTCCCTGTGAAATACAGCTGACATTTCCATCCATGGTAACCTATTTGCAAAGTATTCGTTTGCTCCTTACTTTATGGGAAGCTACTAAAAGACTGCCATTTTATGACCCATTAAAAAAGATGAAAAAATTAAATACAATTGTGAAATACATTTGCTGGAAGTAATAAATAATTTACCTCCAATTTTCACGCACTGAAAATTAAACTGGCAACTGCTCAAAAAGTTACTAAAATTATGGTGACAAAGGTATTTCGGATTCAAATGCCTGCATTAAAATCACAAAAATGCTGTACATAGGAGGAAAGCAAAAAATAGGTCTGTATATTTAAAAGGCATTTTCCCTTCCAACACTGCCTTCATGAAATAATGGATGGCGTTATTATACAGGCTCCATTTGACCAGCCTCAGTTTGAAGTCTTTGGCCACTTCTTGCTGGGGTACAACTAACATTTACCCGTCCATTCTCCCTGACCCATGCAGAGAGGACTCGTTACCTGGGCTCTGTTAACAAATACTCCTGGACCCCAGAGATGACTCTGCATCCAGGGACTCATCCCCGCTGCAGGAGAAGACAACACACAGAGGAAGGGCTTTCCAGCCCGGGCTTCTGGGTATGGTGCGCTTCCCAGACCTACAGCCCCAGCTGCACAAGGACAGGGACAGTTGGGACAGTTCTCCTGGAGCAGGGTTCCAGCCCTGCCTGTCATGTTTGCTGCAGTCCCACTTATGCCAAAGGCCAGCTGTGACTGGGGAGCACTTGGACCATTCACTCAGTGGGAACTGTGCTGGGGACAGGACATAACCTGCAGTTAGGACACGTGATCAGAGGTGTTTTCCTCCCAGCAGCCACACAGACATAAGAAGGAGCACCGAGTATTTTCCTGAGGATAGCGAGACCTGCTCATTGTGGAATTCATTATGGTGTTTGGGGATTCTGGTAAAGAATTAGTACAAACTCTTCCCCTGCCCTTCTTGGTGAAGCTTAGCACTGATATAAACTCAGATGATGGTTCTTTAGGATCCCCACTTGTTACCTCAGAACCCTCTAGCTTTTCCAGCCACATGTCCAATACACTGTCTGTCTGGGCTTGACTTTCCATGGAATGGGACACAAGTGCACAGAGACACAACTTTCACTGCTGGGAACTGCTAGGGAATATGAGAGAAATGGCAGCCAGCAAAGAACTAGCTCTGATGTTGTGGAATCATGGGAACCTGCAGTAACAGGGTATGAAATGTCATTATTCTGTTAAATTAGACTATTAATTCAGCTCAGGATCCTATGGCCACTGCATAATGCGCAGCACTTAGTTCTGCTCACGCAGTCCTCGCTAATGCTCTGGGAACACTGTGTGCCCTCGAAGGGACGTGAAGGACTGCGCCAGAAATTACTACTGATCTTAACACCACATCCATATGGCTGAGGGGCCAGTTAGCCTATACAATTCATTGAGGATGTTTCCATCTGTGAATAGTTCCCATTATACCCTAATTGTGTCTGACTAAATGTATTTCTAAAATATTTGCAGAAGTTAATATTTATAACAGACATTAGGCCTAATCCAGCCCTACTTCTGGCTTCCCCATAGCTGAGTTGATTTCTCTGGCTGTTTTGGAGAGGGGAGGTTTTCCCATGCAAGCACCAGAGACTGGGAACCATACTGTATTTTATTTTTGTTGGAACAAAAGCTTGTATAGGGAAATAAAAGTCAATGCCTACAATAAACGCTTCATCTCGGTGAGTTTGCAACGGAAAGAACTGGTGCAGGTGGGAGTAGTTCTGACCCCCTTCGGCTCCCGGCCCAGGGCTGCAGGGCAAGCCCAGCTGTTTGCAATGAGGGGTAATGCCAATATCCCATCCAGGTCTGGACTGGCCATGGGCACACAGCAGTGATGGGAGGTATTGCCTTCACCTGAGCACAGGGGTTCCACAACAGTGGAAACAACAGTGAACAGGTGAAAACAGCCTGAGCAAGAGCTGGCATCCTACCAGCTGCTTAGCAGCAGGAAGTCAAAATGGAGAAGCACGAGTGACTTCCTTTTTTGCTGGTGCTAGGAATGGCTGCATCCCCCACGTCAGAGAGCTGCTGGGCTGCTGGCCAGCAAGGCTGGAAGAAGTCTGAGCAGCTGAGAGCCCAGAGTTCATCCTGGGGGCTGGGACCTCCTGCAGCAGCAGCAGCCTGCCTGCTCTCCTCCATTCGGTGCTTCTTAAAGGACAGCTGGCTTCTAAGAGGTGACTAGGCTATTTGTGCTTTTGCCTTTTCACAGTAGTGACCAGTGTTATGTGGTATGGGAAATATTTTAGTGAATGTGCTGCCTCTTAACTTGCAAATCCTATCGAATTCTCCTTTTAATTGGTCCCCTTGTCTCTGAACAATGTTTTTTTCCAACTGATAAGTAGTCACTGTGTAGGTTTCAGACTGAGGATGAGGCTTGGAAAATTGGTCCTTAAACCCACACTTGAATGCTGACACCAGCTGCCGAGCTCTTGAGTAGCTCAGCACTCAGCAGCAGCGCTGCCCCTTAAGTTAGTGAGTAATTCAGCTCTGTGACCAAATGACACCCCTGCCTGCATTGTCACAAAGGCTGTGCTAAGGCTACTTAGTGAACAGCACCACAGAAAGAGCTCAGTGTCACTTTTTAGTTAGAACAGAAATGCTCAACACAGCCACAGCATTTTAATCCTTTCTTGAGTGACCCTGAAAGACATGTGAGACTGATCTGCAGCTTGCAAATACCCTGCCTTTGCTGGCAACAGCTTTTCTAAACTTTTACCTTCCTTAGCAGAGGAAGAGAAAGTGACAAACGGAAAAAAAACAGTAGTAAAGGTAGCCATAGCAAGCAACAGTAACTCTCTCCTCTCTCTGGTTTTGAGCCACTCACTTCCACGTTATCAGAAAACTCACTTAAGTTCCACATACCTTTCTTAGCACTCATTCAGGCAGGCAAAGGGATGTGCTGCACAATTTCATGACCAAGACCAAGTTCTCAGCCTGTCTGACTAAATAGGTGATACCGTGTGTGTGCACTGGAAATCACCAGGGCTTTGTGTATCGGAGTATTTGTGAGCGGTTTCTGTGGGGGAAACACCTGGGGTGGTTGTCAAGGGCATCTTTTAAATGTGAGTTTGGACTTACTTTGTGGTAACGCAGACTGTCTAAGGTTATTCCCTTTGTCTGTTTGTCTGTCTGGTGGAACACAGTGAGACAAAGGTGAGGTGTAACTTGCAGGTGTGACTGAGGTACCAGGTAACCTGGTGTTGCAGAGGGATGTCGGGTGAGCACCTAGTGAGTTCCACAGTTAGATGTGCGTGTGGGCAGTGGGACTGCTGGATGAATCCAGCTGTGAGAGGTGTGGCTGGGCTGTTCTGCCAACACTGAGCCAGTAAGATATGACAATGGCTGCTGGGTCAGGTGTAATTATGAGCTTGTTGCCTGCTTGCTTTTGAGGCTTGCACTGTTAGAGGGAAGTACAACTGTGCCATGTCAAGATGAGGCACTGACACTTGGTGTGGGAATGTCAGTGTGCCAGCCCAAGCATCCGAGTGCCTCCACTGAGAGCATTAACGGTGCCGGATCGGCTCTCATGCTATTCAGATATTTATTTCGTATTTGCTTGAAGAATCAGGCCAATGTTTTTGAAAGCACATTTAACTATACCATATGCCTACTTAAATCATCCCTATCAAACAAGTTGTGGGTTGCTGCTCTGGTTCATTCTGTTCTGTTTTCCCTCCCTTCCCAATGTGTTTATGTGTATTTATCCAATTTGCTCTGTTCCTCGTGCCAAATGGCAGGTCTGAGATCTCAGCCAGGCAGGGGCAGCTGTGCTATTGTTGGTGTCTGACAAAACAGAGGTCATGGGCTGGGCCTGCAACTCTAGCTCTAATGACAGCATGTGTCGGACATTCTGGGGCAGGCACAGAGTAATCAGGGTTCATGGGCCCTCAGAAGTAGCAATAAACCTTAACTTGCCCCTTGGCAACTAAGAACTCAAGTCTTACTTTTAAGAAGTAATTCCTGTGCAAAATAGCAAAATATTCTGCTGTTTGTTTTCTTTATTGCCGTTACTCCTTCCTCTGTCTGGAAAACAACCCCACAAAAAGCCAAAACCTGAAAAACCAGCCTAGTTGGAAGAAAGGGTGTCTCCTGCATGGAACTGATCCTAGCTGTTCTCACTTCTAAGACTGATGAGAGTTATCAGCTGTGCCAGCCTAGGAAGAGACTGCCTGAAGAACGGAGTAGGCTTTTGTCCTCCACCGGAGGAGTCTTCCCTCCCTAGAAGGTTGTTCCAAGGCCAGCCCAGCAGTTCCAGGCAGTGACACAGTAAGGCATGATCATTCCCAATGCCCTTTGTTCAGCAGGAGATCGATCCGCAGGGCTTGGGAATTCTAATCTCTCTGCTCCTTGGGTGGCCTGACACTTTATCCCCTCTTCTGCTACCTTTCAGCCCAGAAGGCAGGAGCCTCTAAGCTGCTGAAAAGGGTGTTCCTGGGAGCCACACGCCGGCTCTGAGGCACCAGAGCAGGCTGCAGTGGCTGGGCAGCTGAGGAGAGGAGGCACACATGCCCGGAGCCACTCGGGGAGTGTGCAGCTGCGCAAGGCTGCCTGGCTCCGGCTGTGGCACTGCCATGCTGCTCAGCATGGAAAAGGGTGCGCTGGGGAAACAGCACATCTGTCACCCACACATAGCCACAACCTCCACTCAGGGCAGCACCAGATGTGTTTATTCGAAGCATGTACTAACTAGCTACTTAATGGCTTAGAATTATTAGCCACAAGTTAATTAGGCAAACATATTCACCATCAGTCACCTTACAAAGCATTGTTTCTTCAACACTGCTTTTACTTCCAGAGTGCCTTTATCAAGCCCAGAAGAAAGGAGGAGAAAACTAAAAATTCCAAAAAGGAGCTGCAGCAAGAAATAAATGTGTGGAAGGTGTTCGTGGTGTCTTAATGAATGCTAGACTGCCCAGGTAATGCCTTAGCTGAGTGCCTCTCCATGCTGCCAGCACAGTGGCACAGGGGATGAAGCAGTGAGACTTAAGGGCCTGCAGCTGATGGGGAAGAAAAGGGAAGTAACAGTGGAAAAAATTACTCCTTGGTATAGTTAAGGCAAATTTGTGAAGGCTTGCTTCCCTGCTGCTGCATGTACTGGGTATGTGCCTGGGGATGGAAGTGCTTGCTTGGCATCCTGCCTGCACGATGAATTTGGGACCATCACTGTCCCAAGGGAACAGCTCTGGTGCCCCAAGACATGAGACTCAAAAGCAGTTTGTCAGTTCCTGGCTCTCAGGTCACAGGCAGCAGTGAATGGAGTAAAGGCAGAAGAGGCTCTATCTTTGGGCAGCGGGGACAGTCAGGATCCCTGGTTAGGAGCCAGCCATGACAACCATTCCGTACAACACCTTCCAGCTGCTCCCCAAAGGGACAGCTGTCTAGAAACCCAGTGAGGTAATGTGAAGGATGGAGCCTGCAATCCATTCATGTTCTCTGTGCTTGTTTGCTTTCTTGTGTCTATGCTCTTCCCCTTAAATCTGGTGCTGGTATTAATAAAAATGACACTTAGAAAATGGAAAGCAAGATTAAAGGTACACCTGTTCCACTGTCATGGAAACATCTTGCACCTAGAAATCCTAGAGCACCTAGAGCTGAATGTGAGGCATGGGATGGGTAACAGATTACCTCCTGCATTGCTGTGCGCTTTGTGCCAAGTGAGCTGCCACAAACTTCGTCAGCTCCTTGGAAACTGCAGGTAACCAAGAATTTGGCAATGCAGGAGTAGTCATTTTCCTTCCTACCACCCAGAAAATAATTCCTATTGAATCTTTGCTCTTTAAGTGCCACCAGCTGTTTGTGTTGGACAGGATGTAGGAAGGGATAAATGGAAGCTGAAGACAGCAGCATTTGAATAGAGGGCAAATAAGGTCATTAACAGCAGCAGTGTGGACTGTCCCACCTTGGCACGCAAGCTGGTCATCAAATCGAGGTACCTGTGAGAGATGTTTCACTTATACTCAGGTTTAGGCTGGGATTTGTCTTTTTTGGCTCTGTTATTCCTTAAGCTTCCAAGCCCAAAGAGAAGGACACTGCATACTTCTGTCCTAGCAAAACCTGAGTTCAAGTGCAGGATACACAAAGATGGAAGCTGGCCAGCACTGCAGCTGCATGAAAAAATAGACTTCTGTAGTTCCCTGAACTATTTTAAGAACAATGACAATTCTTCAGCCTGTTGGTTCAGTTTAAATAATCCACTGCCTAGCTTGCATCCATCTTTTCTTGCCTGGCTTAGAGGAGAGTCTGCATAACATTAGACTGAGTGTTTGTAGTGGGCACCATCAAATCCAAAATGTTACTGTGATATTCCAGTGAGAAATGAGAGTTCAAACAGAGATAAGTAGTAGTCACATAACTATTCACTAGAAGCATTTCAGTAAAACAGTGTTTTGTTGTGCTAGTTTAAACTGTAGTTCTTGTCATCCACTCACCTAATAAAAGCAAATTTGTAAGTGTTCAGGCAGTGCGAGAAATGCAGATTTTCCTGCTGGCCTTTCCACGCAAGGCAGAGGGGGTTTCACCAATGGCTCACCAGAGCAGAAGGCAGCCGTGGGTAAAGCCAAGCCTACAGACAGATTGTTCTGAATGCAAACTCACAGAATTTAGGGCAGAAGTGAGAGAACAAAAGTGAAGCTAGCAAGGAATGTAGACTTCTAACATATCCCCATTTTTCCTGTACTAGTGTTCAAAGAGACAAGGGCTCTGATTGCTTTCCAACGCACAAGGACTACAGAAACACGTACAGTAATGGAGAGGTCTGGTTTGGTTTGATTCTCTCGAGCTGTGGTAGGACAACAAATCCAAGTCTCAGCTACAATGGGGAACTGATTTTCTCAAATACTGCGACCTTTAAAGTGTGACTTTTAAATGGGCAATGCAGTAGAATTGGAGTCCTTTTTACTAACCAGCTTGATTGTGTTGCTACACCTGCCATCACAGTGTGTAAGTGATCTCTCAAAGCAATTCCACCTGGGTTGGCCTCCTCACCTTCCTGAAAAGTGTATGTGTACTTTCCCTTTTTGCTTTATTTCAAATTTGTTATGTGTTTTATAAGGCATGGGTTGCTTGTGTGAAAATCATGAAGAATTGTCAGCTGTTAGCTGATCAGGAGCCTTGTAAGTGAGCTGGGTTTGTAAGCAGACTATGGAATTTTGCACTTTGGAAGTGGCATGACAAGAAGGGATTTTAAATGGCACAGGCAAGCACAGTCATGTTGTCACCCAACCTAAGGATGATACATCCATCTGCTACAGGGTACTGTGGAAAAGCAGGCTTTGAAAAGAATGCTTGGTTAAATCTACAGCTGCCACTTGGGAAGCTCCAGACTCAAAGCAGCCAACAGCTGGGAAGGAAGCAGAAATACATCATGGCCTAAGTCCAGGAGAGCAGGGGCTCACCAACCCAACATCCTGGCTACTTTGGCCCTTTACCTATTCCACATAGCTTAGTATTGCTCTGCATGGGAAAACTGCTAATTCATCAGGCAATAAGAAGTGTCTCCAATTATGAAAAAATACAATGAAACCTGTTACATGAGTCTTGACTGCACTCAGAAACCAAGCTGCAGGTTTAGAAGTCACAAAGCAAGCTAACTTGGGCTGCTTGTGTTCTCTTAATTCCACCCAAAAGAGCACTAGAAAAGAACAGAGTGGTTGTTGTTGCATTAGTGACTAATATTAGCTCCACTACATGAGGAATTACTGGGAGATATCCAGCAGTAGTCTAGGCTTTGCCAATGGGAAGTCAAGAGTTCAAGTATGTACATATCTTTCATAGCTGTCAGTCTTCTGCACAGTAAACTGCTCAGCTCTGGGCCAAAGCTCCAACTCCTTCAATAGCAGGTTAGGGAACTGTGTTTCACGCGATAACTGCGGAAAATATATTTTTCTGTGAATCTGTGAAACTCCAGGTGTATTGTGCTGAGGTGCATTATCCACACTGCAGTTCCAGGGTGGCAGCTGTCTGGTTCAGTAACACTCCACAGTGTAAGGAAAAACGCAGCATGTGCAACTAACTTCCACGCCTTTAACCTATACAGACATGTCATGCATTCCACATGCATTTGACAGGACAGGCTGTTTACATACTCTGGGACAAACTGTGTGTGGAAAAGCATTTACAGCATCAGCTTTTGGGGAGCTTCATCCTGGGACCTAATTTGCTACTGTTCTTCTGTTGTACAGTAACTGCACGGAAATAGCTGGCCTGAGGAGGCGAGGTTTTAACCTGACTGATTGACATTGTTCTGATGACAAAAGCAGTTTCCTTACAACTGTGGTGGTGCTGACTGGTTTTACCTAAGCCAGGAGCTGCAGAGCTGCTGTGCTGAATGCTGGCACACCCCCAGCAGTTCCCAGCTGAGCACTGCTGCTGTGCTGTGGGATGCACAGGCCGCTCAGCAGGCATAGGGGTCTGACACCCTGCTGTACCAGGGACAAGACGCATGTGTCACACAGCTGTGTGAAAAGCAACATCAGGGAACACATCGGTATTGAATCCCTCACCCCCTCCCTCTGCTCTGTGCTTGCTCTTCCTGCCAGCCATGACCCAGCTCTGGAGGCAGCCCCTCTGCCCTGAGCCACCCCACTGGGGTGAAGCACTGAACGTTTTTCCTCTACAGCTTTCCAACTTCCCTCCCCCAGCCTTCCGTTTAACGCACAGACCAGATGTGTGTTCGGAGCTTTGCTATCCATCTGACAGCACAAGTGAGGCGGCTGATTGTTGCTCAAGTCAAAAATGTAACTACAGACAAGTGATCTATACAACCCACTTAGTTCTTCAGCTGCTGGAACTGCCACAGATAAATGCCAATGCAGAACTGCTGTGCTTCCTACTGGATTAACATTAGCCTCATCCCTAGTAAGTCTCTGGGAGGAACTACTTGCCAAACAGGGAGAAAGCCAACAGCCAAAGCCTTGGCCCTCCCACAGGACCCAGATGTGATGTGCGATTTTCTGACTTCAGATTAGCTTAGGGTCTTCAGAAATCTGCACAGTGAAGTCCAAGTCATCATAAGGCCCTGAGGCATGTTTGAGTTGGAGAGGAGGAGGGAAGGATTAGTTCTCCAAGGGCCAGAACTAATGTACAGCCCTGGCCAGTGACACTGAGAATAAGGCCAGAGCTGCAGTTTAGCCCCAGTGCTGCAGCTGTTAACTCAGTGCCTTGTTGGATCAGGATGTGTGGAGCAGGGGTACAGGTCCTGACACCTAATTTTAATAATAGCTTGTGAGTGTCAGTGGTAATGTCATCTCTTTAACAGTGGGCCTGAAGATGATCCAGATGAGAGCGTATTATGCACCGTTTAAACAGCTAATCTGCATAAAACTTATGACAAGCCAGATCTTTTCAGTATTTCATAAACTGGCTGAATATTCATTTTTAAGGCACTGTCCGAATAGGTTTGGTCACAGATGACTACTTAAAGCCCATTCCAAAGCTGGCATATACACAAGGGAAATAACACAAGAATGGGGAAAAAATGCAACACCAAACCACCCCCCGTAAAAGCAACAAAATACTAACATCAGCTATAATGGTGCCAAGTTCCAGCAAAATATGGCCCGGTATTTGGTTCAGTACTTACTGGCCACTTTTGTACAGGATCGGTGCAGGGCAGAGCAAAAAATCAGATTCTACTGTTTTAGGCTTTTCATCTGGAAAAAAAAAAAAAAAAAAAAAATCACATGATCTTACTATGCTGTGCAGCTTAGATGAGGGACTGCTATGTGAACGTGCTGTGAGGTCCCTCAGTTCCCATGCTCCTTACTGGTCCGTCCTGGCTGGAACTGGCAGCAAGGCAGGCCCAAGGTAAGGAACACGGAGCCCCAGAGCTGGCTGTAAATGCCAGGTGAGCCCACATTACAGTGTTATTTGAACTACTCGAGTCAGCTCATGCTCTTCCAGAGAGAACGTTTCCAACAATCAACAACTGTCTTTTGCAGAGAGTGAGTACTAACACTGTTAGTAGTTGCCTGGTAGTTGGAAGATGAAGGTTTGTTTCCAACTGGCTCCATCCCTGTGCATTGCATTACAGGGCTGGTTTATTAGCTGTGACCCAAGTGTCTTTTTCTCCAGTGTTTCTTCTGTTTTTGAGTCTTTGTGATTTGCAAACCTCTTACATGTTACATCTTACAAAGCACCTACCTGTAGAGCATATAAAGCACTTATTTGTAGAGCCTTGTGTCCAGTACAGAATTTCTGTTCTGCAGATGTGAGGAGGAGAGGACAGAGATTTTTTTTGCCTCACGTGTTCAGTAAGCTGGGGAAAATTCTGCTCCTGTGTGCAGAACCATCTGCACAAACTTCCCCACAGCAGGACTGATGATTTCTGTGCAAGGACTATTTCCTGACTGTGGGGTGAGAGCAGATAAGTGATCTGCCAGATCAACGTGGAGATGACTCTGTCCTGCATTTCAGGAACAGGCAGAGAGACAAGTGATTCAGGGGCAGCTGAAGGAGGAGCTGTTGGCATAAATGAGCTTTTTGTATGTGCTATAATCTGCACTGACTGCTTGGCCTAGATTTGGGGCTAGTTGTGAGGTGGAGAAGAGGGATTAGCACATTGCCATATGTTTTTGTCTTAATGGTATGTTTCATAGATTATTTTTCTATCCCACAGCTCCATTTGGCAGGTTTCCTTTCTAGCATTTGGTAATGGTTCTTTATAAATGCAGAACGAGAAAGATGCCAAACGCATCCTTTAAAAGCAGGGGAACTGACACAGTAAGGGTGTGCTCAGAGGCTGGTCCCAAAGAGAGCCCAGGTTCTCAGAGAGGGGAACTCCAACACCAGCAGATCCTCACCCAAGCGCCTTCTGTTTGTGCCCTTACATACTGAGGGTTCTGCAGAGGGACTGCCAGTCTTCTGTAGAGGAGACTGCAATGACACGGGGATGAATTGTCCTTCTCTTGGGACCATCTCCTTCCTCCTGCTACTGCTCCAAGCGCCTTGCCTACCTTCCTGTTCAACCTGGCTCCACTGGCCCCCTTAGGCTTCCTCTGAAGCAGGCAATCAGAACCCAGAACAGAGCTGTTCTAGAGAATGACCTTGTGTACTGGGGGAAGGACCACTTGAAATTTCCCTGTTTTCTTCCTGTACTACTCCCTAGCCGCTCACTGTTGTCCATTGCTGAAGATGTGGACCGGGGGGATGTAGAAGGCCCTGGCAAGACCCCATAGAGCAGATTGTGTTTTTATAATCAATACATCACTGTGCCATTCCCCTCCCCTCATGTGCTTCAGCACACCCCTTTCTGAAGCCAAGAAAAAACAAGCAACCCAGAGCTGTAGTTGGCAATTCTCACATCAGATGGTAGCAAGTGTTTGTGGGCAATGGGAAGCAGAGGTGACAATTGTAATGGAAACTGAAGGGAAATTTATAAAAGCAGAATTGACTTACACAGGCTGCCTGCATCCAGAACTACTGGGTTATCCTGTTATTCTGGCAAATTAGTGTACGTATTTAACAGGCAGGAGAGATTGGCAGCCGATTCCAGTATATACGATATCCAGGGGTAAGGAAGAAACTGCACTGGAAACACAAGTTCGATTGTGTAGGAATTTAAGACAAGCTAATACAGAAATCAGACAGCAGGCAGGGAAAAAAAATCAGTTGTAGTTTTCACATTTTTGGTTGTTTTCCAGTCTGGCTGGCTTCTAAGGGATTCTGCTCAGAGCTAGAAGTTGGATGCACTTATCCTAGCCATCCACTTGTGTGTCTGGATAGAAAAAGCAAACTCAGATAAAAGCTACAGGGAAGTGTCTGTACAAGGTGTCATGGTCACCATCTGAAACAGAATTGCTTTGGGCTACGGCTGCAGTAAGCCCTGATGCTGGGGACACGGAGCTCATGGACCAGACAAAATACACCACTGTTCTGACCTGGCCTTTTTCTGTACTGTTGCAGGAGGAGGATTGACGTGCCCCTGAAACCCACAGCACACCTGGCACGCCACTCAGAACAGGCAGAGACCTTGCAAGAAAACAAGGTAAGCGCCTCTGGGAATTGCAATGAAGAGGTCTCGGCCAGGATGATTGTGCAGGAAGGGGCCTCAGTCAGTACACTGCAGCCACAGGTTTGTTCATGAGCAAACATCTGCTTGCCCAAACATCAGGAGCCAAACAGTTCTCACCATGCTAATGCCCACAGCCAGGGGGCTGCCAACACCACTCACCACTCACAGCTAACGGCACTTGGTAGCAAAATCAAACCACTGAGCAGAGTGTGAAACAACTTTCCTCCCCTTACTAATCCTCAGAGCTTTCCTGTTCTCCTCCTCTTCGATATTTTTCTCTTTCAATTTTCATCAGCTGAGGTAACGAGAAGCAAAATCCATCACTGCCTCAGGATTACAAAGGCCAGCCATCTCAAAACATCCACACTTACGGATTGTAGTTCCATTCACTTGATAGGTACAAGTCACGCTGTCGGTTCTCCCACCAAGGGTTAAGCCGCTTCCTCTGAGAACAACCTGAAACTCCTCTGGAGGGAAAAGCAAACACACAAAATCACCAAACTTCAGTGCACTGCAGTAAGTTACACCAGGGCAATTTCATTTAGTCTGCAATAAACAAAGCACAACATAGTAATGCTTCCAGCTTAGTGAGATCTCCTTTTTTCCTAAACCCTTGTACTGAATTCTCCTTAGAAATGGGGAAGTCAAGATTTGTTCCCAAATCTTTATTGAGAGAGCCCCATGAAACTGGAAGTGGATTCAGACTATCACCAGGATCCGGGGCTCAGCTGCACAGTAAGACACAGTTTCTCAGTGAATGAGAAATGAGAAATCTGGAACTCAGAACAAGAAGACTCCTCAAACCCAGATCAGGCTCACTTGAAGTGCCAGATGAAGGAAACATTTCTCCTTAGTACTATTTCTCTGCAAGTTGCCTAAGGGCCACGCTATCTGTGAGCTGTGCAGAGGAGGAGTGAGAACAGTTTTTTTACTAGGGCCAGTGACTTCACCCAGAGCATCCATGTTTTCGCAAAAATATCCAAGTAACGTTTTGCAACTACCTTATTTTGATTGGTCTCCAACTATGTGTGGATTGTGAAGCTCAGAAAGAAGACAAGGCCTTAAAATTCTGTGCAACTCTTCTACTTCATTAATATATTGCTCTTGCTGCCCAAAAATGCAGTCACGTGCTTTATTGCTTACACTCCACAGATGTTGGGGCACATGTGGGCAAGTGGAGAGTGAACTTATGGGAGAGGGGCAGGTAAATGCTCTCCAACTTCCACATGCATTACCCAAGCTATGGAAGCAAGCCCTGGTGGTCAGCTCCTCTGAGGAGAACAAGAAGCCAACAGAGAAATCCAGTGTTTCTTTAACTTCTTGAGGACTTAAGTTAGAGATGCTTTATTCTAGAGACATGCAGTTTTCCCTTGGATAAAACAGGGAAACCAGAGTCCTATAATAATTGAATAGTATATTAAAATTATAAAACCTTACCTCCTACGCAGACACTGGATGGCTCCAAATATAAGATCTCAGTGCACGATTGTTTCAAAACCTGTTGCAAAGGAGGGAATAGTCACAAACATGTTTCATAGTGCTATTTCCATGAGCAATCTCACTTTAAAACAAATGCTTGTCCCTAGAACGCACATACAGCTACAGGTTTGGTTTGCTAAGTCTGACTTTGTAGGACGCTGCCTGTAGCATGTGCAGCTCCTGCACATCTGCACAGTCACGTCTAGGAGTTCCTAAGGCTTGGATTAGTTTGTTAAACCCCGGAAAGCCTTCAAAATATAATGATGTCCAGATCCCTAACCTAATTTTCCATGAACCCTAATCTTAATATTTAAGCCAAAAATTAATCACAAACCTAATCCAGTCAAAAGCAGTCTTCCAACAATCAAGCCTGGTCAAGTCAAGTGCACGTTATTGCGAGCGCTGGCACCTTGCCCTACGTAAAGCGGCACGGGAACACGTGGTGTTCCCAACTGCGCTGCCTGCCGTTGGATGGGGATCTCACTTTAGCTCTCCCTGTTGTAAGTGGTATTTTTAGCAGGCATTTGTAAACATTCCATGGCATCGGTTCAGGTCTCTGTAATCACCTGCACAGCACAGAGTCCTGTTACTGTCCCGTCCCTATCTCCATTTGCCAGGTCTGTGCCTGCTGCTGAGCTGCCCTGACTTCCTGGGAATGTTCCTCTGTCTTAGTCTTAACTCCTGCCTTCCTCTCAGCAGGACTCTTTACACTCTGTCTACGATGCTTCCCAGTGGTCCGTGTTGCTGCGCATCCGGGCTCAGCAGAAACAATCATGTAATCACTGTTCTGACAAAAAGCACACTAAGCTCCAAGAAAGAGAGCATCCTGCCTCACTGAACACTGCCCATATTGCCTCTCTCCCCACAAACTGTTGTGTACAGTTTCATTTTTTAGTGCTTTAAAACCCATGTTAAATATTAAGTCGTATTTAAGAAAAATGGAGACCTTGCAGGCGAATGCATTTGGACGAGACACAGCAACGGAGATCTTAGGAAAGAATGTAGCCTGGAGTTCAGTGCAAGCCAAGCAGTTTGTATTAGCTGAGGATCTCACTTCCAAAAAAGGGCTTTAGTCTTTTGATTCTTACTGCAGTGTGGAGAGAAGCTTCCCGTGACTTGCTTGGGGGCTGGGGAATATTTTGTCTAGCATTTTATTCCTTTGCTGTAAAAGCACGTTCTGTTTTTTTCATTGACGAGTCAGATGAACAGCCCAAGTGAAGCTGAGACTAGAGGCGAGCTTTACGTGAAGCACAGACCCAGTAGGTGGCACAGAATTCAGTAATTTTGGCTTTAGAGGGAGAACCTTCCAACCCCTGCCCTGGCCCCATTTGCCCAGTGTCTGAGGAGGGGTCAATGGTATGAACTGGAGGTCGGGGAGAGGGGAAGACAGTGTGGGACAGGATCTGACTTCCCTTGCAAAGCAGTAGTTCTCTAATTGCATTACATCCCAGTGTGAATTTTCTAACACTGTGCTTCCAAATGCAATACAAATCAGGAAAAAACCTACCTAGATATAGTTAACCACCTTTGAATTTAAGAATAAACTGGGAGGGGCAGACAGAACAACCCCACCTGAGCGGAAATAGGGTGTAGATAAAATGATCATAAATCATGAACAAAAGCAAATTTCAATACAGGGTTCAGGATACACTGATTTCCTGCACGGAATCCATTTGCATACATGCTCTTGACTAAAGCAGGAAAATACCAGGTATTAATACTGCTCCTAGAATTAACTGCTTCAACAATAATTTTTCATAATTTTTATTACTGCCTTCCTCTGCTTAGTTTAAGCAAACTGTACTGTTTAGAGACCCTGACTCTTTGCAAGGGTGGTGGCCTAATTCTATCATTTTCCCCCAAACAAAGCTCATATTGGGGTGAAAAAAAACCTCTGAAACTACTAAAATTTGGGTTTGTAAGTTTATCAGGTTCTTTTCCATCCTTCAAAAACCCTCTTGAGAGTCCATGCTTGAAAAAAAAAAAAAAAGGATAATGGTAGAGAAATCTGCCTTGTCCCCAAAAGCCCCTCCCTTCAACATCAAGTTACCTTAAAAAGCAGAAATCAAACCTCGTAAAGGACTAACTGGATTCAGTTGGAACCAATCAGAAGCACATAGATACAGTTCTTTGCTTAACCTCTGCTTATGCTCTGGGTTCTCCTCAACATTTCCGCTAAGCAACGCTCAAACACTGCTCAGAACTGAGTTTTCCTACAGTTAAATACAAAACGTCACATTCTCTGCATGGTCCCAGCCCATGAGCTGTCCTGCGCACCACCTGTGTGTATGGTTTGGCTCACAAGGATTCTGCCACAATGGAAAACTGGGAATATTTTCAATACAGCAACTACCGCATGCACTTTTGTGGGGGGGGGAAACGTACTTGCACATCTTACAACGAGGTACAGAAACTTGATGCCTTCCTTTATTCCCACTCACTCTTTTCTCTCTGTTTTAATCTTTTTTTCCCTTTCCATGCAAGCTCTTCCAGCCAGCCAGCACAGTGCACCCCAGCACTCCAATACAAAGTTTATTTCCCCTGGTGAGAACTGATGTGAAGACATCTTACCCATTTTCCCTATGATCCACCTGCATTTATTTAACATGCCTTCGTGTCCCTGTCCTTTAGAATTTAAAACTAACTTTAAGCTATCCTGATGTGGAAACCTGGGCTGCAAAGTCAGCAAGACCAAAACAAACTCCACAAAAACGATGCTCCCTCTTTGCCAGTTCAGGATAATCCAAGACACTGCAAATTCATTATTTAGAAACCTCCTGCCCACAAGAAAAGTTGAAATAATAACTCTATAAGGCCATCCTTGGATAGGATAGTTAAGCACTCTGCTGACATAAAATAAGTAAGACAAATTGCCTTAGTTTAACAGCATGCAAGGAGAGATTCAAAGAATTGATGTCATCCACTTTTTCTTCAGAGGTCCACACCAAATACAGGACTCTGTGCCCAGGCTCACAAAAGCTTTTCTCTCATTCCCTGCCCCCTCCGCCTCCTCCCAGTGCTGGCTGGTTCAGAGAGAACCAATTCCCCACAAACCCAAATAGAGCAAGCACAAAATAGAGCAGAAACCTGTCAGCCTTTGTCCTGCTGTCTTGCAGCTTCAGAAGTGGAGAACTGTGGTAAGACTAGAGGGTGTTCTTTGCCTTCTGAGGCGACCTGTGCAGTGCAGGACTAGTTCCAGCTGGAACCAGAGCCTATCGAGGTAAAGTGACCACAGCTGTGACTCGTTAACAAAGGTGTGGCTGCTGGGACAAGAGATGGCAGTGGAGTTCTGCTCTTCAAGGTAGTCAGTCTCTTGGAGTGTAAGAAATGAGACATGGAATCCAGACCCCAAACACCCTCTTGTTCAACAACAACACAACAGACTGCTGAGGAAACCATTCTGTAGCTTCTCCATGTGCAGGACTTGTTACATTGCTGCTTCACTGCAGCAGCAGCAACCAAGCGTCTTAGATTTTAAACACTGCTGTTTTTTAGGGCCAGTTCTTAGAGCAGCCAGCACAGGAACCAGTGGCACGAATGCAGCTCGTGCTCCATGCTGGCTCTGCTGCCTGGCATTGTTCCGCAGGGACGCCTGGATGCAGGGCAGCCTCCCAGCCCTTCAGTGAAATCCCTTCTTATGCCTTTTAAGTGAGTGGACACTGTGCAGTTTCTATAGCATCTCTCAGTAAAGCAAGTTAATCATTTCAGAACACTTCCGAGAGCAGAAGTTACCAGAATAGAAGCATCCAAGATACCCAGGGGGACTCGCAAGCCAACTCACCCTTGATGCAAACTCACTGGCACGTGTTGGGTCCTGCCTGCCCAAACAAGCTTTTCTTTGCTGAAAGGGTCATTTGTCAATCATCTGCTGGGCTGCCCAGCTCCTCTGGGAACACCATGGCCATGCACGTGGGGCTGTGAACCTGTCTCCAGCCTATTTCAGTGGCTTACAAGTAAGCACACCATGTAAATCTTAAAACAGTTGTAGGAAGTTCGTTTATCAGGTCCACTTATCCATTACCAAAAGCTTTACCAGCTTTTCCATGCAGCCCCGCTTTTCACCTCGTGCATTTTTCCCAGACCAACCTGACAGTTAATGACTCCTTAAAATCCAAATCCATCCTCATGGCTTTCTATGCGCTTCCCACTAGAAGGTGCCTGAAGCCTCACACAAACTTCAGTGCACTATTTCTAAAGCAGTGGATTCCCATTTTTGTCATTACTAACACGTTTCCTCCTGTTACAGCTGTTTCAGAAACACGGCCTGTTTCTGACCTGCAGGTGTCTGAATTGACCTCACACTCGGGTTCTGTCAGCGCCGAGCTGCCACACCCAAATTCTGACATCAGCACTGAAAGGGCAGATGTCCCTGCAGCACGCTGCACAAAGGCAACCAACTAACAGGCTGACATCAAGCTCCCCACTGCTCATGGTCTTAGCAAACTCCACCTCTGTTAATAAATTTAGCCTTGTCAGAGATCTTTCCCCTGCTTTATGCAATGTTTCCTCTTGTGGAAAATGTGCTTTGCGGATCTTCCAGGACCTCTTTAACCTGTCACAGACCGGGCCTGGCTCTGCCTGGACTCTTTTTTTCACCCCTGCTTCTGCCTCTTACAAGTTCTCATTGTCTAACAGCAAAGCAGGATGGCTCCTGCAGCTTTTTGAGTATTTAGCCTGCCATACCCTCAGCACATGCTGTGGAACAGAGCTGTACCAGGCGGCACAGTGTTACACAAACAACAACTTTCCCTTCCAGAACTCTAATGAAGGTTGTGTTCTGTGAAATTGTGAGAACAATGCACTAGTAATAAGCCATGAGCAGCCCAACCATACAGAGACAATTAACAAAATACGCTAAGTGTCAATTTATCTTGCCACCTCACTCGGTTTTGCTTAGCCCTGTATGCAGTTCAAAACTATTTGGCAGCAGGCAGCACCATAAATCATAACTTGCATGGCATCTGTTCTTGCCCAGCACTGTACACTGTGCACAGGGTTTGGGTAGGTCATCATCACAGCTGGATTCTTCCCTGAACCACTGTCACGATTTCAAGTATTGAAAATGCTCAATGGCTGTGTAAAGTGTTCGCTTCCTGGGACAGAGGTCAGGCTAAGCAGGAACTGCTGGAGGGAGACAGCCGCTGACACGTTTTGGTCAGACTTGGCATGCTAATGAATCTGAACAACTAAGGATTTCTAGGGCCACCAGTGGCCTTCCCTCCCTGTGGATCCATTCAAACTTGCACCTCTGTTTATGTCAGTGCTCACCGGAAGCTGACCCCAGATCAGGCTGCTGTGATTTTTGGGGAAAGGCAGCATGAGCCTCTGAACAAAAGCATGCATACTGTAATAGAACAAATGCATCCGACCTGCTATTTCCAGAACCTCTTTTTAAAGAAAAGAAAATGTTCACCTTTAAAAGCTCATCTTTGTTCTACTGCCATATGCAAACCCACTGACAGTGCAACAGGATCGCTTCCACACTTTGTGTGCCCGCAGATTATATTCCTGCAGTTTCATCTCCTGGTCGGCACAGGAAGCCTGTGCCCGGAGCGCAGTCCATGGACACACTGCCAGCCAAACTGTGCCCGGTGAGTGTGCACAAGTCAGAGATGGCGGCACAGCCCTGAGAGCCCCCCCTTGCACGGCAGCCTCAGAGCTGCAGGCAGTAGCTTTTCTGTGGAGACTCCTTTTCTTTCCTCTCTCCCTCCCAAATGTGGGGTCTCTAATTTTCTCTAGGAATGCTACAAACGGAACAGCTGGTGAGCAAAACTGTAACCTCAAGGAAAACAGAGCTAGAAACTAAACACTGCTGATGGTGTGACATACCATGAGGGTGTGCTTTCCTCTTGTACTGTGCCAAGCTCCTCCCTCAGGGAACCACAAAACCAGCCTCGTCAAGAGCTGCATCTCTCATCAGGATATGTGTTTCAAGACACAATGGTAAGCACGCTCATGTACTTGTCACTGCAATACACGGATGTTCAGTGTGATAAACTTACGGCAAGCGGGAAGCAGGAATGGAAGGTGAGGTCTGAGAGGGCCCTGATAACACAAAGAGTGTTTAAATCTACCTTGAGCATTCTGTGCTTCGCATGCAGGCAAAGCCTTGATGACTGCCAGCTATGGACCTTTTCTTGATGAGGCACTGCCTGCACCTTTGGGCTTCTGGTTTAGCTGCTCAGAATGCCACTGGCTGTGGGGGGCAGCTATTTAAATGGTAGGCAACACCAGGGCTCCTGTGTACACAGGTGGAGCAGGGCGTGCAGGTGGGATCCAGGAGCCCAGATCAGAGCTGTGGAAAGCTGTCCCAGCCTACAGAACACTGCTCTTGAGCAAGGCCATTCTCTGCTGAGTTAATGCCTTCTGGAGCCCCATCCCAGCTTGGAGTTGTGGAGCTCCTTGGAGGAATGGATGATGAAGGCAGCGTTGTGCTGGTGCTGGGTTAGCTGTGTCCAGCTGAGCTCACCCAAGCGCTTGGTTGAGTTCCTAAAACTATTCTGCTTTATTCCTCCCAACTGGCTGAATCAGGACTGGGCTTACCCCATGTTTCCATATGGGTTTGTTTTTCTATGAGTCACTTAGAAATACTACTGGCAGCTTGCTTCCTTTTTTTCTTTTTAACTCAAAACTTTTTTTTTTTCCCCACTATTGCTAAGACAGTTAAAAGGAAACAGAAGTAAAGCAGGAGGTGTTTAATTGGTTCACTGGACTCACTGGTTTTGTTCTAGAGAACGAAATGCTGACTGTGCATCAAGCAGGATTTTTTGTGCTGAATTCAGTGACTCTTATGGCATGTAAAGTGAACATGTGTGAAATCAGGGTGATGAAGAATTTAAGGTGTATGTAGGCTGGCATTGTTACAGGTTTCTCATTCACGAGCTGTTGCTTTTTTTACCTAAATATGACTTGTGCACCCTAATAGTGTGTTAGAATTAAGCTTTAACAAAAAAAAACACGTGGAGTAGGTTACAAGAGAAAATAAATAGAGCTCTTGATTTCTGTGATTGCACTCGAGTAACCTTAATCAGACTTTTTAAGTGAGAAGCACCTTCACAGCCCACCTTGGGCTCTGGACATGCCAACCTGTCCATACAGGAATTAATGTTTGAACTCCCTGAAATTAACTGTTTCCAAAGCGAAGCCTTTCGTTCTTTCTAGTGTTGGTTTCACATCACATGCCTCTGCTGTGTTCAAGCAAGCTCTGTCATTTATTTCCCCAGTGCCAATCTGTGTGGAAAGCCATGAGGCAGCAGGACCACCTCACACTAGACAGAAGACAATCAATTCAGGGTGACTTGGAATGAAGCACATGCTTTTCAAGGAAACACTGTTTTGGTGCTTCTCTCCCACGAAGTCAGAGCAGGAACCGCAGCAGTTAATGTCTAATGGGTCCTACCTTTCTCTGCTGCCAAACATCTGTGCTCGTGACTACACCTTGCTGCCAAGGCCAGCCTGCTCCCTGACGCTGCTCGGCAGTGCCGTGGACAAAGCGGGAGGGGAAGGGGAAGGCTGCTACCCTGTCCCCTATCTAAGTGAAAAAAATCCCTGAGACATATGGTCTTGCATAAAATCACCACCCGAGAGAAGCCTGGCGCGGCGTTAGGTTAGTGAGAATATTCTAATTACACCAAGGCTGAGCAGCACCTCATTGGCAGCCACTGAGGAAAGCAAATGGAGATGACAAAACTGCGGGTCATGAGATGCGTATTTTAACAGCATCAGAACCTTTACCCCCAAATTACTAAAAACAACCCTAAACCCATTACTTACCAAGTAATGTAACTAGGAATCAAGACAAACTGTTACTTTCCATAACAGGAAAAAAGTTGTTCGGGCTATTTTTTTTTTCTAATTAGTAAGAAAAATCTGTCTCAAAGAAACTTCTCACTAAGGAAACACTGGATTTCATTTGGACCTGTGACTGCTTCCTTTGGACCAAGTTGTACAGCATCCCTTATGTAAGAGAGCTGCCAGCCATGCAGGGCTGGCTGACAAGTCCCATCCCAATCACAGGGTACAGGCACGCTCACACTAACCGGAGCCATGTCAGTGCCGGTGCTGGCTTATCAAGCTCACTGTGCTCCAGGAGAACATTATGTGGTTTGTAATATGTCAGAGAATGTCAAATTAAGGGCTGCACGGCAGTGAAGGGTAGAGCAGAAAGCATTCTATTCCAGGCCATTGATTCCTTTTAACAACTACATGCAGTAATTCCCAAAACTATCTCCTCAGTCTCAATCACATGGAAAACATAGCACAGTGTTAGTTCTGAACCTTGCACCCAGTGCAGCTCGAAGATTAGACCGTCCAAGGGGATTAAAGAAGATGACTGATTTAATCAGAATAATTCTTTTAATGATAACTTGCTGCATTTCTCCTCCCCCCACCTCCTTAAATGTCTAATAGTTTGCTTCCTGGATTCCCAGTGCATAAACCGACCATATTTTCTTCCTACAGGAAATGATCCAATTAAGTTGATGTATAATTGATAATGAACCGTTTAAGCTGATTTTGGCCTTGAAAAATCTTAACCACACACAGTCAGCTGGCTGACCCCCCTTTATCTGCAGAGGAGGGACAGCACTTAGGGAAAGGGAGAGAGCAGGCTGAGCACACTGCCCAAGGAAGCGTAGGGAGGCAGCCTAGCTCGAGGGTGCTGTGCAGGCTGGACAGAAGTAGGGATTACTTGAAAATCATGTAGTCCCTGATTGCTGCTCAGTACCCAAGCTGCAACCTGGCCCCTGAGACAGCAGGGTTCGTACAGCGGAGCTTGGTAAGCACTCACGTTAGAGACGTGGAACCAGCAGCGTTCTCCAGTGTCTAACCTTCGAGCACTATTGTGGCAGTAGGGAAGTTTCCCACCCTCCATAAACACAAATTCTGTTGCCTTATAGCAGGTACCAGCGGGTGATGCTGTTGGACTCGTGTGAGTTCGGTAATTCACCCTCCCCCAGTGCCAAACCCAGGTCAGCCTGAGGAAGTGCTGCTGACAGCACAGCTGGAGCAGAAGGCATCAGATTCATGGAGAGAGGCTGGAGCACATCTTTGGGAAGCCACTGCAGTAAGTTTTATAAACATAAAGGCTAAAATTGTTCCTCATATGAATAGCTCTTGCCTACCTCAACAAAACTGACTCCCCCTCGCTAGGCTTTAGTTTTGTCCCTGCTTGGGCACCAACTGGCTGTCCAACACAGTTCGGGGGCTTTCCTCCCTGCTGACTTCTTGGTGTTAGTAAGGCAAACAGGGACAGGTCTGCTCGTCACCAAGTCTTGTCAGCAGCCTACGGGCCCCACTCCCCTCTCTATGCTGAGCACCAGGGCACAGGAGTGGTGACAGTGAGTGTCACCACGCTCCAGATGAGAGGTGACTCCGTGAGGTACCGGCAGCGGCTGAGCGTGCCGCTGCCATGCACGGTTTGTGCAGCGGCTCCCTGCGGGCCCTGCTGCGCTGGCTGTCACCAAGCCATGTAACTCCAAAGGAGCAATGCATTGCCATGCACAGCGAGTGACACAGGAACCATCCAGCTGACATGGAAACCCTCAGGATATGCCATAGATACCCTTCACTGGACTGCTCTTTGCAACAAGAGCAGACTTCCCTCTATTACCCACAGAGTTTTACTGGAGAGAATTTATACTTACACAGCAGAGAATTTATATTTTTACAGCACTCCCTGCTTATACTCCTTTGGCCAGAGTCTGATACTGGGTGAATCTATGCTTTTTTTAAGGACCTTGTGCGCATTTAATCCTTTGTTTAGCCTCACTGGTCCCAGCTGCACTCTTTGGATGGGTCTAAGTAAGTCTATGTCAGCCTGGGAGTTTGCATCCTGCAAACCCTGAGGTCTCCTCTCCCCTGGTCACCCCTTCCCCAGGAGGCAGATCCTTAAGAACCCCAGTTCGCAACTTTTCCTGGACAAGTTGACAGCTTTATGCTAAGCGTTAGGGTTTTTCCCCAAGAGGCTCAGCCAGCTTGGAGAGAATTTTGCTTCAATTTACAATGTTCTGGCTAGTGCAACTACTCAGTTCACATGACTTGATCTATTCTTTTTTTTTTTTTTTTTGGTCCATTATGTCTAACAATGGGTTTCCCATGTAAAATGAGCAAAAAACCCCTGAGCACCCATAAAATGAACAAGCAGAAGGAGATTTTAGCAATTATATTTCTAGTCCTTTCCAGGCAGAAATTTTAAGAAATTTTGTAACACTGAAAGATAAAACAACTTTTTGCTGATCCTTTTTTGAACTGACAACTTCCTCTAAAGGTCTGCATGTCTCCGTTCCTGTAGCTTTATCTGATAAGTTTTTGTGGCATTTCCTAAGAACAAAATATATTTTAACTTCCTGTATTAAGCGCTGTCAACTTACTTTAGTATAAAAATGTGTTTGTCTACTTAGAGCTGTCACACACTCTAATAATGTTACTAAAGTGAACTCCCTTAATGTAACTTTTCAAGGTACCAGCCTTGTCCAATTCTGCCTGCAGAGACAACCAGACAACTTTCACTCACGAATCAGCAGGACCTGTGTTTAATTAAGGGTTTCATTTTCTTATCTAGTACTGATCTGCTGCATGGTGACAGAAATTGTGCCCTCCCAAAGCCTTCACTCTGTCCTGGCTGGCTTACAAGACTACACTCCGTGTAATAATCAGCCAAACCCCATCAGTAACTGTTCCTGAGAGTGCAGTAACTTGCCTTCAGCGTTTTGCTTTTAAGCTCTAGAGTTTTTCTCAGATTTATTCACCCTGACAATGCTGTTTAGTTATGACTTTGTAAGCTAGGTATGAGCAATGCTGGAGAGCAGGAAACTTCGCAAAGCAGCCCCCTCTTCACGGGTCTGCACAGAGTTTTAGAACTGGTAGAGGATGTTATTCAGCAGAAACACAACGGCATGGAGGTGCTTCAACCCTTCTCCCTTCTCTGGGATTTCGTCAGAACTAATGTGAAAACATGGTGCGAGCTCTCTGGCATGTAACCCAGGGTTACTCTAAATGTTCATCTGACTGTCTTGAATGTTAATCCCTGGTCATGATTAAACAGACTTTGTGTATCTGTCCAGAGAAAATAAATTAGAATAGTTGCTTATACTGAAAGCAATTGCAGGAGCAGGTACTTGGATGATTCATCAGGTACTACAGATACTCTCTGCTAAAGCCCATCACTTTTTTTTTATTACCACTAACAAACGTAGATTAACTGCTCAGCTCTCCTGGAATACAGTATAACAGGATAGCAGCCAAATAGTCTCTCATATCTGGAGATATCAATGTAGTAGAGGCTCCTGCATCATTCCTACTCACTAGTTCTGGGTTGTAGTTTTGCTCAGGGGTTTTAACTGCTGGGTTGCTGCCATTTCTGAAGACAATGTTTTTCTGAACAGAAATTGTTCAACAACATTCACGAAGGGTTTCACAACTGCGCCTTTGACTCTGTACTTTGAGCAATACTGCTGCATGTTTGCGACATACCTCCTTTTCCTCTGGCTCGAAATCAGCTTTCCCCTTTAGATCAGTGTCTCTGAGTCTGTATTCTCTAGCTAACTTGCAAACTGAAATTAATTTATAATAGTGACTAAAAAGGAAAACTGTGACTATTTCATGTTCAATTAGATCTACTTATCAGTGCTATAATGTTATAAGAACAAATTGTCACAATCATTCAAAACCCCTGCAAAGAAAACTGAGTATTAACTACAACATATCATAATATCCTATTAATACCGCCACCACACATGCATTAGAAAAAAAACCCACACACACAAAATCCAAACCAGCCAGAAACCCTACTTATGGATACTTCCATCCATGCTCTGTGGTAAAAGCCCAGTGTCCAGGCTGTAAATAAACCCTGAACCAACTCAGGAGCTCAGTCTGCAGAAGCGGACCTTGCATCTAGCTGTAGAACAGTGTACATCAGTTTGCTTCTTCTGTCCCTGCTAAGCTGTTACCTTGAAACAATGCATTTCCATTCCTTGTGTCTGGTCCTGTTCTACAGCTATGGTATGACCAATCTTACAGCCGGGTTTTTTGTAAGTGCCAGAAGAAGCTGGATTGAGGCTTGTGCAAACACCATCTGCCATATCTTATCAGAAAAGCTTCCCTCCCTGCTGACACAGAAGTGAAGGTGCTTTAAAGTTCCTGGGAGGTATAGGAGCGGCAGGCTGGCACTGCCACTATCCAGAGACTGCCCAAAAACACTTTGGCTGAGAATGCGGGTAGTGGGACACCCTACAGCTTATGCTAACCTTCCATGTGTTTGAATGACAGACTCTTCAAGTCGAGCTCCTCAGAAACCTCAAGCAACCGCACTTCTGCTGCTTCCTCAAAGGACAAGAAGAGTGGGGAGACCTGATCCCTCAGAAGGTGCCCATCTGCAGGTCAGTGACCCTCACTGGAGGGAAAACGCCGAACGCAAATGTCTTTACTCCTCTATCCCTGACATACTTATTTTAAAAGCAGTATCCTCGGAAACATAACGTCATCAGCTGGGGTTAAACATTTGGCTCTTATAAAAAAGCCCAGCACTGGCACCTCTAACATTTGCACCAGCAGCATAGCTGAGTTCTCTAAGTCTTTCAAATGGCATAGAATGAGATTTTAAATAGTAAAGGTTTTAGGCAGTACCACATGGGCTGCGCTGTCTTCTCAGGAGAATAAATGTCAATGCATCAAAAGATTGCTTGCCTGTCTTTAGAAAGTGCAAGGAAGATTCTGAAACTACATTTATCTTAAGTAACAAGAAGGAAAATAAGTTGTTGCATTACAGCATTCACAAAAACCACACTGCTCAAGGGAAGTGATAAATTCATGACTGTGTAGCATCCTGTATGTGAGTAGTATCCTTTTGTTGTTTAAAAAAAGAAAAGGAAAGGGAAATGAATGATAGTGGGCTCTCTCTCAGAAGAAGGATTTCATTATTGCTTTTGACTTTACTTCTGCCAGTAAGCCTGTTTGCACTGTGCTGCCTACCTGCAGCAGCAGCAGCACTGTTAACCTCGCATAAAAGACACAGCCTTCAGTCTAAAATGAGACAAGTAAATTTTGTGTCCACAACCACAGGTGTCTTAACACACAGCCGAAACAGTGTTAAGCCACTGATCACAACCAAAATGTTTCTCTTCGATCCCTTCCCGCAAACCACAGCAATTGGCTGAATGGCCTCATCTCACCAATGGGAGTTTCTCATGCCATGCTGGCAAGTGGAACTGAGCTTTACCACTTACTGGGAGAACAAGTGGTTAAAGTCATGGATTTAAAACACTCCTCTCTGTATGTAAAGATTCGGCTAATTCCTAAATTGCACTTATTCCCCAGGATTTTAACGAGTTGTTCTCAACTCGCCCGGAGTTAACAGTCTCCATTTTTTCCGGACTAAACCCAAAGCAGCCATTCATCAGAGCATCCGCCGCACTTCCCACACGAACACCCCTCTCCTCGTGAGGACTCCTCAAATTCCACACGAGGTCTGAGCATGAATAACTGCAGGAGGCGCAAGCAGTGCTGATTTACAGAACTGCATCTCTAAGGTAAGGGGGAGGGAACTTCATCTACTGCAACTACTGCCTTAGGAACCAGTTCTGCCTAGAAAAGGAAGTGGGACTGGAGACTATGCTCTAATCTTGAGGAAATGTAAAACTTATTGCCTGGTACTCACAGAATTGATTATCCCCTTAAGTGCTTGGAATCCTCCAGTGACAGGGAAGACTTGCTCTTTCACGTCAGCAATTCTTTCCAGCTTTGGAGAGAAAATGCATGCAAACACGTGAATCATCTGGCAAACTAAATTCATCATGCTGCTTTACACCCTTAAAATTTAAATGGATGTCTAAAAGCAACCCTCATCAACTCTGCAAAGAGAAGGAAACTTTAGAGCTCTCTCACAGCTACCTAAGAGTTTTCTGAACTGGAGGATATACCACAGCTGACTGCAGCTAACAAAATGGTGGCTAATCATCGTGGCAAACATCACACTGAAGAAACCTTTCAGGGCCTGTATCTTGGCAGTGATTTTGTACCTCTGTCCAGAATTACCTTCCCTGTTTGCTCTGCCTTTCACTAAAAACCCTTTCTCTGCATCTTCTGCAGGAAGGAGCCTTTTGTGTACCTCTCCATTAAAGCCACTTTGACCGAACAGCAGTAGCTACAGCCTTCACTGGGACACAGCAACTCTGGAAGAGCTTTTCAATGAAGGCCATGAAGCCCGTGCTCTTTTCCTTATCCCAAGACTGTTGCATATGCACTGCTGGAATCTTGTCTACAGCTCCTCTGTTCATGTGGTCAGTACCCTGACCTGGTTACCATTCGAATGAGAGGGGCTTGCCTGCACCCTCTCTGTTGGCAGCTCCCAGTTAACAAGGGGATTTCCAATGGGTCTCCTTGGCAGTGAGCACGACACCAACACGTTCTGTTTATGTCTACGTACACATCTGAGTGTGTTTCCTGAGCCAGAGAAGACATTACACTGCCTAATGTAAGTAAAATTAAATTTCCATACTACTTAACATTAACTCTGCAAAACCCCGGGTTCAGGTACTGCCCAGGACTCTAAAATAGTTATGTTCTTATTCTTACCTGTTCTTGTTCAAAATCCTGGACACCAACACAGTAAACTCTCGCTCCAAGCTCTCTGGATTTCCTTGCCTGTGGCATCATAGAACAGAGAAATAAGCATTTTATTTATTCAACAGGCAGCACCCAAACTCTGCAGAGCATGACGTATTTCCAGCTCATGCTCACCTCCTTCTCCGCATACAAGGGAATCTGACCGTCCAGCTTGCCATCGGTCAGTGCAATGATGATACTAGAGAACCTCGAGGCCCCTTGCTGCGCAATTTGCACATTGGCCTGAAAACAACAAAAAAAAATTATCCACCTGAAAACCACACCTAAACTTTTAACCGTGATGCATCTTCTAAGCATCTAATACAACATCTGAAGTAACAGCCTCATCCTCACCTCAAGCCTCTCTCTCCTGACAATCCTCTGACTCCCTTGAACTCACTACCAGCAGGGAAATCCCTCATCAGTCCTTTTCAGCCACCACTGAGCCCATCTCCAAAGCACTGGGGTCACTGAGCCGTCAACCCTTGCCAACATGCAGCTCTTCCAGGACACATCTCTTCAAATCCACTGTTAGGATTTCCTTTGCTATCCCCCAGATTTCAAACACAGTCAGTAGGTTCCAAGATATAAAAAGAATGACTTAAAACTATTTTTTTTTCTTAAAACAGCAACAAAATTCTCTTTGCCCAGCTTTTCAGTGCACAGGTCCTGGCTACGAATGTGGCTCTACAGCCATAGAGGAAGAACTGATTCGTCTGTAACAGTGAAAGCTTACACCCTCACCTTCAGGGCCAGGGCTTTCACCAAAACTGCATTACTTGAACTAAGAAAATATAAGCAGCTGGGAGCTCCGTAATTAAGACAGTGCAAAATGAAGAGCGTTTGTCTCGCAAACACTGCTCGGTGCGGTAAACTCTCCCCAAGGAGAGCGCTCTGGAAGGCACCACAAGCCCTGCAGCCCTACCGAGCTGCATGTGATTATTTACGATGACACTGGGATGCTGGGTGAGCTCTGAGATCCACGACACAGATCCGTGCTCTGTGAGAAGGAGCAAGTCAGAGAAATTCCATATGGCAAATTGCTGTGATGGCTCATCATCTTCTGCATGGGATTTGCAGAGTGTCTGGGCAACCCTGGGACCACTTAGGCAACCAGAAAGATTTGAGCGTAACAGACTGAGGTGTACAATCAATCCATTTATGTTACAGGTTGTTACCCAAAGGGTGAGAACAGAGGATGTGTTGATTGCAAGAAGATGAGTAAAACCTACCTGTTTTAGTCCTTCATGTATGTATGTCTCACCTGCTGGTACCACCTCCTCCAGATCCTTAAGACCTTTCTTGATTTTCTCTCTGCAAACAAAAAAACAAGTAAGAGACCGTTAGTGTGACCTGAAGAGGGGAAAGGGTGTAATTTATCAATTGAAAAAAAGTATTTGTCCTCAAGGAGAACTGAAATGAAAAGCTGTAAATTAGAGCCTTTAGCTAGCATCCCACGTGGAGGCAGACTATGTATTCATGACAGAAGTGGCGCTGTGTGAACAGGTATTTCAGACCTATCTAATGCAATATATATGCTTCAGTGAGTCAAAAAGCTGGAATCAAAGAAAATGTTCAGGTGGAGTAGACATTGCAAAGAGGTGGTAAAACCTCAGCCTTACACAGCCCAGTGGAAATTCTGTTACATTAGGTCTATTTTGTTACTTTAAACCAACTTTGCTTCCAATCACACAGCAATCAAAGAAATCCCCAAAAACAGCAGTTCTATTTCAACAGAATCTTCCAGGCCAATATGCAGGAATTTAACCACGTAGAACTGAACTGTAACAATTAAAACCTTTGCCCTGAAGAAAATATCAATAGGCAAAGGCAGCATTTGCAAGACACCTTTTGTGCCCATGGGAAAAGAGCAGGATTGAGGGTAGTTTTTAATTTTTTACTGTCACTACCTTTTCGTGTGACCTTTCATAAGACATCCCACACAGATCCACAGCTCACTTAGATTTAACAGGAGAATACATCTGCACCATGACTTCTCATGAGCAGTACAGCAGATCCATCTACAAGGTGCTCATTAACTATGGGGATGAAAGGGGAGAAGTCGATAGACAGCACCACAGGAATTATTTCCAGTGAAAACAGCACAAGTGAGGGGAACAAAGGCAGAGAGACTACTGAAAGAATCAAATCTGGAGGGCCTTCAGTCTTCTGCAAGCACAGTTTCAGCAAAGTCCATGGAAAGTCATGCTAGGAAAGGATAAGCAAAAACTAAGAAGGGGCAAAATTTGGGCCAGAATATATAGAACACTGTGACAAATCTAGGTGAGAAAGAGGAACCCAGCAGGGGTGAGGAGATGGAGGGAAAATACATCGCGGGATGCGTGAAAGCTTTCCTTAGCCCAGACCAAATGAGAAAGAATGCATATGCCACACTGCCTGAACGCCACCCACTCGTCATTTGTTCCACGGATGGGCTTCCTCTATGTTTAGCAGCTCTGTTCCAAAGTACAATCCATAGCTGGAATAAGCTCCCCATCACAGGATCCACTGAGACAATCAGGGAGAGGAGGGAGTAAAAGAGAAATGTGGCATTGAATGTATGGAAGGGAACAAGTTATGTAAGATAATACAATCTGTTTGATCCAAATATTTTACATTCAGCATCTATAGAAACAACTTGCAAGTGATCATGTACGAACGCAGATTATAAACCACAGAGTTGGTGCTTGCCAGAAATGAGTGGCAGCACATCACAGGCGTTAGTGCTCTGCTGCCAAGAAACAAGCAGCAACTCAAGTCCCAGTTTTCTGAAACAGATTTCATTTTGCAAAAATAGCTTTTGTACAATCAGTTCGGTTTTATTTATCTGCAATGTCTTGTGACCCGGTCACACAGCAATCTCTGGTGTTGCCAGGCCTCTGCCTACAAGGGGTTCCAGGAAAATCTTTGGTAGCATGAGTTTTTTTAGCTGCATTTAATCAGGCACCATCTCTTGCCCTCAGGGCACAGCTGCACTAGACAGACCTAGACAGATGCAGCCAGATGTGAACTCGCTCCACGCGTTCTCCAAGCTGGTCAAGTGCAAGCGGGTCCTGGTCCAGATGTCAGAAGGCCAGTGTGGATGCAGGACTTGGGGCCCCAGAACCAGCAGGAGAGGTGAGCTCCATCACACTAAAACCCACCCCTGGCTGGTTTGGAGGCTGGGCACGGGGGTTCGTGCCTGCCTGCGCTGTCCCGATAATGGGACTCGGCAGTCAACCAGCCACAGCACTCAGGACCCCCGTTCCTGCTCCCCAGTGCTCTCACAACTTCCCTTTCTCTAGTTTCTGTAAGGCTTTTTGGTAGCCATGGAAATCCCCAGGGAAATTCTGGTTTTATAACTCATCTGTACCCTGACAGCAGAGCCCTGCCCTCAGCTTGGATGCCTGGACATCTCACAGCACAGCTGAGGAATACTAACAAAGGCTGAGGGCCACTGGCTTTGTGGTGCAAGTCAGAAAAGGGAGGGAGGTAGAAGAGGCAAAACAGAATCAGCAACTCGCAGCCTGTCTGTGTTTGGGCTGAATAAGTGCAAATTTAATATCTTTTCCCCACTCAGCATATGTGCTGCAGCCCATTTCTGTGTTTTAGCACAGGCACAACTAATTTTTAATAGCTACCCCGTCTGTTCTCTCTCTAAGCTGTGTAACTGCCTCAGACAGCTCTTCCAGCAGCAGCCAGGCAAACACAGCTGTTAATATCCACACAGATTCCAGAACGGGTGTTCTTAGCTCCTCTGGGTGGGGGACAGTATCCTGTATGTCTTTCCCGTGGTGCATTCCACCTACTGAAGTGCTGGAATCTTGAATTATCTCAGTGTGTTGAGCATACGAGTGCTGGCAGGAGATGGTGGCTCTCACTGAGCATGTATTTATAGTGAGAAATGTGGCTGGGTGCTGCAAGGCAACGGGCTCATCTCTAACAAACGAAGGCAAACGAAACAGGTACTCGGGGTTTACTGCTAAGAAGGCCGTACAGTAAACAGGAAAACACACCGACGTGTCAGTGAAACCAAGAGGGGAAGTGTTCTTTGACAAAAAGGGATGGCTGCATCCCTGACAAGGCGAGCTGTCGTACTGGTGAAAGGAAACCCTGCACGAGCCTCCTCAGATGCGCCATTTGGAGGAGGCTCATGCTTTCTGGGCCTCTTAAATACTACAGAGGGTTGGTTCAATTATAGTAATTACTCTGCTTCAAACTTGAGGCCTCCTGCACAGGCTCCAGATGGAAACCACATCAATGGCCAACTCTGCTATACTTGATACACCCAGCAGAACGCACTCTCTGCAGATGAGTCTGTTTTGGCAAGCTGTTTTGGACCCAACAGGTAGCAGGGGGAGCTCACGTGACTGAGCCTCCAAGCGCATCCATGTCTTGCACATCCCTGTGAAACCAGGAGCAGTAAGTGCACTGCCGGACTAGGGACAAGGACGGTACAGTTGGTCATGTACCAGGTACTCAAGCATCCTACTTTTCCACCTTCACTAACACAATCTCTTTATCTCTGGCGGGAGTTTCACCCAGGCAGAGCCAGCAGGGCTCGTCCTGGCCACGGGCACCGTTCAGTGCTGCCAAAGCAGGCTCACAGAAGCCTGGACTGCTGCTGGCCAAAAGAGAACAAAGGCAACATCGTGCCAGCTGGATGGTATTCCTGAGTGTATCCACTGTCCCAAACCCCTTGCTTTCCAACACTGAGCCCCAAAGGTGAGAGCACCAATCTTTGTTTACCACTTATTGCACAGTTTCCAGCTGAACTTCATGAACGTGTGTGTTTCAAATGGGCTTAAACCATCGTGAGAAGGCTTTTCCATCTGGGTGTTGTTGTTAGTCTATGGATTTATTATAGCACTGTGTGTACCGTGATTAACAATGACTTCTCTTTCCAGAGTTAGTCACAGAGCACTGTTCACACTCAAAAAATATTTGGCAATTTGGGGGCTTCGGCACTATTCTGTGGCCTTCTTTATATCCACAGCTTTATTGTGCAGTAAACCCAGCAAGAACTTTGCCCAAACAATCAGAAGGCTAAGGCTTTCCAAACAAAAAATACTGCCCTACTTTGATCTAACTGCTGGGAAGAAATAGTGGTTTCCTGACATTTGGGAATTAGCAGGTAAGCCAGGGCGAAAACATGCCTGCAAGTCCAAAGTGCACGTAACAAACCAAGGCCATAATATCCCATAATCACCCCCACAAACACCCATCCCCAGAACTGCACTGCGCTTAGTGTCCTTATCTTCTCTTGGGAACAACGGGGGCCAGGCAGTCTCAGTATTTTTCCTCTGTTGACCTCTTTAGTATTTAAAAGGACAGCTGCTCCAACTGTATCTATCCGTCCTTACCTATGTACATACGGTCACAGTTACCAGTCTCCTTCTCCCTTCTCCTTGTAATTCCTCCTGAACAAGAAGGGTGGCACTTCTCTTCCCCTGACACACTCGCAAGAGATCAGCCAGCCCTGAACTAGAGCCAAGTCCCCCAAGGGAACCCACTAGAACTGCAGGGGTTCTTTGTGTGCTTTACACGACGTTCTGAAAAAAACACGATTCTGTCTGTGGCTCCAAGTGTGCCACAGACAGGCAATGAAAAAGACGCTTGTGTCCCCGTGGCGGGGTTCCAGCACCCTGCCCAGCATTTCAAATGGTCTGTGTGCTATCAGTGCTGCCTCTCATGCTTGATAAGGAACAGGCTACTGACGGCCTATTAAAATGGAGAGAAAGGACCTCATTGACTTCAGCAGGCCTCAGAACAGGCTTAAGTGTCCTTTCCTGACCCCTCTCAAGCCATCTGGAAAGATGGCTTATAAGCTTGTCTCTGCCCACAGAGAGCAGATCCGGTATCGCCGTCCGGATGGGGGGAAGTGGCTGTGCTCAAGTCAGACCACTTTTTAAATGCTAAAAGAGAAGGGGCTCAGAATTGAGTTTTTAGACGTCTCGGATGTCAGCTACATTTCTGTAGCATGACACGTGTCTGTTACCAGTGGCAGGTCTTTTCAGGAAGTCTTGTACTTGCTGTTATGTAGTATTTAAAACAAACAAACCCACAGCAGAACTAACCAACTACAGCAGACCACATTTTGCACTGACCCTACTAACGAGAGCAGAAAGGAAGGACCACCTCACTTCCACCCTGCCACAGTTCTGTGGAATGATTCTAAATGGTTTATCCATGTGTTCAAAACCCAGAAGGTTGTGCACTGCAGTAGCTTCTGGACAGAAGGGAAAGAGCAGAGGTTGTGTTGGTTTTGAAAAGGCTGAGAGGACACCAAAGGACTCTGACACTGTCCTCCGCTGAGAGCACTCATTCCACAAGACGATTTCCCAATTTCTGTGAGTTCGGTAACTATTTTTGCAACATTCCTCTTCTCTTCTCTTTTTCTCTTTCTCTTTCTCTTCTCTTCTCTTCTCTTCTCTTCTCTTCTCTTCTCTTCTCTTCTCTTCTCTTCTCTTCTCCTCTCTTCTCTTCTCTTCTCTTCTCTTCTCTTCTCTTCTCTTCTCTTCTCTTCTCTTCTCTTCTCTTCTCTTCTCTTCTCTTCTCTTCTCCTCTCCTCTCCTCTCCTCTCCTCTCCTCTCCTCTCCTCTCCTCTCCTCTCCTCTCCTCTCCTCTCCTCTCCTCTCTTCTCGTTTCTTCTCCTTGTTTCCCCCCACCCATCCTTAAACTATCCTAGCTGCTAATCCTTACTTGCTTTAGAAATCAGAGTGAGCAGCCTTGAATTCCAATGCCTTTGAAACCCTCCAGTGAAAGTTCAGGCGCATCCGTACATCACCACAGCGCCAGAAGGACCTCACACCCTTCAAGTGGCACCAACCCTACTGTCTAAAACAGATTCTGAAGTCCAGATTAGGAAATACAAAGCAAGATACTTACCTTATGTGAGAATATGGGAAACATTTATTTACCATTTTATGCTTTTCCTAGACACAAAAAACTCCTGATAACCATTCTAGGGACGCTGCTTTACAGAAGCAAATGGAAGAATCATTCTCACACTATGCCAAGGGAGATGAAGAGTCACACAGAGATGAAAACATTACTGGTGGTTTTTCTGCAAAGCAGTGGCAGAGTTAACATCAAGGATTTGTTTCCCATCATTCCTCTCCTTCCTTTTTTATGGCTATCCAACGATATGGTCACAAAATTAAATCAGCTCTGTAGGGAGGCTTCATGACTGGCCACCACTTAGAGATATCAGTTGTTGTTCTGTATCTGTTACTGCTCCTCTGATTCAGTAAGGGCAGAGGGAGGGAGGGAGGAAGGAAATTAAAAAAAGCAGTGCACTAACCTGTCTCCAGTTAGCGGCAAAATGACATGTGCCTGGGTGGAAAACACGATAAACGACAATCTCATCTTGGGGCTTTAGAAAAGGGAAAGAAGACAAAAACACATTTCAGAGAAACATACAGATGCCCAGCATTTCATTCACTTATTCAGGTTTCATTCACATGATCTTTATCCTCCAGATGCCTAGGAACGTACTTCTGAACTACAAACACAAAATGAGAGGAGTTAAAGGAGTTTTGCCCATCTTCTCCTTACCCAGATGCTTGGGGAACAAAGTAGCAGAATTATTACTCTCTCCCACATGACTAGTCTCCAGTGATGTGGCCTCCCCACACACAGAAGGTAAAGCACATCCTTTGGAATTGTCAGGGCCACTGGTGTAACACCAAGGCAGGGAAACCACTTGGTTCCCTCCTGCTCCTTTGGGTGCTAACCAGACACATTTCCCATCTTTGAAACTGACCCTGTCAATTTTCCCTTTTCTTTCAGGATGACACAATGTCTATTTCCAGCTCTGTTTATCAAATCCTCCCAGTCACAGAACCAGCACCTACTGACTGCCTCAGGCCTGAGAAAGCAGCATGCAGACTCTTCCAGAGTGAGACTGGTTTTGTTTCTCTGACCAGACACTTGTGAGACTTGAAAACTTCTTCCTTAAAAGCATCCAGGAAATCTCATGGTAAAAACCAATGTTGTATGAATTCATTTTATTAAGGAATTCAATCCTTTTTTCTTTTTTTTTTTAATTTATTTTTAAGAAGGTCACCTCTTTCTTTGCACAAGGTTACAGGGAATCATATCTAATTAGCAGTGGAAAATGCTTAGGAGTTGCTCTGATGCTCTGGAGGCCCAAGACAGGAACTTTCCCAAGGTAAGTTGTAACATCTCTCCTACATGATTTTAAATTTTATTCATCACAATTTTAATATATTCAATAACTTTGTAATTCACTGTGTATGAGTATCAGCATTAATTAATCAGGTTAAGATTAGTAAGGACTTAACATTTGTAAAGCTGAATGGCCATATGTTTTCAGTTCACTGATGTCAATGATGCAACTTAAAATTATTGACATCAAGGGAATATAAGTACTGCAAGTCTGCACAGAACTGCACGGACCTTGGATTTAAGATCCAGGCTTGCAGTCTATCCATAATGGCTCTGCATACCAAAATCTGAGATGCTCTAAATTAAATCAGAATTGAAACCAAGGGATTATCACCCTTTTGAACTGCCAAAAAAACCCAAGTACTTGCAATCCCCACCTCCGGTAATTGCATCACCGCCTACCTATTACCGCGAGACTTCCCTGTCGGAGATGCGCCTCCACGTGCAATAGACTCCAAGCTATGTTTTAGACAACTTCTCTTCAAGATCCCCACAAAACCATTCTCTCCACAAGCCAGCCCACCCATGCCTCCTCTGTGAGCACGCGGACTCTGGGATGGGAATGCAGCCAGACCTCCACACAAGTGTTGCAAGAGGGAGTGTCACTTGGCTGGAGAAGATGCTGAACTGAAAGATTTCCACTGAACAAGCACCATCCTCTCAGGGGGGCAAATGTTTTACCACCTACCAAAAGAAGTCCTGCTTTGATATCAGGCTCTCTTTTTCCATTGTTTTTTTGTTGTTTTTTTTTTTTTTAATTCCAGAGCTTACAAAACAACTTTGAAAAGTTTCTGTCACCCCCTTGACAGAAGTTTTATGTAAGTTTACAGAAGATTTGCTTTTGACAAGATAAAAATAAGCAATATTTAGTTATAAAAGCCTAATTGTACCCTTTTATTAGCAAGCCAAGATCACAACTGCACTCTGCACTCAGTTTTCCTTAGCAAAACCTACCACACCATCTCTGCCTGTGTATGGTGGGGGATTACTTTGGTTTATTCTGGATTTTGTCGTAGGGTTTTTTAAAGCAAAGCACTGCAATCCTCAGCTGTTTGTACAGAGCAGTCAGCCAGGATTTGTAGCTATTTCAAGAGGAGCTGGACTTGCCCGGCAACACCGCTGACAGTAACAAAGTTAATTACATGTAAGTACAACAAATGCCCTGGTTACATGGCATGGGCTTCCTCTGCGTTTGAGCTTTAACACTGCTGTCTTCCTTTTGACCTGCACTATACATTTACACATATGTTTACATGTGTTCAGACTGCTTCTTTATACAGATCTCCAAACATGGAATTTGAGCAGTACTCCATCAGAAATTAGGCACATGGTATATTGAAAAACAAGTTTAAAGAAAACTTTAAATCACATCTGAGAGTCATTTAAGAGATCAACTATTTAAAGACATGTATTGTCACCTTTTTGCTGAGCTCCAGGCACAAGAAAATAATGTAAAATCTTCCAATATTTTCCAGCCATTTAGGTCTTAGAAGCCAAACTTTTAATGTGTTTGTGAAACACATCCCCTGAGCTTGCAAAAGCACGGGGACTGGAGGGGAGGGAGGGAGGTTTTAACACAGCCCAGAATTACCCCAGCATCACCTCGGGTGTCACAAGCAGCACCACGCACCTCACAAATCTTTCTGTCAGCTGATATACAAAATTAAATATCTCTCGCCAGTTCGTCGCCACGCTCCCAGACCTAGAAGGGAAAACCAGAGCACATCAGCGGCCTGATCTGGGGTGACATTTCGGGGCGAAACTGACGATATTCGCTGTTCCAAAAATCTTGAGGTACCGCCAGCTCTTGCCGGTAAGTTTGTCGCGATTTGTGGCGCATCCCGCGGTGAGGCGGCCCGGGCCCCGCTCCCCCCTCGCCAAGAGGGCGACCGCGGCCGCCGAACTTCCCCACAAAAGCGCGGCCGCCGCGCCGGGGCGGGTGGCAGATGCTGCCGCCGCTCGCTCTTCCAACGTGTCCGGCCGCAAACGCACCTCCGGGAGGAGAACTTCCAGCGGCCCCTCTCCGCATCTCCTCAGCGAGGTCCCGGCGGGATTCCCGAACTTCCTGCCGAGCCCCTCTCCGTGTGTTTCCCGCCGCCTCCCCTCAGCGCCCCCCGCGCGCGCGGCCCCTCAGCGCCCCTCGCGCCCCCCGCGCGCGCGGCCCCTCAGCCCCACGCAGCGCCCGAACAAAAGCGGCGCCGCCGCCGCCCCGATCCCCGATGGCGGCGATTCCCCCATCCCCGCCCGCCTCTCCCTCCCCGCTTACTTGTCCAGCACGAAGTACATATCGAACGCTCCGTGGCACGACGGCTCGCCTGCAGCCGGCGCGGCGGCGGCGGGCAGCGGCGGCAGCAGCAGCGGCAGCAGCAGCAAGGGCACGGCCCCGGCCATGGAGCCTGCGGGCGGCGGAGAGCGCGGGCGGTCGCTGCCGTCCTGCTGCTCGCCGGAGTGGCCGCCCCTCGCCGCCGCCATCGCGGCTCGCCTGGCCCGGCCCGGCACGGCCCTCCCTCCTCGCGGCGGCGGCGGCTGGGGCGGGGGACAGGGCGGGCGGGCTCGCACCGCCCCCGCTCGCCCGGCCCGTGCGTCCCCCTTGCGTCCTGTCGTCCCTGTCAGGAACGCTCCAATTCGTGTTGCTGCCAGCATTGCCCGTGTGCCAGAGAGTAAGCCCCAAATAAATTTAGTGTTGGGGGGGGGGGGGGGTTGGGGATTGCACAAACACCGGAGAATTGTGATTTTGAAACAGAAAAAAGACCGACCTAACAGGGATCATGTGTCTCCCACAGGCTGTGAAGGTGAATCAGACAGCAAAAAGGATCTTGCTCTTCCCTTCACAAGAGGAGATAGGGAAGTCAGAGTCATCCTGCTGGAGAGTTTTCCTTTCATCTCACTTCATCCCCATTCCTGCTGTTTCTGGATGGTTTGTTGTAGCCACAGCACTCTGACCTGACACATCCGTGTCACAGTGCCTTCTCCATGCCGATCCCAACGCCAAGCCAAGCCTCCCTCTGATGCAAGCTGGAAACTTCACCAAGGCCCACGGACCAGCAGTGAATACTGTCAGCCAGGGATCTGGCTCACAAAGTTCTCTAAGCCTGTGAGCTAGCAAGGCCAAAGGGTAAACAAGCAGTGTTTCACAGTTCCTGTGGATACACAAAACATGGAAGATTAAATACAGAGCAGCCTGGGCTTCGCCAAAAACCCAGCCAAAAGAAAGGCCGTGCAGAGGCGTGTGGGACGACAGAGCAAGCTTGCTGAGCTTCCCAAAACCAGCTGCACTCCAGCTTTCCAAGCTGCACGAGTCCACCCCAAGCCCCAGGAGCACTCGCCTTGCCTGGGAGTACATGTCATGTTGTCCAGATGTTGGAAATCTTGCTTCAAGCACATGTGACCCACTGTGTTTAGAACAAGCCACCACTGCCAGTTCACTCTTTACTTGTTTCCAAGTGTGTGAATTCCTCTTTTAGCCTTTAGTGGTTTCTGCCGAAGAAGCAGATAAATCATGGCTATTTTGCTGTAACGGCTGGATGAGAGGGAGATAGGCACGTAGGAAGTACACGGCAGTGGCTCATGGCTATTTGCCCACGTTTGGCTTTGTTCACACAAGGGCCTGGAGCCTCCTTTCCCGGTTCCCAGAACTCGTTAGCTGATGCTCGGCTCTCTCCCCACCCTCCTCCAGCGCCACAGTGCTGCATAAACCTTGGCCCGGGGTGCCCAGCCCCGTCGGGACGGGCGTTTCTCCCTGTGTGCACACACAAACCCTCAGGAAAGCAGCCTCCTGAGCTGATATCTTTCTGATGTCCAAGGAGCCGGACGGGGCATCGGCAGCTTGCCAATGGCAAAACAAAGACCATGTTGCAGCAGCAGGAGGGGACGACGCATGCTCTTGGCTGCACCAAGGGACCCAAGCCAGCTGCAGACCTCTGCCCCAACCCCAGCTGAGTCTCCCGCTGCCTCTGGGTGTTGGTTCCGCATCTGGAACAGGCACAGCTTGCCCTCAGTCTCCATCCTGTCCGTCTGGAATCGAGGTCACTTGCACGAGGACCTCCTTTACACTGGCTTCTTGTGCCTGGAGGCTGGGACGGCCGGGAAACCAGGGGGACTGGGACGAAACCACCCTCAGTCATTTAAAACAGAACTCTCAAAAAAACGCAGCTTCAAAGTAACCCAGCTCTAGAAGCAGAAGTTTTCACGTGGATGGTCAACAGGCAGATGAACACAAGTTCACTGCCAAGGTTTACTGCAGAGAAAGTAGTAAACGGAACAGCTTACAGCACCTTTGGGGTTACACAGTTCCCTTCTGCATCTCCAGCACTTGCAGATGATTTCCCCACATGTTGTCCCTTAACACCCACCAATTCCCACTTTCTTTTTGGCCCAGGCAGGTCAGGAAGACCTCAGGCAAATGGTGCCAAACCAAACTCATTGTATTTGGGGAGTGAGCAGTTGGAACAAAAAGTCACCCTTGGTGTAACCTGGCTGTGAGCCTGGCCCTGCCCGGGAGTCCTCAGGAATGCTGCAACAGAAAAGTGGTGCCTGGGGGGTGGAAATCCTTCAGTGCTGTGGTGAGGTGACCTCAGGACCAGAGTCAAACAGCGCCTTGGTGCGGCCACACAGGCTGCCTTTTGCATAGACTACAGAGGGTCAGGAAGGCTTTGTTACTTGAATCCAGTTCAGGTCCAGGATACTTCCGCCCAACAGCTGTGAGCCAGGCTGTTTTTTTCAGGATGCTCAGTGATTGCCAACATTTTGTCCGGGAAAAATGAAACTTGGGTGTGTCTGTGGCTGCTATGCTGATTAATTAAATCTCCTTTCTGACTCAAGTCCGGGATTGCCCTTCTCCCAAATGATCCGGGAGCAGCATGGAAGGGGAGAGCTCCACAGCACTGGCACCAGCCAGCGCTTCCAGACACCCTGAGCTGTGCAAACCCAAGGACGGGTGATGCTGATGGGAAGCCTTGAGCCAGGGCAGCTCACAGGAAAATATTTTTCTTCTCCCCTCACAGGATATGAACCACACATGGAAGTCTCATGCTTCATAAAAGGAAAGAGAAACCAGAGGGACTCCAGCAGTTACACAACATGCAGGAGCTGTTTGAGAGCTGCCTCCTGAAGGATTAGCTACAAATCCTTGTTCCCTTTACAGCTGTAGCCTTGTGCCTGTGCTCATCCTGTAAAACAGTGTAGAAATGAATAAATAAAAAGGACGGCATTAAGTAACACAGGAACTCTCGTGTCCATGTGGTATTGCCTGCATCATCCAGATGGAAAGTATCTGTCTAGACAAATCTGGGAATTATGCAAGCTCAGAATTCCTGAATAGCCTTTCCTTTTCAACATCAAGAAACATTTACAGTGCCCACTGAAAATACGCACAGAAAAACACAGGGGGGAAAAAAACCCTTCAATTCCAGCAACCAGGAAACCCAAATGCTAGCAGTGTGTTGGATGAGAGAAGGTATAAGTGCGGGAATATGGAGCAATGTCCCTGCTGTGTGCACGCTGACTCATCGGCTGCCCCCAGGAACCAGGATCATCCCTGGTACTGCTGCCTCAGCGGAAGTGGAGCAGGCTCCATTGTGCTTCTTGTGGTTCTCTGCTGCCCGATGCCCTGGACAGGCCGCTTGTTTCCACTTTTCCGGAGCTGTTTGTTTCCATGGTGCTCAGACAAGCAGAAGGAATGAAAACAAAGAGGGAAAGATGGGCTCTCCTGGTGCAAGGCACCACAGAATAAAAATAAATCACTCTTGGCCTGGGAGAGCAAAAAAAAGCAGGACAGAAAACATGGAAATCCCACTCTGGCCTGGAAGCCGCCGCTGGCTCTGAGCAGAGCCCAGGGATCACCAGGGCTGGGAGTTTAGCACAAACTCCTAGAGTTGTAGTGACCCTTTTTGGTATTCTTGGGAAACAGCGGCCCAGCCAGGGAGACAGAAGAATGGAGCAGGCAGGAATTCTCCCCGCAGAACAGTGCAACCCAGGAAAAGGATAACACATTTCTCAGTAGTATATGAAGAAAAGTCATGTTTAAAGGAGCACATGTCGTGATCCAGCAGCCATCCAGTTTGTGACAGTTTTATCACTGACTCCAGGTGGACAGGATCAAACCGTCTGAGGATGCATCCGAACAGAAACATCACTTGTGTTCAGTTTGGGGTCACGTTGGAGGAAAAGGGTTGTTTACCAATCCGGTCTGGCCCCTTCAGTGCTGCAAAGGAGAGAGAGAGAGAGCATAGTGTCAATTCTGCCCTCCCAGCCCTGGGACAGAAAGAGCAAAGAGAAAATGGGAGGATGAGTGATAAAACAACTGCTTGTACCACTGTTTGGGGGCAATCGGGGCATTATTTTTGCAGGGCCAGCGGGCTGCAGCAGGACATTGTGCCCGAGCCCCTGCTGGATCAGCAGCCCGGAAAGCAGATGTGCCAATTTCCTGTCCTTGATGATGATGGGCCCTAATTACGCCAGAGCTGTGGCAATGTCCTTTCTTGTGCATGACCCCTAATTTGGTTTCATGAAGTCATCTGTGCCAGGTTCTTCCGGCTGCAAGGCTGGGGTGAGTGATAGTCACGGAGAGCCTTGTGCTCTGTGTGCCCGAACACCTGGCCCATGCTTTGAACAAACAAAATTCAACTGGGAACAAACAAAATTCAGGCAACCCACTGGGATTTGGGCCACTTGCTTGGCTTGTTTTACCTCTTGCAGGATAGCGTGCCTGCTGACAGGGAGCTGTGTGCTGGGGGGAACATTCCAAGACAGGTGTAGGCACTCAGCCGAGACCAGCACTTAGGAGACTGTTCATCTGTGGGGAGATGAATTTTGGAACTGGGGATAAAACACACTCCCCTTTGTTTTTTCACAAGGGAGATTCCCTTGCCGGTATTGCTGCTGGTGCCTTTTTCAACTTTTCACCATTCCTTTCCATGGTTTTTGCAAGTTTATTTGAGTTTTTTCTTTCCCCTTTTTTTCCTCTTTTTCTTTCCCTCTCATAATTTGAGGGGTTCCCCAATTTTGATGTTTGCCATTTATTTAGTTTATTTATTTAAACAGAGGCTTTTATAAGTTTGGGAGAGGCTTTTTGGATGGCATGGTGGGGGGTTTTCCAACTTTTTTCTTGCGTGACATTTTGAGGAAGCTTCTTGGGGTTTAGAATTTTTATTTATTTTTACTTCCCGTCTTTCTCCCAGGAGCTCTTTGTGGAAGTAGGCATTTGTCTGTTCGTGCAGGTCCTGCTTTGCATGGGTAGGGTCACTGCTCCTGACTGCTCCTGGAGCCAGCCGCACCCACCAGGAGCTGTTTGTTGTTCCCTGACTGTGGGACTCTGATTACTGTACCGGCAGCTCCCATCTCTATTCCTGGGGGTCACCTGGGCTTGCTGCTGCTGCTGGTGAGAGAGGATGGTGCTTGGGAGTTTGGCACAGAGGTAGTGTGGAGGTTTGCAGGGCGGTGAGAGGTGGAGATACCGCTCCCAGGACATCACGGATGTGATATGGGGCCTTGGTGGCCACATGGTACCTGCTTTTTCCTATGCCTGGTGGAGCAGGTGCTGTCCTGAGGAAGATGTGGTGCTGGCACAGGGGTCTGGCCTGTGGGAGCCTGGTGGAGGAGAGAGCTGGAGGAGGAGGGCTTGGGGCTGTGTAGCACCAAGGGGAGCAGGTGTGGAGATGCCAGACTTTTGGTGGAGCTTCTGCAGTGACGTGCCTGCAGGCAAAAGCCAGGGCACATGGAAAGAGGGCTGACTGGAGGTGGTGCTTCTGTGAAAGGGGACAGAGGCTCCGCAGTGGTGCTGGGTGGCAGCTTGTGCCGCCTGGAAGCTGGAGAAGGGCTCTGACCCTCCTTTGTGTAGCAAGTGAGGAAAAGAGCACTGTGGAGTGAGGCTCTAGGTGCTGGGCATGCAGAGTGGGGGGGACTGGAGAGCCCTTGGGAGGGGTCAAACAGCTCCAAGGAATGCTTGAGCAGGTCCTTGTGGCATGGCAAGTGTGGGAACAGCAGAACTTCTGACTGTCCCTGCTGGTCCAGGAGGCTATGTGGACACTGGAGTGGATGGATCTGGGATCACTGAGGATTACCCTCTGTGGATGCAAAGCTCCTCAGGGGCAGGCTGGCTGTGTGCCTGAGGCTGGGAGAGGCAGGCACCAGGATGTAGGGGGGCTTTGTCACCACACAGCTAGAGCTGAGCACTGGGGAGCAACAGCCACAGAGGTGCAGTCAGGATCACAATCACAGAATATTCTGAGTTGGAAGGGACCCATAAGGGTCACTGAGTCCAATTCTGGAGTGAATGGCCCATGTGGGGATGGAGCCCACAACCCTGGCATTTTTAGCAGCTGGCTTTCACCAACTGAGCTAATTTGGGGTCAGCTCCCTTTGGGGTTTTAAGGCCTGACTCATCAGAGACCTAGATTTTTGGTCTGGACTTGGTGACCATGCTTTGAGCAGGAGGTAAAACCATCAGAGGTACTTTCCAACCTGATTGGGTGATTTTCCTTCTTGCCTGCCCTTGGCTGCAGCACGGTTCCACTGCCCACCGTGTAACTTCAGATTAGTGAAGATTTGTACACTGAACTCCGGCCAGACCGTCTAGAGGATATGCTTGGGGAAACCCCACATTCAGAAGGTGGGATGGGATTTTTACTGCAGTCAGCTCCAGGTTCTGCTGCTGTCAGACCGCAGGGCAGGAAGGGTGAGTGTGGGAGTGTTTGCTGGCTGACTCACGGCCCTGCCTGGTTATTCACCAGCCGAATCGCACCAGTGACTTTGCGTACATCAGCCTTGCCCTGTTCGTGTGAGCTGCTCCCCTGGCTGCCTGGATGACAAGGGTTTCTGATCGTCAGTGTGACTATGCTGGCCTTAAGACAGGAGTGAAGCAGCTGGGATGTGTCTTATCTGACTAGTATTTACATCTGTGTGACTCTGAATTACCTTTTCCTCAATTTCTCCACATGTGAAAAGTTTAACTTGGGCTGTATGCACTCATGCCCTGTTGTCTAAGATTTTATCCTTTTCTCTTCCTATGTCTGGGCAGTTAGGATAGGTGGAGGTGGAGCAGTGCTGACTGGACTGCAGGCTTCATTTTCTGCGGTGCTGTTGGCAGAGCAGCAAATGCTACAGGGGCAGGAAGGGTCGTGTCCCTTTCCCCGGGGAAAAGCAAGTGAAGCAGCTTGGCAAGCGCTTCATATGTTTTCATGGATCAGCTTAGCGGGTTGTAGAAGGTGGTGTGCCTGGCATTGCTTTTGGGGAACACTTAGAGCTGCCACACAGTAGTAGCCACAGCAGGAGAGCTGGGGTACTACACTGTCATCCCGATGCGGCAGCATTTTCATGTCCGTATTGAATTCTTGTGCCTGTAAGAAGGCCTTTTAAAGGAAATGTTTTGCTCAGCAAAGCTGATCAAGAACAAAATAACTCATGGTACAACGGTACCATGGTACCATAGCCCAAGACACCTGTTGTGAAGCATGTTGACCAGGAAGGGCCTTCAGTCCCTGCTGAGGATATGCAAAGATGTGGTTAACTCCTTGGAAAACTCATTTCCTGTCCTGAGTCGGAGACGGTGATGAGTCGGTGGCTCATCTTGTGGCACAGACAAACCATGGTTCATAAGCTCCTCAGCAGCTCCCTGCCAGTCCTGTGCTCTCCCTCTTCCTCTACTCAGGAGCATTTACTTGTTTCGCTTGTTGTTCCAGGATTTTGTGCTCCTGCCCTCGCAAGAACCATCAGAACCAGCTGCACCTCAGAGAGGGAGCCAGAGTCACTGTGGGCTTGGAAAGGTCCTGGGTGCACAAAGAGCACAACAAATGGGAGATGGTGTCAGCTGCAGTGAGTGGGTAGATGTTCCAGGTAGACAGGGTTTCTTTGGAACCAATCTAGTGCTCTGCGATTAGAGTTATGCCCTTAGAAATAAAGTTTACTTGGGAGCTCATCAGTGGGGATCAGTGTGCCAGCAATGTTTGTCCTCTCCAGGTCTGCATTGCAATCTCAGCTTGTGTTCTCAGCACCTTCCCTGTTACCTGCCTGCCACCTGAGTGCTTGCTCAGGCTGGAACTATGGGAAATGGTAGTCAGTTCGCCAGAGTTTGGCTGGGAGAGGTGAACAGTGTGCCCCCCTGAGTTTCCTGTGCTCAGCATGTTTTCTCCCAGTAGTTTTGGAGCTGCTTTGCAGGCACCAGGTGCAAGGCTGGCCACAGGCAGGAGTTACAGAGAGAGCACAGCTCCTCTGAGCTAGAAACATGGCAACTGCTCATCAGCACTGTCGGTCCTTATCTGCAGGAAGTAAGGAATAACCCCCATAAATCCTGTCCCATAAATCAGACTCTACTGAGCTCTGCTCTCATGAGCCACGTCACAGGTCCTGGATGAGCAGCAGGGAAAGGTGCAGCTGAGTCACCAGCAGGGAGTCAGCACCTTGCTGCCTCAGGGGAACTGTTTGTACACACAAACATCAGCCTGCTCTGTCCTTGTCTTAGACACCCTGTACACACTTTTCCCTGTACACACTCCAGATGGCCTGGTAACATTAGTGCAAGGTGTGACACTGGATGTGCATGTTAGTAACATGTTTGAGTGAGAATGCTGAGTGGGGCTGGTGTTGTCTGAGGAATCAACAGGAACGTGGATCTGAGAGGTCCAAGTCCCCTAGAGATTGCTAGCCAGCATGGGCATGTGTTAGTAAGGCTGAGTGGCCACAGCCGTGGCACTGGTTCCTTGCAGCCAGGGCAGCAAACCCTGCGGATTAATACTCACTTTTCCAGTTTCACTTATACTGGAGTCTCCTGGTGCAGTCACTGGGGAAAAGGAGTGTGTGGGGGGAGGTGTGGAGTGTAATGCTACGTTCTGGCAGCACAGGGAAACTGAGTCTGCACAGCATCCCAAATGTCTGGATACATCACCCAAGATAACCCTCACCTGTAACTGGAAGCCAGCGTAAAAATAATGGCAAGTTTCTCTGGGGCCTTGGCTTGGGTTCTTCCCCCTGTCCTGCCTTACAGAAATTTGTGCCATCTCTGCTGCTGTGTGGTGAGAGACAGTTCCCATCTTCGGGTGGAGATTTTAGGGGTGTGCAATACAAAGGCTCAAATCTCTGTGCCTCATTTGTAAAGTTCCTAGGCATTCTGGAATAAGATGCATAACAAGAAACACCAAACAGAACGCTAAAAACACAAAAAAAAAAAAAACCCCAAGCAAAACAGGCAAAAAAAAAATCCCCAAACCAGTTTTTCAGCTGTTGTGCTGAGGGAATTTTCATTCAGCATCTTGTAGGAAGTGTTTCTTGTCTTGCAGAATGAAAGTCACTGAATGTAGCTCATCAAGGCAGAATGCTGTGATATAATTTAGAAGCTCATTAGAGATCATAATCACAGTGACAGATGTTGGTGGGAAGTAGGAACCATCATAAAGATAAATAGGGAGCTGTTTGTCATGAGGGTATTAGATCATACGGGGGCAACGTTTTCTGAGATATCTAAGGGGCCTGATTATCACTTGGAGGTTTCCAGCTAGGTTTTTTAGTGTATCAATCGCTTGGAAGATAAGACTGAGGCATTCAAATATTGAAGACTTTGCTTGTAAGAGCCATAAATTGACATTGTGTCTGCTAACCCATGTTGGAGCAGGACATGCCCTTCTCTGGGGTGAGCTATGCATACCACAGCATCTCTGAGTGTCAAATACTGTGGGATGGGAGCTGTGCTGTGAGGTGGGAGAGCTGTGCCTGGGTAAGGAGCAATGCAAGCAGCTGGATTGTGCAGGTAGATGGAGCATGGGCTGGTGGCATGTGCTGCAGAGAAAAAGGTTTTTAAGGGCCACCAAAAGGTGTTACTTGGCCTGTTACTGTGTTAAGTGTGAAATCATCACCGGATTTGGAGATGCGCGCTCTTCCTTTGTGCTACCCGCTTCCTCTGGGTTGCACCATGGAGATTGAGACGCAGATCCCGTGCACGATGAGTGACTCGGATGTGGATGCCAGCGTGAGAGGCTCGTGCGTGCATGGCTCTGTGGGGACGGAGCAGAAATCCTGGTCTGTCAGAAATCCTGGGTGGCAGGGATTGAGCTGGTTGAGCAGGGGTTGAGCTCCCATTGCTATTGCTCCTGTGTGATTTGGAAGTGCAGAGATGGCAAAGGGGCCGGTCGCCAGCCTTGGGAAGCGGGCAGAACTGCAGAGCCTCAGAAGTGGAAGTAGGTTAACAGAATCATCATTAGGCTGTGCTGGCATGTGGGCTCACTGGGGTGTGAAGTCACCTGATGGAAGCACTGCCCAATAACAGAAATTCCCTAGCAGAAAATGAGCTTTTGTTGCTGTAGTGCTGTTCTTCTGAGGTGTTCCATCTGCTTTACAAAGAGCGTCTGACTGAGCCCAGCAACGCTTCCATGAGAACAGCATCTCTAGTGACAGCTTGCAGCTGTCTAGCAGATGAGAGCACCCAGGTGTAATGGCAAACAGGGAGGGAATTACAACCATCCCATTTTGCTGAGGGAGGGATGCTCTTGCGAGACGAAAAGGGACCACCTAGTAGGTCTGTTTGACAGCTGAATGTCCTTAAGTAGGCACTGAAAGTGTGAGTGTGGAGTGTGCTGTAAGTTCATACAAGCAAATATAAGAGAATAAATCCAAATAGTTGGATCAATTTTACCTTTGGAATGGTGGCTAAGCAATTGTAGACAGTTGCTCCAAATGATCTTTAAACTTTTGTGTTAAAATAGGAGAGCCCAGAAGGACCACCTTGCAGCTCAGCCTGGCGCAGCCGTTCCGGCTCTCGGTGGCCCTGGCAGGGCAGGAGGGGCTGCCATGTGCCACACAGGGCACAGAACGCATTCAGAGCCCTGAGCTGGTGCTGTGGCACAGATGATCTCCATAAACTGTGATGACATTAATCTAATGTATGCATTCTCCTACGAATGTGAATACCAACAAATACAAATCCCATGCAAATCAGGCGCTCGCGCAGTATGTGCAAGTGGCTGAACATCTGAGGACTCAAATATTATATCAGAAGTTGTTCGCAGACGTGCCTGTTCCAAAATTTGCTGTTACACTGCCCTTCTGTGTTCCCATGGGAACTCTCAGGTAAGGGAGAGACACGCTCCAGCTAAAAGAAGTGTGTGAAGTAAAACCTGGCTTCCTTGCTGGATTCCTCCTCCTTCCCCGAGCCTGCAGCTCCTTCAGATGCCCGGCTGCATGGAAAGGCTCCCCCCAGCCTCTGTGGTTTCCCCTTGGGATGGGGGAAAGGTGGATGTTAAGTGTTCCTCAGAAAAGGAAGCGGTACCCTCTGCCAACTGGCAAAGAGCAAGTGCTGGCACTAACTGCGGGAGAGAGATTATTCACTCATTCTGCAGGAGAGCCTGTTGGGAATCCCTCTCCCAGTCCTTGCCTGGCTCTTCCAGCTGTGCCTGCTGCAGCCCAGGTGCTTGAAGGGGCATGGCGGTGTGTGTCCCAAAGGGGCTGGGAAGCTCCTTGGGATGATGTCTCTCGAGTGAGAAATCTTAGCATCTCTCAACTGAACGAAGAGGGAAGCAGAGGGCAGCTGAGAGCTTTGCAAGAGGCTGCAGGAAGGGAAGAGGGAGCGAATTAACTGCCCCTGTGCCCTCAGCCAGCACCATGGGGAATTCAGTTTGCAACAGGAAAAGAAAGAGGTAGGAACAAGTGTGAAGTGTGCAAGAGCACCAAGTGTAAAACCCCATAATCCATGTTTTGGAGTTGTTTTTTTTTAGTTGCTGGGGAATGCTCAAGGGTTTCAAAATGGAGCTGGATCTTGTAAAACAAGAGTATGATGGATGCAGCAGGGTTCATAGAAACGTCCCAGGAAGAACAGGGGAAAAATAACCCAGCAGCTCATGTACAGGCAGTCAGAGAGGATGCGATCCATGTGGAGGGACTGGGGTGCAGAGACATGGACGTCAATGAAAACAAGTGATAGGAGAGGCAAAAGGATGTGTTGTTGTAAATATCAAACCCCTCAGGTTATTCTTTCCTCCTGAAACCACAGTTGTTTGTGCAATCAAGACAGGGGATTTAGGAGAGGGAGCAAGCCTGTGCAGGTGGTTATATCCCACATGAAGACTGTTCTCCCTTAAAAGTGGTCAGATTTTGTGGTGGCACAGGGAGACTGCAGATGGGAGCTGTGAATGGCCCTGGAGAGGGGCCTGTCCTGACAGTGGCAGTGGGTGCTTGCCTGACTCCAGAAAGGGGGTGCGTCCAGAGCACAGGAGTACGGCTTAGAGGGGCTGTTGGGTTTTCTCTGCTCGTCTAGAGCTCACGGATATGACAAACAATGTACCACGAGACCCCTGCCAGCTTTCCCCTCACTATCCCCTCTGTGCCCTTGGCTGCTCAGAAGGTTCCAGGGGACTGCTGACTTTGGCGCTGAGAGAAAATAATCTGTTGTCTCTTAGGCAGTGGCAAATTGTGTGGGCTGAGATCACATTTACTCTTAGCCTAAGCCTGCAAGTATTCCATGCATAGCCCCCCTTAATGAAAAGCCTCAGCCGCTGCCAGCGGGTTAAGAGTTAGGGCCAGCAACCCCTGGCATGTCGATAAATCTTCGTCCTTAGCTCATCAAATCCCCAGCCTGCTCGTTCAAGAGGGATTCACAAGAGGTGATACAAGACTGACCTTTGCTCTGCCATAAATGCAGGTGCACGTGAACCAGCTCAATCAGCGGGCTCTTTTTTTGGCTCCCTTCGCTTGAGGTAGTTTATCTCACCCGGCGGCTGCAGGACCAGTGCAGCATCCTGGCAGTATGCTGTGACATGCTTGGCTTTCCCTCTCCCCTCCTTTGCCAGCTCCTTCAGGTGGCTTTTTCCAAGCCTCCCCTTTTTGACCCTGTGGAACTGTTTTTCCCTCTCCCCATGACTCCCTATCTTTCAAAATACCTTGTAATTTTGACAATGTTGATTTTTACTGTGGTAAAGGAAAAACGTGGCTTTTTTTGACAGCCAGATTGCATGTTTGTTTGTTCTTTTATTTTTGGCTTCTTAGGAGCTTTTTGCCACTTCTCACTTTCTAATTGTCTCTTTTTCTAATCCAGGCACTTATGCTCAAAGCCAACATTTCTTATGGCAACTTTTTATCACCTGCTGGCTAGAACAGAATAGCAAAAAAAAACCGGATTCTGGCTGAAGGACCTACAAAAGTAGGAAAATATAAAGGCTTATTTTAAGGATAGAATAGAAAAAGTGTTTAGAGGTGAACGACCTGGCTGCATGCAGAGATCTGGCTTAAGCTTTAGAACAGAGTACCTCTGTAACTGGAAAGGAGGAAAGTGGGATCCAGTTTATGTTGCAGGGGAAAAAACCTACCAAAAAGGAATTTCTTGGGCACCCAGATGGTTTGCAGCTCAGGATAACGCACTGGGGACTGGCAGCAGACAGGAGGTAATGAGCAGGTCTGATGTGCAAGCGAAGTCAAGCAGAAGCAGCGGTGGGCACGGGACCCTGGTGGGGGAGGTTGTGCTTGCTGAAGTGGGATGATGCAGTGCAAGACTGGCAAAGAAAGGAGCAGCAGTCCTCGATCTCTTGGGAAAAAGGCATCTGTGTGTCTTGAATAACGCTGTTCATGTCTGGAGACGGCTGAATTTTTTCAGGACCCTGTAGGGTGGCAGTATTTTGCTGAGACTATGTGCAGGGAGTCATGGGTTTGTTGTTGTTTTTAGCTACATAAGTTAAGCAATAGACTGGAAAAACCACGTGTTTCTTCGAGGCATTGGTATCTGTCCCCTCCTGCCGACGTTTGCCTGGTCCTCTGGTGTTGCCAGGGGCTGTGGTGTGCTGTGTGCCAGCTCGGGGGATGTACATCAGCCCTGCTTCTGAGGCAGGAGCGAGCTGCAGAGTGACCTGTGAACAGACTTGATCCTGTGGATTCCTGTTTACCTGCTGGTGCTGGCTCTGGAAGGAGGGCTTGTGCCTTGGCTGGTGGGGTCTGAAGCCTTTAGTGATGCACAAGCGCTCCTTGTGAGCCCTGTGCACTGCCCCGACACCTCGGTGTCGGTGCTGCCAGCCCTTCTGGGAACAAGCCCCTGGCCACGGACCCTCCCCTTTGTCCGTGGCTGCTGGCCGAGCCCTGGCTCACCAGGACCGATCCCAGCCCAGGTCAGAGTTCGGCAGCCATCATCCGCCTTGGACCACATGTCTGAAGTCCTCAGTTTCCATCCCAGCTATTGTTTCCCAGGGCCTGTTCACAAAAGCTGTGTCCGCCTGCTTGCTTTGCAGTAGCCCGCGAGCGGGGCCAACCCACCTGTGTTCCCCGGGAGGTTATTCGTGGCTGAACAAGCTTGGCTCCACACAACTGATCTGCTTAAGTGCACTTCCCTTCCTTGCTTTCATTCCACTCGTCAGGCTGCAGAGATAACGTCTGTCTTTGTTCTGATGCGAGACCCTTGCGTAGGTACCCAATCTTCCCCATAGCGTATCCTTTAAAATAGATAAATTTGCCTTTTCTGAGTGGCAACTTAGATTGATTTTGATAGAGAGGATGGCGGAATCATATACAGAAGAAAAAAATCTTTTAAAATGAGAACGGAAGCAAATATAGTTTAGTAGTATACTCGTTACAGAATGAACAGCATATTGTATGTGCTGTGTTAGAGGTATGTTATGAATAACAAAAGCACTGGAGCATTTACATATTTGTTTTCAGAAATCCTGGCAGTTGGATTTCACCATTCTGCGCCTCTTTGCCAGAATCACTAAACAGTGGTACATATGGCTTCTGAAGTACCATATGTCGTGGAAAACGTTAGCTGATGCCTATACTGATGCGACACGCTATAGTCTTTATTTAGATTTTTTTGCAGTTTTGAACAAAGAATATTAGATCATGCAAAACATTGTGCAAGCAGTATGGAGTAGTATATACAGGAAAACATAATGCATTGTGCCCAGAGAAAAGCCAGCTAAGAAAAGGGAAAGAAAGGGTGGTGTCGGGAATTAGAATGTGCACGTGCCAAGAAATGCATCAAAGGGTGGGACATGGCTTTGTGCGGCCAAGGCAGGAGGTTTCCAGTGCTTGAAGCAGAGTCAAGAGCCAGAGCTCGATGGATGTGCCGGTTTTGAATCAAGTCCTGTTTCTAAGAGATGCTTCCTTTTACAAAAAGTAGTACTCAGGCTTAAATCTAAGTACATGCTTGAAATCCTTGGAGAGCAAAGGAAACCACGTGCATGAGTGCTTTCCTACAGAGCCCTCCTTGTAGGAGCAGGGATAACTCTGCTCTCTCTCCCATATCATTGTCTGAAAATAATGACGATGAACACAATGAGTTTTATGAGAAGCATCTTGAAAACAAACCAAAATATAGTTTCCAACACGGCGACCGCAAAGCCCAACCTGGCATTAAAAAATGAATCCAGGATTTTGTTTTGACAAGTTTTTAAAGCACTTCCCCACCCCCCCACCCCGCCCGTCTCGCCTCATCTTCACTGCACTCACATCGCTGACGGTGGCAGCACCAAACACTGAGGGGAGCCTGGTGCTGGGGCTGTCGGGAGTAGCCGGAGGAGAAGGTGACCCTGAGGGGAAGGAGAGCAGGGAAGTGTGTCTTGCCTCCATGGCTCCCTGCTGGAGCAGTGCCCTGCTCTCCCCTTTCCCTTTTCTTCTGGCTGCTCTGTGTGCAGACCACTGCTCCGTGAACACTTAATAGGCTTAACTTTAAGCACCAGAGTAGATCCAATGGGATTACTCACATATTTAAACGAAGGTATAATGTTTGGAGAGGCAGGAGAAGCGTTGCATCTCTGCCTCTTGATTTGGCTCCTGCTCTTAAAGCCACCCAGTTCTAGTGTCTGAGGATGGGAGGTTATGGGATTCACACAGCCTCTGCCACAAGCGTGTTGGGGTGTGTGTGGTATAGTGTTGGGGAAGATGAAACAGGAAATCCTTATAAATATGATTGCCTGACAAAAGATTTTGGGAATATGAAAACTACAGGCGACATCGAAATGAAAGCCACTTTTGAAATACCAAATCTTAGTTACTGAACAACTGGAAAACAATGGTATGGCCGACTGAAGGTAATCCCCTCTTGATTGAACAATACCCTCTGCTTGCAGGCAGGTCCAAGGGTCAGAGCAGACCCTACTAGCTCAGCAGAAGGGGTCCGAAGAGTAGTTTTTAGAAGTTAAGATGTAACACTCTATGGTAATATAAGAACTCTTATAGGCTGTATGTAAATGCTGTAGGATTTGTATCTTGTATTAGATTGGTTAGTGACAATTAGAATATTCAGTACAGAAGATGATTTATTGTATTGTAACCAGGACTTCACCTTTCCATTCCTCTCTTACTCTTCGCACACTCTTACACTCTCTCTCTCTCTCTCTCTCTCTCCTTACTTACTCGCTTACTCTCTTGCTCTCTTGGGCCTGCTCAGAGCTGCCAGCTGCAGCTTTAAGCAGTGCCCCTATACCCACGCCCTTTGCAATAAACCGCATGTGTTCCAAGATCTGACTATAGAGATCTCTCGTCACCATCCGTCCCGACCGTCCGAACCCACACCCCAAGCTCCCACAGTATAGCGAATGTTAAACCACAAAAGATAGGAATTTGGGGAAATCTCTTATAATGTGCAGACATTCCTTGGTTGAGGCCAACCAACTAACCAAAACAGAGACAAACCCAGCACAAAAACAGAAGGGTGAATAAGACTCAGTCCAGAATGCAGCCGGAGCAGAATGACTTCCTGGGGAGGTGGGAGCAGAAGGAAAGGGCTCACAGCTGAGCTGTGCCGCAGATGGCCAGGCAGGGGACGTCGGGGAAGCCGCTGCCTGTGGGAAGAGCACGTGTGGTGTCGGAGATGGGCTCCACCGTGGAACAGTTGTGCCGACCTGGGAGGGCTCTTGGTGTACGTGGGGGTTTAATAGCACAGGTAATTGCAGAGAGGCCAGCGCTGGGGGAGGAGCCTGTAATTCCCTGCCTGGCTGAAAGAAGCAGGAAAGGCAGTGCAAGCTGCCAGTGGTCTTTCATGGTGCAAGCAAAAGTAGTGGAACATTTAAGAAACTGAGGCTGTTTCACAGGAATTATCTGAGGCAAGAGCTGCGTGTGTGTGTGTGTAGGTAGCATCTCACACGTTTTATGAACCACTACCTGAATGGATGTAAACAGAAATAGAAGTCAGAATGGAAGCTAAGGGAAAGCAGGGCTGAGGGGAGCTTTCACTGAGCACCTATTTGAGGTTGCCTCACAGGTTCCCTGGAAAGCACCTAGTGGCTCAAATTCAAGCTTCATTATGTGGTTGTAAATTTGTTAAATTCGTAAGAGGGGAAGATTAACATTCGTATGCCTATCTCTGACTGAGGTGTTTTAATTCCTTTGTTGGATCAAGTACCTTCCCAGAGCTTCCGAGCAGAGAAAAAGGGAGCCTCTCTTCCCAGAGAATGATGTTTGTAGCGGTGCCAAGCAGGTGCCCCTTCCTTCCACCTCTGATCTCCACATCTCTCATAGGGGAGGCCGGTGAGTGCCCAGCCTGCCCTGGGTGTGCAGCTGCCCCTCTGGGCTGTGAACCAAGCTGTCAGGGCCACCACTGAGCCCACTATGTCACAAGCAGGGCGGCTGTCCAGGCTGCAGCAGGTAGACCCCCAGAGGGGAAGGACACCTGAGCCAGGCTGCCCACTGAGCGGGTCAGTGCAGCTCCCTCCCCTGGCCTGGGCCATTTTCCCGGCTGTCCTGGCATGGAGCTTCCTGCGTTGTTCTCTGTGTCCTCCATGAGCACAAGCAAGCCATTTGCTGCATTAGCCTCATTATGTTTCCTTTCCAAAAGGAACCACCAGTGTCTGCCCTGTGGTTTGGAAAGGGGTTAATGCTTTCCCCTCCCAAACCTCAGCTCACCAGCACATCTCCCTTGTGCTGCAATTATTAAATGACACTTCACAACTTCATCTCCTCTCCTGCTACATCTGCTTGCTGCTCCCATGTGCAACCCTGCTCACGTCCCAAACATCTAAATGCATTGTTTCCTCTGTTTCTCCTGCCAGCATGGAAAGGAGCCATCCCTGAAGCAGGATTGCCTTTGAGCTGGCAGCGACGAGTGATTGGCTTTGGGCAGCGCTGCTGAGACTCTGGCAGGCCGTTTAGCAGAGAACCTTGGCTAATGAATGTCATCCACACCTAGCAGATGTGCCACTGCCTGCCATGCCAGATTTTTGACATAATACAGGGCTGCTGGACACGACAGTGCTTGGGAAAAGCCAGGGAGTGACTCGTGCCTTCAACGTGGCGTTCGGTCCCGCTTGTGCTCTGCAAGAGAAATGAAACCAGAGGGAGAGAGGGAGGGAAGTGCATCCGTGTCTCCCAGTCCTCGACCCCGGTTTTATCGGTGCAAAAATCGTATTTGTGTTGCTTTCACTCACGTGCCAGGGGATCTTGAAAGAAAAGCCCACCACCTTTTTTTTTTTTTGGTCCCCTGTGCTTCCAGCCCCAGCTCCTGCTGGTTCCTCCAGCCTCCCGCCGGCTCCCAGGATGGGGAAACGAGCAGGGGGCTGAGTGCCCCCCGGGATCTGGGATGGCTGCGAGCAGGTGCCTGGCACCTGCATCTCGCCGCCGGCAGTATCCCGGGCTTCGTCTTTCCTCTCCTGCCCTCCATCGGAGGGAAGCAGCATTCGCCGGGCACAGCGGGGGGCCGGGGGGGACACCGACCCCCAGGCGCCCCGAGACCCTCCGAGCTTCGGGGACTCCCCCTCACCCCGCCCGGCGCGGGAGTGAGGACGGGGCTGCCTCCTAATCCGGGCGTAATCCCGGAGAGCGGCAGCAGAGCGGGCGGCCGCTAATCCCGGCCCGCCGCCGCTAATCCCGGCCCGTGTCCGTGGGTCTCTGCCCGTGTCCCCGCGGGCTGGGGGCGATGTCCCCTCCCCAGAGCGTGCAGTGGGGTCCCGGGTGGAACCCCCGGCTCTCAGGGACGCAAATCTGTTAATGACCTAACTCGGTCATTAACCCGCTGTTTGCCCGGCGGGCGGCGGCGCAGCAAGGGGCGGGGGCCGCTCTCGGGTGGGCGCTGCCCGCCCGGTGCTCCTGCAGCCCCCCCAGGCTTCTGCACCTCCTCTTCGGTCCGACACTCTCCTTTTTGGGGTGACATCGTTGCCGGGTTTTTCTGTGCGCCCGGGAGCAGCTCGGCCGGGGGTGCAGCTCGGAGGGGTCCCCCCAAGCACCCTCCGGGGGCAGCCTGGAAGGCCGGGGCGGCTGCGGGACGTGTCCTACATTACGGGGAGCTCCGAGGGGGGAGCCTGGGGGTTGTTCCCTCCCAGCCGGCTGGAAGCCAAGTTCAGTGCGGCGTGGCCGAGCCGAGATGCAGCCGGGGAGAGTGCTTGGGGGGGTCGGTGCCGGGAATATCGTACCCCAATGAGTAATGCTCCGGCTCGCTGGCTGCGAGATTTCAGGCGCCGATGCACCGTGTAACGCAGGTCGCTTTGCCGCTCTCCCCGGTTTTTTTCCTCGGCCTCTTTATCTTTCAATTGCAAAGCAATTAAAGGTCTGCGAGCATCCCTCCCCGCGGGGCCCTCTGATGCCCGCTGTATTGCCCTTTAGATGCCTCTTCCTTTTTTTGTTTTACAATTGTTGTATCAATATAATGCTTCCTTTCTTCCTCTGTCTCTATAGATACAGATATACAAGGCAAACCAAAGGTTTCGGCTGCTATTCAGTGCCTCCTCATTTGTCCCGGAGCCGTAACAGTGGTGCCCTTTCTCTTCTGGCTGCTTTTCCCTGCTTCTGGAGCAGCAGTTATGGGAGAAGCAGATGGCTACTGATTGGGTGAGCTTTGTGGCTTTAATACTGAATACTTTATGGAAAAGGACTTTATCATGCTTGGTTGGTCAGAGGAACAACGGGATGAGATTTATGACTAGAGAAAATAAATCTTTTTAAGTTTCAAGCTCCTTCACACACCCCACGTCAAGTTGCTGTAGCAGAGCTGGAGCTGAAATGCTCAGCATCTTTATTTTTTCCCGCCCCCTGCCCCGTCTGTCTGTCCTTTCACTGCTCTCCCCACCCCCTCTGCGCCAGGCTTTAGCAAACCTTTGCTAACTTTAGGGACTGTCACTCACTGGAGAAGCCAAGGCCTTCAGAGCCCCCAGGCAGCACCAGGAAGGGAAAGGCCATCCCTGCGTGGGGATTATCCACCTGGCGGGAATATGCTGGGCAGTCAGCTCCTGCCAAGGCTTGGCCACACGTAGCTCAACGGCCACCCAGTGTCCAGTGGGGAGTTGTGAGTGACATCCTCATGGACACGACAGCAGGGAAGCCATGTGGCCACCAAAGAGATGTCCGGGCCACCGCTCTGAGCTCAGCTCTCCTGAGGAGATGGAGCCCAGCACTGCCTGACCCCATGCACCCCACACTGGGCAGCACTGGGCCGAGGGCTGTGGGACCGTCCCTCCGGGGCCTGTCCTCTGCGCTGTCCTTCAGCTGCAGTGTGGCTTCTGCCTGGCCTTACATGGAGGCATGGCCAGGGCCGTGCGGTGGGGTGGGCTCAGCCCCAGTGTGGGACGCTGGTGGTGGCACACAGGGACAGAAAGGCCCGAGGGTGTACAGGAGGCAGAAGCAGATTTCAGTCCTGCAGGGGTTCCCCTTCTTCCATTTCTCTCCCTTTCCTGTCCTTCATAGCCAATCATGTCTTCTGTCAGGCTGTTAAACACTTAAAGGAAGGTGAAGCTAGGTGAAAGCTTTCCAGGTTTTAAACCTTGATGCTGCTGTCAGGCCAAGTAAGGAGGAGAAGCAGAAAGCCTGAGAAAAATAATTTTGGGATAGAAAGTCAGCAGTGATAGTGGGCTATGTATGAACCTTTTCACCAGCCACCTATATTGTGTTCAGTGGTCTAGGTTTTGGTCAGTAAAAAAATATATTTCTGCGACCCTTTGGTGAATATGCAAATTAATATTTCTAACTAGGCTCTGTGTTTGCTCGGAAGAAAGTAGAGGGGAAGTTTGGGCACCATCCGAGGTGAGGAAAGAGCCGAGGTGCCTATGGTGTGCTGAACCATGAGAAAGCAGGTGAGGAAGGTATGTCAGGCTCCGCTGGGGTTCCTGGGGAGCGGGAGCATTTGCTCCTTGGGGTGAACCACAGCTGAAGCTGGTGTCCGGCCTTTTTTAGGCATTAGCGGTTTTGTGGCGTGGCGGTGACCTGACCTGGGAGTCCAGCATTGGTGAGGTGAGGCTGAAGGGTCAGAGGGAATAGGAAGTGACAGGCACGCCCGGTGTGTTTGGGAGCTGAGCTGGAAACAGGACAGGACATTGCTGGTGTGCCTTGGCCCTGGCAAGGACCTGGAGCTAGGCAAACATTCATCTGGTTGTGGGTCTGAGGATTCCCAGTGGGATCCCCATGCTGCTCGGCAGAACTAGCAGTGGGAGAAACACCGTTCCTCCGTGCACCGTGTCTGCAGTGTGCTGGTGATGTCTCTGGCACCCCCAGCACAGGGCTTCCCCAAGAAAGGCGCCATCCATGAGCCTGGTGACAAGCAGAAAGGACGGTTTGCCATTCAGCTGAGGCCCCGATTTATTTCCACTACAGAGCCTGTCTGTCTCCAGGGAAGGGAACCATTCTGGCTGCATTTCTCCAGGCACCAGGAAAGCTTGTGGCTCCGCGTTTCGTTTTCAGTGGATTTTCCATTCCACCTGGTGTGCACCTCCTGGGGACCACAGCTGACCCTGCCTCAGGCAGCAGCAGGCAGAGAGGGCAGCAAGGCAGTTTTGAGCATCCCTTCGTGCCCCTTCCCCACGGTGCCCTGGCACCGCAGGAGTGAGTGTGGCTGGGCTCGTGTGCTTCTGGGAACTCGTGTGTTCTCTCGGTGATTTTATTTTATGAGTGACTTTATTGCAGTCACCTGGGAGCTCACTCTCAGCTGTGTGTGCGTGTCCTCATAGGAGTAACCACACACCCGTAGGCCTGGCTCATGTCACAACTCAGGCAGTGTTTCCCAAAGGATGCAGGAGTGTCTCTGAGCGCAGGTTGAGCAGCCTTTCCTGGTCTCTCTGCTCTTCCCTTCCTGGGTGAAGCTCGGGGAGGAAAGAGAAGACTGACACCCCCGGGAGCGGGTTCTCCGTCCCTTGCAGCCATCCCCATGATAACGCAATGGTTATCACGGTGGTTAGTGGTAACGATGTCCAAGCATCCGGGCATCCTCACTCTGCCAGCCCTTCGGCCCCTGCAGCCGCCTGAATCCAGGTCCTGGCCAGGGAGCAGCGGACCTTGGGCCACCCCTCCGGGGCTTGATGCCCGTGAGGGCTGGCCTGTCTGTGGGAATTTGGCTCGCCAGCCCAACCCCTTCTGAGCCCAGGTGCCGGGCTTGTCCGCTGCTCCTGGGGCGTTCCCTTGCCCGATAGTTGGTTGTGCCGTGCTGGTGCCGTCGAGAGGGGCTCGGCAGAGCAGGGGCTGTGCTTTTGGAGGGCGGGGAGTGGCGGGGGTTGCCGGCTGCGGGGTTCCCTGGGAAAACGGCCGGAGCTCCTCAGCCCTGGTTGTCCTTGGCTCTCCGCAGGAGGTTTTCTGGAAAAATAAGCGAATAGAAAATGCAGGTATCTACCGAGATAGGGGCGTGCGGCAGCCGGGAGGCGGCGGGGAGCGATCGCACGGCCCCGTAGGGTGACACCGCGCCCGCTGGCAGCGCGGCGGGAGCCGGATCGGGCCCACCGCACCTGCGCCGTGTCCCCCAAAAATCCCGGTGAGGCATTCCCAGGAGGCTGGGGGAGCGCCGCCGGCACGGGGCTCTGCGGGGCCCCGGGGTTTGCGGTGGGCGCTCCCGGCGGTGGCACTCCCCCGGCAGAAACTTCGAAAGAAAGAGCCTGCGTCCATTCCAGTGTCCTTCTGCGGGTCGAAGGATGCTGTTCCCTGGGATCCCCTTTTAGAGTAGCATCAGAGGCTGGATAAAAGCTCAGAAATTCCGCCGCGGTCTTTTCCAGTCCCAGGGAATTCCGGTAGTTTAGATCATGCCGAAGCGATTTCGAGATCGTTTATGTGCCGTGGTGTCCCTTAAAATCCTCGCTAATAAAATTAGCGCGTAGGTTTTCTTTCCCCCCACTAATGACAGTCACTCGGACAATTTATATCGTACAGGGAAAGCTGCAGCACTGAAGGAAAAAAAGAAAAAAAAAAAACAACCAGGAATAGGAAAAAAACCCCACCACATTAGAAGCAGGAATTGACATCCAAATTTTTACAGACTCCCATATTTGTAATATTATGAGACTCTCCGTTTTAGGAGACACTGGGTTTTGTCGAATTAATAAGATAAATGTTGAAAGCATATTATATACAGCCTTTAATCCTAATGCAAGGGAAATCGTAATTATGTGGAGAATAAGTGAATTTGAAAGCCAAACATCAGCCCACTCTCTGATTGCAAAGCCCGCTCCGTTCGCCCCTGGAAAACGCTTTGTCTCTCCTTTTGTTTAGTTTAAAGGGTTTCAAATTCTATTTTTAATTATTCTTTTTTTTAATCTGTTTTGTATCTGAAATGACGACGATCCGGGAGGGACCGATAAACACTTTTCCACGCGGTAAACCCCTTATTTCGGCACAGAAATGAGTGCCCGCGTGTCGGTGAATGCGGGAGCCCCGCGTGCACAGGGTGGAAGCCCGTGGCCGTTCCCCGCCCCGGAATGGCTGGGAATGGGCTGGGGGCTCCGGCCGGGGCTGCCCTCTGCCCCGCTCCTGCGGGAACCCGGCTCCGGCGGGGAGCGCGGGGCTGCCTGGGGCAGCTTCTCCTCACGCCGGGCCTCCGCCGGGCGCCGGCAGCGCAGGAGGGCCGCTCCGCGGAGCCGGGCGAGGGCATCCCCACTCGCCTTCGTCCCGTCGAGGAGGTTTTTTTCTGCGTGTCCGATTATCCCTACCTGGCAGGTGCGGGGACAGGGCGGGAAGGCGCCGCCGGGATCCCAGCGCCGGGCGGAGCGGCCGTCGGGCACCTCAGCTCCCCGCCCCGCACCCCCGCCGGGCCGAAGTCGCGGAGCCGCGGCCCCAAACACGCCCGCTGCCCCGGGAGAGGGTCGGTGGGGGGGCGCGCCCCGCATTTCCCACCCCATTGCCCGAAGGTGCCCGGTGGCGGCGGGTCCAGGTGAGGGGCGGGCGGGCCGCGAGCGGGCAGCCCTGAAGGGGTTAACGGGAGGGACGTGGGCTGTCACGCGTCATTGGGCAGATTATGTGCAGCAAACAAAAAGTGTGTGTCTGCGTGCCAGCCCCTCACTGCACCGGGTCCGTCTGCACCGCTCGCCTCCCGCTCCGCCGCCCGCACGGCCCGGTCCGGCATGGAGCGGCGCTGAGAGCCCGAGGCAGCCAGCCCGAAGCCGCCTTTGTGCCACTGTCGGGGCGAGGATTATCCCCACCGTCCCTGGTGAGTACCGGCGGAGGGGCCCCGCCACCCCCCGCCGCCCCGGAGCGGGAACAATGCCGGGGATGGCCGTGCTGCCGGCGGCCCTGCCCGGGCTGCGGAGACCGGCGGGGCAGCCTCCGGGAGCGGCCCCGGCGCCGCCCGGCCCGGACAAAGGGCGGCCGGGGGGAGGCAGCGCCGCGGGGCCGGGGGCGGCCCGGGGAGTCGGGGGGATGCGGCGCCGTGGGGAGCTGTACGGGGCCCGCCGCCGCCGGGGGGAAAGTTCGGCGGGGGCCGCTCGCTGCCGGTGGTTTCGTTTGCCGAAATTATTCCTTCGGGGAAGGGATGCGTCGGGCAGCGGTGGAACGGGGAGGGCGCCGGGGAGGCGGCCGGAGCGCCATCCCCCCGGTCTCTGTTCCCGGGGAGGGGCCGGGACCCCCGCCGCCGCTCCGGGGGTATGAAGTTCCCGGCGGTGCGGGGACCCGGTCGTACCCCGAAATCGGGGGGGAGCGGCGGCTCGGCGCAGCCGTGCCCGGTGCGAGCGGCGGCAGCCGTCAGCAGGCGCACCGGGAGGAGCACCGGTCTTTTCCCGAGCCAGCCCCAAATGACGGATTTCGATGGCAGATGGGGCGGGGGGAGGCAGCCGTGCGCTAATCTGGTCGGGAAGGGCGAGGGCACCGCAGCCGGGCGCGATGCTCCCTCCCCGGCCTCGGCGCCGCCGGCCCCGCACCCTGCCCGCTGCCCGCGCCCCACCAGCTGCCCGCCGACCGCATCCCTCCCCTCGAAACGCGCGGCAGCCGGGGCTCACCCTGCTCCATAAATAAGCGTGTCGAGGTAAAAATAATTACCTCTGCTTGCTGCTTTTAATTAAAGTCTCGGAGGGAAAGTGCTGGATTATGATAATGAGCAGCCATACGTTCCCCTTGTCGCGCGGAGCGGGAGGTGAGCTGACACGCAATCGGCGACAATGACAAGCCACTGGAACCCACCCGCTCCCCCGGCATAGCCCGCAGCCCGGGCCGGCTCCGGGGGTTACCGGAGAGAGACCCGCCACCGCTGGGTGCCCGGCGCCTGCTCGGGACAGCACTTGGCCGGTGGGATTCCCGGGTCCCTGCCCGGAGCTGGCTCCGCCGCGATCGCTAAAAAAATTGATCAGCGCGGCAGAGTCCCCGCACCTCGCCTCCGCTCGCAGCTCCTAGCCTGCTTTCAATTTTTTTCCACACCGGATAAACTGCTGGCCTGCCTTTTTTCTTTTATTTTCTTCTTCTTTTTTTTTTTTTTTTTATTTTAAATTTTTGGAGGTTTTTTGTTAATGTTTTATTTAGCAATTCAAGTCGATTTTATTTTGTTTTCCGGGGCATCCCGTTGTACCGCGGAGCGGGACCCGCTGCGGTAACGGCCCCTCTCTGCCCCTCTCTCCGCCCGCAGGGATGGAGGACGCCGGCGTCCAGCGGGGAATATGGGACGGGGATGCCAAGACGGTCCAGCAGTGCTTGACTGACATTTTTACCAGCGTTTACACCACCTGCGACATCCCAGAAAATGCCATTTTCGGCCCCTGCGTCCTGAGCCACACGTCCCTGTACGACAGCATCGCCTTTATCGCCCTCAAGTCCACCGACAAGCGCACCGTCCCCTACATATTCCGGGTAAGAGCCACTCGTCCCCGGGCCCAGCCGCTCGCCACGTCGGCCGGTGCCCGAGCGCGTCCCCGCCGCGGAGCGCAGCTCGGCCCGGGGAGCCCCCGCCGCCGGGAGGCTGTCCCCGAGGGCAGAGCCGCGCCGCCGCTGCCGCTCCTACTCTTGCCTGGGCCCGTGCTGTCGGTCGGTCGGTCTGTCGGTCCGGTGGATTAACGCGGGGTTTCAGGTGGACACGTCGGCGGCCAACGGCTCGTCGGAGGGGCTGATGTGGCTGCGGCTGGTGCAGTCGGCGCGGGAGCGGGAGGAGCAGAACCTGGAGGCCTACATCAAGAGCGGGCAGCTCTTTTATCGCTCCCTACGCCGCATCGCCAAGGACGAGGAGCTGCTGGTGTGGTACGGGAAGGAGCTCACCGAGCTGCTGCTGCTCGGCCCGGCCCGGGCCCCCGCCCGCACCAACGGTGGGTGCCGCGCGCGGCCGCCCGCGGTCCCGGGCGGGAGGAAGGAGGGGGATCCCCGCCGACGGGGGGAATCGGGAGGCGGCGGTCGGCTTCGGGATCCCCAGCTCCCGATCCCCAAACTCTCGGCGGATAGCCCCCATCGGCGGCCCCGGCTGACGGTGCTCTCTCTCTCGCTCTCTCTCTCTGTCGTGCCCGCCCGACGCAGGCTCGCCGCCGTTCGCCTGCCCTGAGTGCAGCCAGCGCTTCCAGTTCGAACTGCCCTTCGCCGCACACCTCCGGTTCCGCTGCCCCAAGAGGCTGCACGGCCCCGACACCGGCCCCGCCGCCGAGGCCGCCGGCGTCAAGGACGGCGCCGGCAAGGAGCAAGAGCCCGGCAAGTTCGGGAAGCCCGGCGGGCCGCCGCACCACCCCTTCCCCGGGCCCGACGGCGGCCCCGCCGCCAGCACCAAGCCCTCCACGGACTTCCACAACCTGGCGCGGGAGCTGGAGAACTCCCGCGGCGGGCGCGGCGGGTCCCCGGGGCGGCCGGCGCCCCCTGAGGCCGGCCCTGAGGCGGCGGCCGGGAAGGCGAAGCGGCGTTTCCCCGAGGAGGAAGAGCGCGGGCCCGCCGCGGCGCGGGGCCGCTTCCCGGCCGAGCGGCCGGGGCTGCCTGCGGCGCCCAAGGAGGAGCCGGGCTGCGCCCCGCAGCAGCAGTACCGCGCCGCCGGCTCCTACTGCGGGCTCGAGGAGGGCGGACGCCTCTTCGCGCCGCCCAGCCCGGAGACCGGCGAGTCCAAGCGCAGCGCCTTCGTGGAGGTGAAGAAGGCGGCCCGCGGCCCCGAGCCCGACGGCGGCTCCGAAGAGGGCCCAGAGCGCGGCTCCCCGGGCGCGGGCGGCGCGGAGCCGGGGCTGTGCCCCCGCGGCGGTGCGGGGGGCCCGCTGGCCGCCCGCCTGGACGGCGGCAGCCCGGCGCGGGGCAGCGCCTTCAGCACGGTGCCGCAGCTCGGGGCCGGCCCCGGGGGGGCCCGGCGGCGGCGGAGCCGAGGAGCGAAAAAGCGCCTTCTCGCAGCCCGCCCGCTCCTTCCCGCACGTTCCGCCGCTGGTGCTGGGTCCCAAGCTGGGCGGGCTGGGCGAGCCCTGCCCTGACGGCGCCGCCGCCCCCGCCCGTCTGTACGCCGCCGAGGCGCTGGCCGCCAAGCTGCCGGGCGGCGGGGAGGCGGCGGGCGGCGGCGGCGGCGGCGGCGGGGGGCTGCCCAAGCAGAGCCCCTTCCTCTACACCACGGCCTTCTGGCCCAAGAGCTCGGCGGCGGCGGCGGTGGCGGCGGCGGCGGCGGGGCCGCTGCAGCTGCAGCTGCCGTCGGCGCTGACGCTGCTGCCGCCGTCGTTCACCTCGCTGTGCCTGCCGGCTCAAAACTGGTGCGCCAAGTGCAACGCGTCCTTCCGCATGACCTCGGACCTGGTCTACCACATGCGCTCCCACCACAAGAAGGAATACGCGCTGGAGCCCCTCGTCAAGCGCCGCCGCGAGGAGAAGCTCAAGTGCCCCATCTGCAACGAGTCCTTCCGCGAGCGCCATCACCTCTCCCGCCACATGACCTCCCACAACTAGCGCGGACAACCCTCCGGCCCCGGGAACCCGCCCGGGACCCCCGCCCGGGGGACCCCCGCCCCGCCCGCCGCTCCCACCCATCCCCTTCGATGCACGCGTTTCCACTGTCCGGGGAGGGGCGGGGAGGGCGGGGGAGAGGAGAAGGTGAAGAAGAAGGAAAAAGAGAAGGTAAAAGTTAAAAAAAAAAATAAAATAAAATAAAAAGAGAAAACAGAAAAGAGAAAAGAGAAAAGAGAAAAGAGAAGCACCGGGAAAAAGGAAAAAAAAAATCAAATGACTTTAAAAATACATTTTTTAAAATGTCATATATTGCAACATATTGATGCATTTGTCATACGTTTCTACTTAAATTATTAAGCACTTATGGTTTAGATGTAATAATAATTCTATGTCAGGGTAAATTTTTATTTTGGATATGAAGCTAAGGGCGAGGGGGGCGCGGCGGGGCCGGCGGGCGGCGGGCCGGGGTCCTGCATGCACCGGGCGCTCCCCCCGCCCGGCCCCGCCGCCCGCGCCCCTTCCCCCCGAGTGTCACTGGTGCCCGTGGAATGGAGTCTCGGTAGTTCCGTGTTACCTTCCCTTTCCCATTTGGGTTTGTTTTGGTTTTTTTTTTCCTCGCCCCTCTGGAAAAAAAGATTTATTAAACTTTATAGTTTATCCGGGTATGTTGGATGCTTTGACAATAAATGACTTTATTTTCTTCAAAGCACCTGGACGTTAATCGATGCGGGGGAATGGGCGGTGACGAGGGGGTGGCCCCCCGGCTGCAGGGTGTCAACGGGGCCCCCAGCCACGCCGGGCCGCGGGGAAGGGCAGAGAACCCCGACCACGCCGCCTCTTCTCTCCACTCTCCTTCCCTGCTCGCCTGCCTTCCTTCGGCCCCTGTCCGTCCTTCCTCTGTGCATCTTTGCTTTTGTCCGGCATTTTATTCAGCCTTTATCTCTTTCTTTCATCCTGTCTTTCCCTTCCTTTCCTCTTCCCTTCGTGTTTTGGGTTGTCTTTAATTTCTTTCTTTTTGCTTCTCTTTTCCTTTTTGCATGTCTTTCTTTTTTCTTTCTGTTTTTCTGTATTTTCGTATTTCCCCACCTCACCTCTTCCAGGACCCTGTGTTGCCTCCCACCCTTGCCAGGGCTATTGGTGGTCCCCGGCTTGCAGGGTGGGCACAGCCACAGAGGTTGCCCTAAAGTTGCCCGGGGTGACAGGAGCCAGGGGAGCCCCCAGCCCGCGGTGTCTTAGGGTAGGGAGTGCTGAAGGGGCCGGGGGGAGGGGGGGAGGGTCCCCTCTGTCCTGCTGCATTACCGGGATGATGACATCGCAGCCGGGGACACACGGGAGGACCAGAAGAAGGGGGATGGGATACTCCCGGGCATGGGTGCACAGCCCGGTCCGAAGGGCACCATCTGCAGCGGGTGCATTGTCAGACCCGCGTGCTTTGGGGGGCACGGGAGGGCCCTGGGGGACGCAGCAGCTCGGGGATGTGCAGGAAACCCATTTCCACATACAGGCTGCCATCACCCTGGCACCGAGGCTGTGCGTGGCTCAGCAGGTCACTGGCAGGGAAAATATCCCAAAGCCGGAGCCGTGCAAGGCCGGAGCCCACGGCAGAGCGTGAGAGCCCCACAGTGCCATGTAAATGGGGTCCGGGTGCCACCGGCGTCTGCTGCCATGGGGTTTGGGGGTTGCACGGAGTACCTGGACCTGCTGCAAAGCCTTTACAGTTCCTGGGGAAGTGCATGCAGCTCCAGGTAGGAGAGCCTAGGAAAGCCCTTGCCACGGACAGTCCAGCTTCCCGCTGATGCTGCTCACCTCTCAGCGCACTGACCCCGGCACGGTACCAATAACCCCTAGCTACGCCGGGAGCCGAAGCGGTCCCGCGGCTGTCGTTCCCTCCTCAGGAATACGCATGGCTCCACCTGCTGCCGTTAATTGCGGGGGCGAGACACTGATTATCCCGTGAATTTTCCTTAAAAGCGGTGCCACCCCTGCCCGTCCCTTTTTTGGGGGTTCCCCGGGATGCTGCGCCGGGGCTCCGGGGGATGCGGGCGGGCTGCGGGGATGCCGGGGGCGGCAGAGGCGGGTGGGCACCGCCATCTAGTGGGGCCGCCGCGGGGCTAACGGGAATGCTCGGGGCCCCGGCGGGCTCCTTCCCCGGAGATCATGCTCCGGACTCCTCTCCCGCGACAGCTTCGTTTCCCCAGCAGCCCCGGGACGTCTTTGGCGCTGCCTCCCTCCTGCACTCAGGGAGGTTAATAGAGGCAGTGTTAATTATGCTCTCCCTGACTCCCTGCGCTTATCCTGGATCCTGGCGCTGCTGGAGGGATGGTGCTTCCCCTGCACGAAGGAGCACTCGGGAACCCAGCACACACCTACAGGTTTCAGAATCTCTTCCATCTACTCCAAATATTTTATGGCCTTTCACCGCCCTGTAGTGTGCTGTGCCCCTGCCCTGCCCTGGCAGCATCCTGCAGCATCTTGCTTTCTATGTGTTCCTTGTGACCCTCTAAGAAGGCACGGTGTTAAGCTCCAGGACTTTTCCAATTGGGTTTGGACAGCCTACAGTCAGCCCCCTTAAAAACACTGTTAGGCAGGGCACGTGTGGTGCAGCGGGTGCCTGCGTTGTTACTGCAACAAAAAGCTCACACCGTTTCTCTATGGAAGTACAAAAATCTACGGATTAGTGAGCAGGAAATTTAATCCAAGATTTTGCTTTGGTGAAATCGGATATCAAACTCCGAAGTGATAAATCAAACCCGAGCTAAAGCTTCTTGTACAAGCAGAACATGCCATAATAAAGGCAGGCAGTGCCCATGATCCTGTACAGTTGGGTGTTGTATGGAGGGGGTTCAAGAGTTCCCTTTGGGCCATTTGGGCTCGGAGCTTGGCCACAGCAGGTCCCTCACTCCCCAGAGCTCTCCTCAGGTCAGCCTGAGTACCATTGCCACACACTGCTCCTTTGTCAATGTTGCTGCTGCTGCATGGGAAACAGGAAGAGAATCTCCCTCTTTTTTTTCCTCCTTTTTTTTTTTTTGTTAAATATCTTTCCCTGTCAGTGGTTGATGCTGTGCTGTGTCTCTGCACGGCGCAGAAGCTGGCTGGGCTGTGGCACCAGCTGGCTTTCCCTGGTGCAGGGTCTTCATCAGGGCATCACAGCCCAGAAAATTCAGCGCCGGGGCATGGCATAGGCATTTCTTTGGGACAGAACTGCCCCTGTAAGCCTGTGCCAGAGCCCACAGATGTATCTGCCTCCAAAACCCACCCACATCTTCAATGTGCTGCAGAGGAGCAGTAAGTGGGAGCTGGAAATAAGAACAAGCAGCCTTCAGATTTGGGGAGCCCCTTCCCTGCACCCTGCAGCACTTAAGGTAAGACTGCTCCATCTGACCTGTAGCCAGGCCACACTGCAAATAACAACAATAATAATAATTCCAGCAAATCCTGGTATTAATGTTGTTCCTGGGGACCAGAAGGCAGCTTTGAACCCACAGAGGTTTCTGTTTGAAAGCGCAGTAGTTGGGCAGCCACAGGCAGCAGACCCTACCGCCTGTGCACCTTTGGGCTGGAGCTGGGAGCAGCTGCCTGCCTCAGGGCCTGATCCCAGCAGGTTTGGGAATGGATTAGCATCGGGCAGTTGGACACAGGCAACTGAACTCCCCATCAGCGTGGGCACAGGCTGTACAGAGCTGCTTTCACATGGACTCCTTTCCCTAGGTCTGGAGAGAGGTGTACAAACAAAGCTTTCACTATGCAACCTCTGAGCATCCTCACAGTTGGGATGCGGAGCGCATCCCAAAATCTTTGTGTTGAGTTTTCTGCTGCGCATGAAGATGCCGAGCAGCGTGCTGGACAGATGGAGATCTGCTGCCCGGCCGCTGGCACTGTTTGCTGCCATTGTTGCGAGGAGACTGAGCTCCTCTTTGTACGGTGTCTATCTCTAGATAACCTTTAATTGGTTAAAATTGGAAAATCAGCTCTTAGGATTTCATTGCAATACCCAGCTCTTGAAAATGCATTGTTCAGCTGTGGATGTCTAGGGAAGGCTGAACTAGTTCCTTCATTTCAAAAAATCCTGTGAGCTGTACAGTATTTCTTCCCTACTTTCCCTGCTGCTAAAGTCTGCTTTGGAGTGGGGAAAGACCTGACCCAGTACAGAACGTGTTGATGGTGGGTTTAAAACAAATACACACAAAAAGCAAAACGCATGGGGGAAGTTTCTGTTAGATACAGTGCTGTCCTGCAGAATGCTGGAAAACGCCTGGCGTGCTCTGAGCTTTATTTGAAGAGATACTGCTTTTCACTTGTTAGAATTTGTATTATTTCCTTATCTAGGCTTGTGAGGTGGCTTCCGAGTGATCTTGGTGACATTCATGCCCACAGGGGCATGTTACCCCCTTGCACCTGTGCTCCCCACAGCACCTGGGTAATCATCTTAATTGAATTAACCTGTCTCAATGCCCGTCCTCCTGCTAACACATTTGGCTCTGCCGAGCTCCTCAAGCAGCCACAGTTTTCACTGTTTCCAGGAGTGGGGATAGCTCCAGAGGGACTTGCAGGGTGACCTGGGGACCAGGCACCTCTACTCAACTGCGGTGAGTCCCCTTTAGGCACATCCTCCTCGCAAAGGGTTTTTTTGCAGGCTCCGCTGGCCGGTCCCGTGTCTCCTCACGCTTTGCCTTGCATATTTTTAAGTGGCAATTAAATAGCACCAGGCTGACATTGGGAGGGGGGAGCACTCCTGCCGTGCAATTCACACGCCTGGTGCTCTGCAGCAGATCAAACAGGCTCAGAAGAGTCCTTCTCATCTTCAAATGGGGAATTTTACACTTGAAACCCAGCTTATCCTCTGCATTTGCTGAGTTTTCTCTGTAACCGAGCCCTGAATAATTTAAATGACATAACATCAGCACTAGGTTTCCAAAGCTGCTAGTGTGTGTTTGTGAGTGTTGCTACTGCCAAAGGCAATTACACACAATTGCTCCGGGAAGTTCACTATTACATCTACTTATTTATTTAGATTTAAACCTTGCGTTCAGTTTGTTTTTATGTTGGGATTTTTTTGGAGTTGTGCTGCAGGAGTGCCTGGAGTACTTAAAATCGGCAGGTTGTGCTGGTGAACAGGTCCAAATGGAAAGCACCCAAAACCATACAGGTCATGCCCAAAGCACTGCTTGTGAGTTCTAAGAGTTTCATGGTGAAGATGAAAACACGCCACGTGCCACAGGGACTTGTGTCAGTTGTTTTTCTGCAGTGAAGGTGGTTGGGCATTGCTCTGGTGGGGAAAAGGGAGTCCCCAGACAAAGAGGATGGTATCCTGCGGTTGTCCCACTTCACAACAGAGAAAAGAGGAGTACCGGGAATGATACTCTGCTGCCTCACTGTGCCCCCCAGAAAGGGTTGGGAACGTGCGCTGCAGTGGGGTTGCCTCCCAAAAGCACCTTTTGGGGACCAGCCTGGGCAAGCTCACCTGGCTGGTGTTGCCTCTTTGGTGGCCACATCCCACAGGAGTTTGGATTTTCTGGGAATTTGTCACTGGAGGGGAAAAACAGACGTGTGAGTGAGCAGAGGATGCCTGGCAGCCGGGGGGCACCAGAACCTCTGTTGGAAACTCCGAGGGTGGACAATGGGGTCTAAATTAGGGAGGCTGGACTTGCTGGTGAGCGCCTCACACAGAAGCCTTTTTAATGGTGGGTATCCCCGCCCAGGGCGTGCAGGTGCCTCCTTTCTGCTCCTGGGCTGCTGCTGTGCCCAGTCACCCCCGGGATGGTAAGTGTAAACAGTTGACCTCAACTATCAGTGGCAGAAGTGGTTTGTGGTCTGCTGACCCAGATGGAGAACAGGGATTTTGCTGCCATGGTCCTGTACCAGCTGCAGCCTTTACACCAAGATGCCCAAGAGGAAATCCTCCTGGAGCAAGGTGGCCATGCCTTCCTCAGCTGTGCTGACACAGAAAGTCTTGTGCAAACAGCATTCGAGAGGTTAAGAAGTCCTGCAGATCCTCATCCTCCTCATGGATCCGGATTCGGAATTAGCATGTGTGTGTAATTCAAGAGGAGGTGGGTAAGTGGAAGTCATGGATTTTGCCAGACTAACCACTACAGCTGGGAGAAGTAAACAAGATTTGAGTGCCCTGACCTTCCTTCAGGTATGTGCATCTATATATAGGGCTGTCTATGTATACATGGCTATATATAACATGTGTGCATATAGCTCTGTGGATATATATATGTGCTGGGAAATGGTTTGAAATTGCAGCAATGCTGTGAGATCATCTGCTCACACCAGGCTGTGCCAGGTGTCAACCAGGCTGGATACAGCTCCTTAAGTGCGTGTCCCTCTCTGTGCCCCCGACCTTCAGCTTCCTTGGCAGGCGAAGGTCACCCTCCGACGTGCCACCCGCTCTGCCTCCTTCCTGCCGAACCTGATCCCTGGGCGCGTGGCCTGGATGAGCCTGCCAGCCAGAAGCACCCTTGGGGATGGCTGAGGGGCTGTTCCTAGGTGGGGTTTAGGGGCAGACATCGGTTGGCAGGAGTACTGAGGGCACAGAGGGGTGGAGCTGGGGCTCCAGACGGGGCAGGGCGTGTTTGGCCCGCGTTGGCTTTTGCAGAGGTGAGGTTTTCCCAGTGGTTTTGAGGGCCGGGAATGGCCCTCGGAGCGGAGAAAAGCATAATCCATGCGGAGTTGTGCCAGGGCGATGGATGGGCTGTTGCTGCGGCGTCTCCTCTTGCGCCGCGGTGCTGTGTGGTTGTTGTCTTTGTAATCGGGAAGGAATACAACCACTGGTGCTGGGGGGCGACCTGGCCAGTGTGCGGGTCACCCTGACAGTGGCGGGAGGCTGGGGCCGTGTACCCCCTGCCAAGGAACCAAGGAGGGTGTTGTGAACCGACAAGAGCCACCACTTTCCTGCAGGCCGTGAGATGCTGTTGGGGGTTCGTGATGGGGGACCCCCCCCCGCCCCGTTATCCCAAGGGCTCCTCTGAGGGTCGAGCATGGCCCCGCGAGTGACGGAGAGCGGCTTTGCGTTTCGGGGGGTTGCCCCGAGCCCCCTGCCCGAGGCTGGACTGGGCGTGCAGCTGCTGTGTCACCCCCCGAACCCCAGGCGGGGGGCTGCAACCCGAGCCTGTCCCCAGAGTCCCGCAGCTCCGTGGCCTCGTCCCGGCGAGGAGGACAAGTTAATTCCCAGATAGATGCTCCCCGAGCCCCGCATCTGCCGCGGGCACGGGGGATGGGGGGGGGAGGGGAGCGGGGGGCGTGGGCCCGGGCACAGGTGCGGGGCCGCCGCCCGGTTATAAATAGCGGGGAGGGGCGGCCCGGCTCCCCCCCGTGCTCGATCCCCCCCTCCAGGGCTCGGAGCGGAGCGGGATGCGGCGCCCTCCCTCCCTCCTCCCGCCCGCCGGCAGCATGAGCCCGTCCTTCCTCCTCCTCCTACTCCTCCTCGCCCTGCCTGCCCGCGCCCGGCGAGAGCAGGTGCCCGGCGGGGCGCAGCGGGGCCGCAACGCCCCCGCGTCTTCCTCCTCCTCTTCCTCCTCCCCGGCGGCGGCGGGGCCGAGCCGCTTCCCGCGGAGCCGCCCGGATCGGCGGCGGGGCCGGCTGTACTGCCGGGTGGGCATCGGCTTCCACCTCCAGCTGCACCCCGACGGCCGCGTGGACGGCGCCCACGACGCGAGTCCGCTCAGTGAGTGGGGAACGGGAGGTCTGGGGGGCTGCCGTGCCCGGGCCGGGATAGTGGGGCTGAGCATCCCTATCCTTGCAGTCTTCCCGCTCCCGCGGGGGGTGACAGAGCCCCTCGCTCCTGTCGCCCTGGTCTGGGGTGAGCTGTAGCCCTGGCGGGCCCAGGAAGGGGAATTTGGGGTGCCGGGAGGGCTGTGTTCTGCGGGCTCCGTGAGAGCTGCCTGTCTTCCTATGGGAAGTACCACCTGGGGGTTCGCCCGGCCCGAGGAAGTGAGTCCGTGGGGAAGGTGTGGGAGCATGAGGTCTTCACTCCCACCACAGCCCCTTGCCAGGCACCGGGGGGAGAAGATGCTGCCCCTTTTCGGTCCTTTCCCTGTGGAACTTTTCCATCCCTCTCTCTGCATTCTCATTCTCCCAGCACAGTGATAGGATATATTCAGTTTAAAAATAGGACTGAGGCTGACGTTCCCCTGAGAGAAAGCTGTGCTAACTCATGGCTTATCCTCTGGTCGGAGTTGCCATGATATCCTGCTAGAGGGAATGAAATGGCAGGTGGGGATGAAAAATCGCTTCAAGAGCCCAAGGGCTCGGGCCCGAGGTGACCCTGGCAGCGTGCGTGGCTCAGCTGTTGGGAACGCTCACGGAGCAGCCGCCACATCTGCCCAGGACCGAAGAATTTGGGCCCTAGACTGTGCCGTGGCCCCACGAGGCAGAACAACCCCTGGGCAGAAGTGCTGGGAGCCCGGGAGCTCTGCTTGGGGCTTCATGGGCACAGCAGGCACATGGCCTGGAGAGGTTTAGAGGATGGATAGGAAAACGGGGTACCCACGCCATGGCTGTTTTGGGAGACATGAGTTTGGAAGGGCTGGCAGAGGTTTGGTGCTACAGCTGTCTTGCAGAGACCTGAATTATGTGCAGTTCCTTCCTCCTTAACCTGAGTTTTCCCCCCCACCCCGGAAAGGCCACGGTGACACCAGCTCCGCACATCGGAGCAGAGCCAGCCCTGGCTGGGCACTTGTGCTGGTGGGGGGGGCGCTGTGCCGGAGTGCTGCGATGAGGAGGCCCTCAGGAGGAAGAAGTTGGCTTTTGGCAGGGAAATCCCAAGTTTGGCTCCTGGGAAACAGGGCTTGACCTCGGGCAACCCCAATAAACAGGAGTATGTCTGCCACGGCTGCAGGGCCACGCTGCAAAAGGCAGAAGGGTTTGGGGTGCCCTTGAGGACAGACACGTGTTTGACAAGGTACTTGCCTTGCTGCAGTGGGGCCGCAGAGCCTCATGGCTTGTGGCCTGGGGCACACGGGGCGAGGGGCGTGGCAGCCCATCAGCCCCCCAAGGTGCCCCCCAGGCCCTTGGTGCTGGGACTTGGGTGCCTCAGGGAGATGCACTTCCTCCTTAAAATAAACATGGGAAGTGGTGATCCGATACCCAGCCTTGGGGGATTTAACGTGGCTTCGTGTTTGCTCCTGGCATGTTAATCCCACGGCCCTTTAGGGGCCAGGCGAGATGCTCTGCGGGCTCCTTCCTCTTGGGCCAGGGCACATGGTGCTGCCCCCCAGCTTGCAGGGTTTGGGGGGATGCCTGGCCCTCTGCCCGAGTCTCCCCACACCACCTGGGGAGGTGATGTGTCGGTGCTGTTGCTGAGGGATGCTCGGAGGTTGCAGCTCTTGCGTCAGATGAGTTGCAGATCACACGTGCCCCTTCAGGGGCCGGAACCCCCATCGTGCTCAGAAAACTCCCATTTTTTTCCATGGCTGGGCTGTGCAGTGTCCCATTCCCCAAGTCCTGCTGAGAGGAGGGGGTCTGAGGGAGCAGCATTGGTACCTCTAGTCCCAGCTAGGTTGTGTGACACTGACTTCCCGAGTTCAGTGTCTGCGGGACGAGGATGGGCGACTCTGATCCCAGCAGGCTGGTGTGGGTACAGGGGGCTTTTCCCATCCTTGGGAGGGATTTCCCCAGGAGTTAACTTGTTCTGCTACAGCCAAGCCAGGAATTGTGCCCCGAAATGGAACTTTAAAAAAAAAAAAAAAAACAAGTCCCAGCCACCACCCTCGATCTGTCCCAGAGTGGATGGAGGGTCACTCTGTGGGGCAGAGGGATGGAGCAGGAGCTGGGTGGAGCCAGGCAGCTGAGGAGCAGGGACATGGGAGAGGAAATGCAAACCTGTCAGACTGAGTCATATTTATTTTTTCTTTGTCACACCGATGTGAAAAGAACTGTAATTTATTCTGGGATTTCTGTCATCCTAGGTATTTTGGAAATATTTGCTGTGTCTCAGGGGATTGTAGGAATACGAGGAGTTTTCAGCAACAAATTTTTAGCGATGTCAAAAAAAGGAAAACTCCATGCAAGTGTAAGTAAACCCCCCCTTATCAGTACGTGTTGTTTATTAAAGGCTTTGTGACACCTCCACAAGTCGGCACAGCAACAGTCCCAGGCAGGGCCCTGGCGTGACGACCCCCTCGGGCTGCCGGAATGACTCCGTGCTGGGCAGCACCGGCGCCATGCAGACAGATAGGGGACAGGTGGAGCTGGAGCTCCCCAAGCCCACCTTCCTACTTAGTGCATTTAACCGTGCAAAGTGGGCCTTTTTGTGTGCAGTTGGGTATTTGCATCAGCAGAGCCTGTTCTTTGAGCACGGCTGGGTTATTTTTAGCACCTTCTGCAGCAGATCGCGCAGAAGGGTTTAGCCAAATGTCTCCCGGCGAGCGGCACGCACGGCGCCGGCAGCCCCGGGGCTCGGGCCGGCTTTGCCCTTGGAGACAGAGAACCCTGGAGAGGGCTCGGGCAGGTGAGGTCCAGACTGTGCAGGTGTGCTGCAGCTAGAGTGGGAAAACCCTGGTAACTTTTCTCTGCAGGATGTTCTCCTGAAGGCTGAGGTTTCCTGCAGGTCTCATTATGCTTTTTCCAGCTTTCTGTGTTGAATGAATCCACACGTCGATTTCGCTGCTTGTTTCAACCTCAGGATGTTGCTTCCTTGTTCCTTGTTGCCAGTTCCAGAGATCATTCAAACGATCACAGTGAACTCCTGTGCTTACACGAAAAGCAGTGCCTTTGAAAGGCGTGTATACGTGCACCACCCCAAGAAGGGCATTTTTAAGGCAGCATCTCCTCTCTGAGGGTGGTTCTCAGAGAGCCCGGTCAGGGCTGACGGCTGGGGAAAGAGAAAAGCTGGTTGCCCACCCTGCAGTTCCGAGACAAACCTCCCAGTCCCAGAGCGGATGTCACGGATGTGCTTGCACAGCCAGACACCGCAGACCACTTCCAGCGAGATTTATGAACTCACCTCTCTGTCCCTTAAGTCCTTTTGGAGTGCTGCTCCTGAAACCTACTGATGCTTAAAGGGTGAGCACATGGTTCCTTCTTTGAAGAAATAAAGTAGGAGCATGAATGGTGTCTAGGGGAAAAAGGGAATGGTTTCATGGAGGAAAACCCTTGCCAGGTGAGGCAAGGGGCAGAGCAGGAGGAGAGGGAAAGGATGGAGAGGAGAGGGAAGCAGGCAGAGAGAGATTCCCGGACCCACCAGGGCCTTCCCTTCTGGCATACAATGGGCCTCTTATCTGAGCTGAAGCCTTGATTTATGCCCTGGCACAGGCAGAAATTAAATCAAGCCTCATTGGTGCATGGTTAATTGTTGACACACAAAGGGCAGGGCCAGAGAGGGACTTCAGCCAGGAGGGTCAGGGCAGGGGTGAGGACACACGATGCCCCGCTCGGGTGAAAGCCGCAAATTTGTAGAAACTTGACCCAAATGCCTAAAGACTGCTGAACTAAACAATGCCAATAATGCAAACCCAGCATCTGTTGTTCTTTCCTGTGCTGGCAGGATTGAAGTTATTTCATGGCCTAATGAGTTCTGAGCAGTACAAAGCACGTCCTGTGCCCGTCACTCAGGGCAGTGCTTTGATATGGGAGTCAGGCTGGGAACTTTGCGCCGAACCACAGACAAGCCATTCCTGCAGGAATTTGGGCTTCTTCGAAACTCACTGTCAGGCTCAGCTCCATCCCAGCTTGGTGTTTTACAGACTCTCGTCTCCTCTTTCTCTTCTTTTTTTTAATGCCAGCTTAATTAAATTACTGAGTGGTTCATTTTTAGAGGCACCAGCTTCAGAAAATGACAGTTATCGCGGCAATTATCAGTTGTGTGCACAGATGGCTTTTTCCTCGTTGATAAATCCTCGCTCTCCTGTTTGTCCATTTTTAGCATGGAGCGGGTGGGAGGGTTCTGTGCCTGTCCAGCATGGACCCCAGGGGACAGATTTGCCCAGGTAATTCTCCTTTTCCAGGAGTCGCCACAAAGCCGCATTCCTGGCTGGAGCAAGTCTCTGCTCAACTGGATTTTGAAATTTAATTGACTTCAGGACTGCTCTTGATGATTGTCTCTGGAGCTCTGCAGTGCAAATCCAATGCCAGACATGTGCTGTGGCTGCACTGCCGGCCCCATGCAGGAAAAAACAGCTTTTCCTGAATGGAGCGGTGCAGGGATGAGCCGAGAGGCCGGGACGTGGGGAATTCTGACAGGATCATGGTGAAGCAGCTGTTGATCCACTTCCCAGGCTAGGGCGAGGGCTTCCCTCCGCACATGGGATGTCCTGCCCGAGCACTGCCATGCGCACTGGGGCTTTGGGGAGCACCAAGAGTCAGCAAAGCCTTGCTGGGGAAGGTGAAGGCCTGTGCATGGGGGAAACAGCAGGGAGGGTGTATGAAAGACAGGGAGAGCAAAAATGGGTCATGGAGCTGATGTCCCGTGGAAGCGGTGAGCTAAAGAAGACCTAATTCCAAGTGCTATGAGGCGGAATGTGCACAGCAGGTTGAGGGCTCTGTCACTTGTGCTATAAGGCTCCACTTCTTTGGTTAAATTAGGGCTTTCAGACACTTTCCTTGTAGTTACAAAGCCCTCCTGGGATTTGGGTCTTGTACTCTGTCTCTGCTCAGCATCTCCTCCATGTCAGTGGTTTGAGTTAGGGTTACTGGTTTGGAGGTATCACTGTGGAACTGAGCTGGGGAAGCTTTTAGGGCACCTGGTAACTGTGCTCGCCATCAGGTTAAAGTATGGCAGAGGATTCTGGAGGGGCTGCTGGAAGCTGTAGCTGGGGATCCCAGGGCTGTGGGCACACAGGAGAAGTGCTAGGCTCTGCTGTTTTGTTTTGGAATGCTTTCTTTGGAGGGAAGGGAAGGGCACTGCTGGGGGAGCCCAAGCCTTTTTATTCCCAAGAAAGCCCAAAACTGGGTGGTAAGCAGCTACTGAAGTATCTGCATTGGGGATTTTCCAAACTGTCAGGTGCCTGGCACCCTCAGTGTTGGTGCCCCGTGTTTCCATGCACTCCTTAGGGCCTGGTTTTGGGAGACAGGCAAACCAGCAAGCATTGGGGGTGGGGGACAGATACCACCTGCCCTTTGCTAATGGTGTCCCCTCTGTCCCCGCAGGCCCGGTTCACGGTGGACTGCCACTTCCGGGAGCGCTTCCAGGAGAACAGCTACAACACCTACGCCTCGGCCGTGCACCGCAGCCCTCGCTCGGGGCGCCAGTGGTACGTGGCCCTCAACAAGCGGGGCAAAGCCAAGCGGGGCTGCAGCCCCCGTGCCCGGCCCCAGCACGTCTCCACGCACTTCCTGCCCCGCTTCTGGCAGCCGCAGCCCCCCGAGCTCGCCTTCACCGTCGCTCTCCCCGAGAAGAAGCCCCCGCCGCCGAAGCCCAAGGTCGCCCCATCCCCGCCTCGGAAGAACCCCGGCCCTGTCAAGTACCGGCTGAAGTTCCGCTTCGGGTAGTGCCGTGGTGGGGATGGTGGCACTGGAGAGACTGGGCACTGGGGAGCTTTTGGGGGTGACCCCACGGGAGGCCCGTGTCACCCTCTGCAGATGGACACGGGGAAGCTCCCAGGTGGCCGTGCCACCTCGAAAGGCTCGAGGACTTCTCTTCACTGCACAAGCTGGGCGGCGTCCCCAGAGGCGTGTGCTGGGATGGCGCAGCTCGGGCTTGCCAAAGAGAATTCCCGTGGTGCCCTGAAAGCACTGGATGGACCTCGGGTTAGCGTTCTGTTGTTGGAAGAAGTAGAAAGGTACCTCTATAGCGAACATATTTTCTTACCTTATTTTCACTAGTGACTCCTTTGACAATCATTTTCATGCGAGAGAGATGTTCAGAGCCAAGTGGTTTTGTTTGTTTTTCTTGCATCTCCTTCTTGCTGCACTTTTTCCTCCGACCATACCTCAGGCACCGTGTATCCAGGTCTGTCCCTTCCCTTTCTCTTAGGAACCAGCTCTTCCCTTCCACAACAAAACAGTGAGACCAAGCCCTCCAAATTCAGTCGCCTTATCTGTGCTGCAAGGTGGTCTTCAAACTCTCTGTTGGCAATAATAGATGTGTGTGTGTATTTTGTAAGGGTTGCAGGCTTGGGGAGGGTGGCTGTTTGCAGCCCACTCCTGGTGGTCTCTCCCCTTCTTCCCTGGACAGCTGGAGGAGCGAGTCTCTTCCTGTCCATCCAAGTATGGATTCGATGCCTGCTTTAAAATACCTCTGCCCTGGTGCCGGGGCATTCCTGCTCCCTGGAGGAGTCCTTCCCCACCCCGGCTCCCTGGGGACAGGGATGCCTGTGGCCCCCAGGTGCCCACCAGTTTCGTCCTACACTTTTTGCTGCTGATTTATTTTATCACTCTCAATACATTTGCAGAGGCAGGGAGCAAGGTTTTTATTTTACAGTGTGTGTGGTGATGTGGCAATAAATGCTGTTATAGCTGCTTGTCCCTTTGGGAGTGTTTCTCCCATCCAGGTTGCCTGACGGCCCTGATGTTCAATTGTTTTTCTGTCGTGGTGTGGTCTGTGAAGTAGTGGTGCACATGGAGTTTGTAATCGGTGTTTAGCAGTGTTGCTGTACATACAGGCACTGGTAGCATTGAACCTCACCGGTGAAGCCTTAATTAGGAGCCCAGATGGACTCAGGTTGGCAGAATCCCTCGGGACCTGAGCCCTACCAGCGTCCGGCAGCAATAATGACCTTCATCTCCTGATTGTGGTACAAATGGCTGTTTCCATTGGAATCGTGGTTCTTTGCCTTCGTCATCCTTCTGGCAGCCCCTGGCTGGACATGTATGCTCCATGTACAGGGATGGATGGGGATGCTGGAATAAAGTAGTTGTGTTTCATTTTATAACCTGATTGTGTGATCTCTTGCCTTCTCTGTGCCTTCTTTTCTTCCCCCGAAGGAAAAAAAAAAAGCGCTACAAACTTGGCTGCTCTGTGTGTTTCTGTCACGTTGGGGTTGGCTGGCGCAGTGCTGGTGATGGGGTGGAGCGCAGCGGAAGGGGTGCGTGTGCTCCCTTTGCCGCGCTCCCCAGACTGTGCCCCGGGATGTCCCCTGCGATGGCTCCTCTGCGGCAGCTGTTTGGACCTGGGTCACAGCAGGGTCAGGTGAACAGGTGTGTCCTGCGCACCCCATCACTGCCAGCCGGACTGTCTGACTGGGCACGGACAAAATCCAGGTGCTGCCAGTGAGGCACAAGTACATGTAATCAGTGAGTGCTCAGTTCATCTCAGTGAACTGATGGAATCAGAACCTTTGCAGGTGCTGCCCCAGCCCAGGCAGGTGTGTGGAGATCCCAGGCCAGGTAAGGGAGGAGTGAAAGTGCTGGTCTTGCTGCCACTGCATCCTCTCAGAGGAATAATTTTGGCTTTGGTTTAATTTTTTTTTACAGAAAACTCTTATGGAAAAAAAAGCTGATGTTTTGTGATTGCAGTAACAATTAAAACACAGTCATGCTATTGCAACGAGAATGTCTGGGCCAGGGAGCGAGCAGCTCCAGCAGGGAGAGCAGGGTTGGGGAATCCAACAGACACTCCCTGTTCCCTTCAGACACCCTTCTTTAAGGGAATTTACTGGGTTTGCTTAGCAGGAGGGGACTAAAGTCCTGAGAATATGGTAAATATTTCTTTTAAATCTAAAATTTTAATTAATTTTTTCCGGGGTGTTTTTTCTGTTTTCCTTTTCAACCACCTCAGAGGTACTGCTGCAGTGCTGGGGAGAACAACCTGAAAATCAAAGAAGCTAAGGCGGATTCCCAAATTTCTTTCCAGACAATTGCCACCTTCAGAGCAGGCACAAATCCACGTGAAGCTGAGGAAAGGGATGTGGGGAGCACAGCAGGGTGCAGCGAGCTGGCACTGTCCCCCAGCTCCCTGTTTTTGGAGACGTTCGTTGACATTCTGGAAGGAAAAAAGCCTTCCCACCCTTTTTCACCGTACAGTCACTCCTGCCAGGGGCGCATGTCTTGTTCCAGATCCCCCAAAAGGATTTGTGTGTGTCCTGCACTCCCGAATGCATCACTTGGAAGGAACATCCAGGAGAGAGAGAAAGAGGATTTTGGATGAAGCTGGTGAGCTCGGGCAGGTGAGAAAAGAAAAATGAACAAATGTAAGAGCTGAACGGTCCCGTACGGTGCCTCAGGGGTCTCCGGGAGAGCTGGGGTGGGGCTGTGACGAGGGCAGGGTGTGCGCAGCCCCACAAACCCCACCCGCGAAAGGAACCCCAAAGTTCCGCCCCCCCCCCCCGTCGCGCGCTCCCACAGCCCCCCCCCGGGTGGGGAGGACAGGCCCGGCCGTACCCGCAAGTGAGCGTGGCTCCGGTGGGACGGCTCCGGGAAGCTGCCGCGGTGGGTTGGGGCTCGGCTCCCGGGCGTGGCCGGGCTCGCTGAGCAGCGCTCGGTGCCCGTTCCGTGCGGGGGCTCGTCGGTATCTCCCCCCTTCCTTGGGGCACGATCAGCCTGGCGGCTCCGCCTGTCCGCGGGAGGGAGGAGGCGCAGACCTTGAGACCCCCGAGCAGGCTGGAATCCGTCGGCGGCGGGTGGCCGCGGAGCACTGGGGCGGGCACGGCCGTGCCGGGTGTTTCTGGGTCGGCACGAGAAGCGCCGCTGAGCCGGGGGTCACCCGGAACAACGAATCGGCTCTCCCGGCCAGCCTTTCCCGTGCGCAGCTCTGTCTTTTGGGGTGTTTGCCGCTGATGTGCGTGTCTTCGTCGTCGTCGTCCTCCCCGCCCCCTCCCCCCGCCCCAGGTGGCACAAACACCTGTCCGGAGGTGTGAGGTGAGCTGACAGTGGGGCTGGCTCGGGTGGGCAAAGGCAGCCTTTTGCTGGCCCTGGCCCGGTTTTCAACCAAAAACGCGAAGGAGATGCTGTCCAGTGCTTATGGAGTACGATTTTGGCGCTGAGTCGTTCCCAGGGATGCGCCTGTTTGAACAAGCTGCACCTCAGCGACAGTCAAAGGGTCCGAGATGCCGGAATTCGGATCTTGGAAGTGACAGCGCACACTGCCGGGAGGAAACACTTTGAGGAGAGGGGATGCCCGCTGGTGTTCTGTCCCACACTCGGGGCGGGGGCGGTCGCTTACGGGTGTGTTCCCAGAGAGCAGCCACCTGTGCCCGGCTGGGAGGTGGGAGCGGCGGGTGGATTGCTTGGCGTGCGCCACTTGAAGGGAATCCCTTATCGCTCGTCCGCGGCTGCCGGTGCCTGGGCGTGTCCCCGGTGTCCGGGCGCTAACCCTGCCCGTGTGTCCCTTGTGGCGCAGCGCGGCCGTGGGAGGAGCTGGGCAGCCGCCGCTCCGGGCACGAGTTGCGGTGGGGGCCCCCCAGAGGTAAGAGGATCACCTGCGTCGTCCTTCCCAAGCTGCGGCCCCGAAATGTGTGTTCTCCAGCTTCGGGATCCGGGGGACTAACGGGGGTGCCACCTGAGAAGGCAAAGCGCCTGTGCCACTGCGGATGTTGTTACGAGGGGTGTGATAGTTTTTGTGGAACGTGTTACCGTGGATGCTGCTACAAGGTAATTGGCCCTTTAGCCGGGGTGTTTTAATGTGGGTGTTGTTAGGATGTGTCCCCGCTCCTCTATGCGGGATGTTTAACTGGCGTTCCAAGAAGCCTTTGAGCTTTGTACTGATGCGCTCCCCAGAACTCTCCGGCAAGGGCAGTTCAGGCAGAGCCTATGCAATTTTTGGTTTTAGGCTTTTGTTTTGAGTTCTGCCTTCTCACACTTGTTGCAGCACGCACTTGCTGCAAAAACTGACTGTGCCTCGGGAATTCTGAGCTTTGCAGTCATATTTTATCGTAACTGGTGTCTGGTTCCCTCTGATTTTTTGTTCTTGCCCCTTCTCCTCTCTGTTTCCCCGGTGCGTATGTCTTCAAACGCTTGCTTGTGTGTTTTTCTGGACTCTTGAAGAAACTAAATTAACAACTACCATAAACAGTAGTTTGGGGGGGACCTTGCTACGAGGAGTTAAAAAATATTTTTATAGCACTTATTTTGTCAGCATGGTTGGTGAACGGTAGAGCCACTGAACAGCTTTGTCGTCCTGTGGAGTATTGCCCCTTTTGCGCCGTAGCGAGATTATTATGGAATCATTTAATAGCACGTGTGAAACGTCTTTGGCAGCATTTGTGGGCCAGGAACACGTGCTACATAGTTCAGCTATTGCCATACCTCGTGTGCTATCCTATTTCAAGCTCCTAGTTCAGGCAAAACCTGACTTTTTCTCTTTTTAAATTTTTTTAAAATTATTATTTTTAATTTTTTTTTTATTTGCAGAATTGACTCTTCATAGAATCATAGAATCCCAGAAAGGGTTGGAAAGGACCTTAAAGATCATCTCGTTCCATCCCCCCTGCCATGAGCAGGGACAACTCCCGCTAGACCAGGTTGCTCCAAGTCCTGTCTAATCTGGTCTTGAACGTATCCAAAGAAAATAATGGGAGTCTTATAGGCCACAGCTGGGACACAGGAATCAAGTCGTTCATCCAGGAAGGAGTTCCTTGGGTCCAAACAGAGAGGAGTTAGCTGGTAAGTGACTTCTTTTGTCCTCTTTGGTAACCAAATTGTGTGTAATGGTTTTGGAAGTACCTGCAAGTGGCTGTTATTCATCACAACGGGGCTCCCACAGCCAGACCTCATTCGCCTGAGGAATTGTGTTCACCTTCGGTCTTGCACAACAGCAGCTTCCAGCTCCATTTCCCAGAAAGGACTAAAACAACCCAACAACCGTAACAGAGAGTGCCTGGACTGCCTTTCTGCTCCCCCATGAGCCAGTGGCTGCTGAGTAGCTGCTGTTTGCTGTAGGCTTCCATAATTCCCGTGTTATTTGTGGGGTTGCTCTGTAGGAACCCATCAGCAAGGCAGAATTCAGTGGGCGAGTTAGGGCAGGAGCGAAGGTGAGCACAGAGGTGGGGATTGTTCTCAAGGTGCTTCTCTGGTTTTGTAGTTGTGGTTTAAGTGTAACAGGGTTTTCTCGGGAGCTATGCCTCCTTGTTTGTGCGCAGGAAGGCTCACCCTGAAGGATTTGCAAAACTAGCTGCAGAGTAGCCCTGAATTACACATCTTGCAAAGCTGCTTCAGACCAGAGGGTCACTATTTTCTCTCAGCTGGTGGTGTGGGTCCCTCTGCGTCCTTTTCTCTGCCTTCTGAATGTCTTGCTTAGTTACAAAGCAGTATCAGGTAAGGCACAGGCTGGGTAGCAGTGGGGCACTTCCTTTGCAAATGGTCAAAATGAGTACATGTAGCAGGAAATGCATTTGGGAGGGCCTGAGGCAGTGCTCTTATTTCACCTTTTGGACTCTTGGTGAAGCAGGGTGAAACTTTTCTGGTCTAAGCATCACATGAGAAGTCAAGAGAAGGTTGATGAGGAAAATAGATAGAAGTAAGAGTAATTTCTTCAAAATAATTTGTGCTTTCCACCTGCCAAAAAAAGGGAGGCATGATCAGACACCTTGTTTGGGGCTTGTTTTGGGGTGAGAACAATGAAGTAAGGTAATAAACCCTGGTGAACAGCAGACTTTGAGAGACAGAAGCATAAGGTGCCACCTCTTCGTTGTGACAGTACGTGTGTTTCTTTGGCATCTGAAAGGAAGGGACTTGAAGCCAGGCTTCTGTTTTATTTTCTTTGACAGAGGTAAATTGGAAATACCATTTTATCTTTATTAGGACAAATCTGAGTGAGCTCATGGTTGTTTTTTCTTTCTGCTTCGGCTTCTGTTGTCCCTTCTGTGATAAGTCCTGCTCCCCTGCTGTGCACCTCGAACGGGTGTCTGTGGTACTGCCCTGGTCCCTGGCGTGGTTTCTGTAGCTGTGAGGGGGCACTTCCATCCCAACCCATGCCGTGACTCCATGCTGAGCAGCCTCTGCTCAGTGCAACCTGCACAGCAAGGGGCAGTAGGAGGAATGGGGAGGATGTTTAGGATTTAGGCAACCTGGATCTCTGTGCCTCAGGGTTCGGTGTATTACCTGGTGTAACCAGCTCTCTGGTTGCCCTCTACCCAGGATCCGCATCTGCGGTCGCCTCTGCTGAGCGGGATGAGAGGGGTGTGATGGGGCAAGAACCCCCCCAAAACAAAGCTGGAACTGGCCTTGATGAGGCTTTTCCCTGGATGAGATGCTGCTGTTTCCATGCAGAGCATGGGGCCAGTGTTAGAAGTGCTGCTGCCTGTCTTTGTGCAGGGGTATTATGGCCGTATCCCGGAAACACAAGAGTAACATCCAGTCACAAGATGCTTGGGAATGAAGTGTTGGGTATTTGACCTCTGACAGGGGCCTATTTTGGGTGTAAAGTGCCCAATTTTTAAATGGCTTGGGGGTTTTGGTTGTTTTGTTGGTTTTTTTTTTTTTTTTTTTTTACCTAGGAGGAGTGTGAGGCTGATTAGTTAGGTTGGTGCCTGAGAAGGGGGGGACTCCTGGGTTTCAGCAGCGCTCCTGTGGCCGCTGCTTTGGTCAATACACCGGGGGACAGGAACTGAGTGATATTCCTGCTGTGCAAATGTGGGTGGGAGTGGGACAGCAAGTGGCAAAGCTGGGCTTTTTTCCTTAAATCCCAGAACACCTGGGTATAGCTTCCATCAGCCAGAGGAGGGAATGAACCCTGGTGCCAGCCTTCCTGAGAGCATTGGACTGGTACCATCTTCTGCATTATCTTTTGCATGATGTGATTCTCCCTTGATGAGAGAAGGCAGAAAATGAAGTAGGAGGTGGAGCTTGTTTTGTTTCTGTGATCTCCAGGCTTGAGGCAGCCGCAGAGCAATTTGGTTTGAAGTATTCCTACCAAAGAGAGTCGGCTTAAACCTCTCTCTGGTATTTTTTGGATCCTTCTGTGCCACTCCTCCTCTGATCCCTTACCAGGGAGGTGTGGGCTCAGAAACCTCTGTGCCTACTAGATGCAGTTTTTTTACATATAAATTTAGATTCTTAGGAAAGTGATCAGGTCTAACGAAAACACGTTCTGTTCACAAAACATACGGAAAGCAGGTGTTTTGGCACACTTGTTAATAGCAGGTCTTGCAATTTATTTCTTCTATTTTTTTCTTTAACCTGTTTTTGGGAGGAAAAATTAAACTGGAAAATTAGAAGTGAGGGAGAAAATGTTGCTTTTCTTTTTTTAAATGTAGAGTTGGATTTTGTTATGTCAAGTGATGCCACCAAAATATAATCAGAATAATTGAGCTTTAGAACTCTGCACTTCATTCTTTTAATATGTTCGAGTGACTGGAGGTGCAAGAAACGCCAAATCCCAAAGCATTTCTACATCTGTAACATTAAGTGCAACGTCTTTAAAACCAAGTCCTCGGTGTGGGGTTACGTGTGTGCTTATGGTCCAAAGGCCTTTCTTGTGTCCCAAAAGCAGAAAGAAACCTGCCAGAAGCAGGCCTTCATTGTATATCTGGGATTTCAATCTGCCATTGGATTCTTCCCTCCAGTCTTCTCTCAGGCTCTTGTGCCGGAGGGCCTCTGACCCCAGGGCCATACAGGGTGTCTGTTGCTTCATTAGATGGGAATGAAATCTGCTGAGTCTGTCAGGAGAAAGCAAAAACATCCCCGAGGTTTGTTTGGCTGAAGATAGAACATGAAGGTGTCCCTACTAGTAGTGGGTGTGAGTGCTGATACTTTTGGGTTCTGTGGTGCCTCTGGTCCCTCAGAAGTCAGGGCAAGACTGGAGCAAGGAGGGAAGCTGCCCCAGCTGCAGCTGAGGAGAATATTGGACGTTTCAAACTGCTTAGTCCAGAGCTGGGAGAACAGCTTTTCTCCTTTCTGCCCATCACTGGGCAAAATTTTAAGATGAAGCTGCACTAAGCCCTTTATTTTGTGGTTTGGTTTTTCCCCCTGCCTTTTTAGTGTATTACTAAGTGGTACAGTGAGGAGCAAGTTGCTGGGTGACACGATTTCTGACTGGCACAGAAATGGGCGTGTGTGTGTGTGTGTGCACTTCCAGGCAAATCCAGATGTGATGTGGAAAGCCTAAGTGAGGATTTCCAGCCCTGGCTACACAGGCCATGACACAGGCTTCTGAAAAAGCACAGCGGCTGCCGCGTAGGTATTTGTATCAAATTTGAAGGGGCACGTGTTTATGTCTGCGGGTCACTCAGTTCACTGGGCCTGAAAGTTGCCCCTGAAGTAGCGAATCTGAGCATTTTTTTATAATTCCAAGTGTTACATCTTTAAAATTCCAAATACAAAGTAAGGTATCTTCTTTAGAGGCTTAGATGTCTTTGGTTGGCTTTGTAGTGCAGGCAGTGGATTTGTTAGACTGGCAGAAGTGTTTTCTCACCTGGAGGTGCGTTGCAATAATCAACATAAGAATTAACTGGTCTTCATTTTTTACCCTTTTTTTCTTTATGGTTTGGGGAAAATATTTGGGATAAATGAATCAAATGTGTTTAAGTGTTTCCTTTCTCAAGGGGTGGTTTGTCATTTTCTTATGAATCCTCAAGCAAATGAAACTGGAATCTGGGAAATGGATTTGCCTGTGGATTCCTGCAGTTCACATTCTGCTAGATCAGGGTTCCTTTGGACAAGATAGCTATTAAGAAAGTGTAACCTCTAGTTAAGAGGAGCTAAATACTTACAAAAGAGAAATGGTTTCAAAAGAACTGGATATTTTTTCTTTTTGGGTAATTTTGCCTAAGGTAGGGATGCTCCAATCACTGCACCTTCTTCCAGCTCCTTCCACCAAAGGTACCACATAAACGCACATCCTGAAAGCGCTGAATTCGGGGTGCTGTGTGTGAAGGGAAAACCAAAGCAGCTTTCCCCCCTCTGAAGTACCCCAAGGGCTGCAGTCCTGCGCAGAGCAGTTGTTCTGAGCTTGAAATATTTCCCTGCACCAAAGCCCAGGGAGAAGGACCGGCCCCCACGGGGGATGAGACAGGGTTTTCTGCCTGGGCCCCTCCACACTGGCGAGTGGCAGGTGGCCAACGAGGCCTTGGCAGGGCTCTGTCGTGGTGAGCAAGTGGCTTTCACAAACGCACCCGCGGCAGCTGAACATCTGCCAAGGATACCTGCCCAAGTGTTTCCGTGGTTTGGCTGCACAGATCCTGACTCGGTTGGAGTGCAGATGTGCTCGAGGCCAGCAGGGCCCTCAGCATTCCGTGCCGAGAGGGCTGGATGGTGTGTTGGCACCCTTGTCATGTGAGAGCTGGCACCCAGCCGGGCCACATCCTTGCAAAGTTGTAGCCAGTGTTGCTCTGCTCCCTCGGCACCGCTAGACCTATCCGGAGGTTCCTACTGAGAGCCCCACCCTCTCCCAAATCGGGGTTTTCCTGCCCCAAAGCAGGGCCTCGTTTTGTTTTCTTTTTCCCCCTATCCAAATTGCCATCACACTGTGGAAGTAGTTAAAAAAGATGCCTAGGAGAAGCTGAAACTCAAGTGTCCTTCATCGTTGTTGCCTGAGAACAAGGAGTGGGAATAAATGCATTTACTTTGCCTTGACAGCTGGATTACATGTTCTTTTCCTCTGCTAATTTGTTTCTGTAGCCTTTTCCCTTTTCATCTGCCATTCCCCGCAGTTTTGCTTTTGTTGCCACCAACAAACTGGTGTGCTCGTTTTTACCGTGCTTTTCTAGCTGTTAACTTCGGGCTTGCTCTTCTGAAGCACACTATGAATCCCGCAGTCTCCTCCTCGGTCATTTTTTTTCCTGGCCACTGTATTTTGGCAATGGTGTAAGGGAGTGGAAGGTGACAGGCTGTTTTCCCCGTGCACAAGGATGGAAGCACGTGCCCACCCTCAGGGCTCCTTCTTACCCCACTTTGAGTGGCATATGGCTAGAGAATTGCTGTCCAGATTGCTTGTTCTGATCACAGAGCTCTTTTATTTTGTGTTTGTGACCCAAGTTATGAAAGGAAAAGCCCTTGCAGGACAGTGACAGGGTGCATGGAGCTCAGGATCTGGGTTATTAAAGTCTCTCCTGATGTACTTTATTTTCTGTTAAGGCATTTCAAGCATGCTCAAATAGCCTTAAATTCAATCCGTGCACTTGGTCTGGATAGGAAAACAAAAAAGTGTTTCGCCATAATAGAATTTTATTGTAGAATACTTAAAGGCAGTGTGTAGTTTTCCTCTTGAACGTTTCCACGTTCTTTGATGTTACAGGTCTCTGTGCAGTGACACAAGGTTGGATCCCTGCCTATGCAGAGAAGCAGGACTGAAATTTCTCCTTTTTTTTTTCCCTGAGAACATCTTGCCACTGAGATGCCTCCTCATTTGGTTTTCCCTGCACACTGATTGTTTTGATTTAAGCTTTATTTGGAGCTGTGAAGCATTTGGGGCTACACAGAATAACGTGATTCAGCAAGAGCTTTTAATCCACCCCAGTAGCTCTCTTGCAAGGGCTCGTGGACACATGTCCTGTTACTCTGTCAGTCACCTCAGAGAGATGCCAGCTGCTCTCAAGCTGGTTTGCTCCACCTAGGCACTGGAACCTGCTGTAGACTTCCCTCTCCCTTTTCAGGGTAAGGAGAAGTGGTGAGAGCAAGCAGACGTTGAATGAGGTTTGAGGCCACTTGCCGCCTTTCGGTCAGATGTGCAACTCATGTCATGGGTGGGTTTTCGAGGAGCAACCATTCCGGAGCAGCAGGATGGTTTCCATAGACACCGAGCTGAGATCCTGTGCACAGAGCGCCAGGTCGCAGCATTACACTTCAGGCCCCGTAAGTGCTCCCACAGATCTAATGAAGTGTTTCAGCCTCAGGTGACTGGTTCGGGTAAGCAGGTGTCTGACAAGTCTCAGTGCTGCCTGCTGAGCCCCCTGCTCTTCGAGAGAAGAGTCTGGCCTGAGAGGTAGCAGGCAGGTGACGTTGTTCAGCTGCCATGTCTGGCCTCAGCTGCCAGGGAAATGTACAGCTGTGCCGCTCGGAACAGCAGTGGGGCACGGCTGAAAGGCTGCTGTTGGGGAGGGCAGCAGTCTGGCACTGGGTCACATCCAGGGAGCAGCACAGGTGCCACAGGCAGCATGTTGGAATACTTGAAATATCCTTAAAACTTTGTATTTGTTAGGTTTCCCCACTTGACTTGGAGTATCCTTTCACAACTTGTGACCTGTGTTAGGTTGTGGGGTCTTTTTTGTTTTGGCTTTGTTTTTCTAGATAAAATCAAGGCAGTGGGTTTAGCACATGAAAGATTAAAGAGGTTTTACCAGAAATTGGAGAGAGTTGTCTAATTTTTCTCTCTACAAGCTTGGGTTTTTCCTTCCTTTTTCAATATCTGCTGTGTTGGGTGTCACAAGGAAGGCTGGATTGCTCACAAAGCATTTCAGGAACTGGTGCTAAGTCTGCTTTTTCTGAAGGTGTATCAAACTGTGCTACCAAAAGGGCTATTTTCTTGTCTGAAAAGTTTTCCCTTGATGACCATCAATACGTGCACGTATTTTAATCATGTAGCCAGATGTACTAGGAATTTTACTTTCAAAGCAAACACCTGTAGTAGTTTTCTGCTTAGTTTGTGTCTGTGAGAAGTGGGATGTGGGCTGGAGAGGTGTTGTGGGGAAGAAAGGATGGAGTAAATCTGCTCCATGACTGTGCAGTGAAGGACTGACTCCTGCCATGGGAGTATTTATGAACTGTATCAATATTTTACTGGAATTGGGGCTGTAGCAGTGGTGGGTGTGCTTGGGTTTGGCCTGGGCCTGTCAGGATGAGCCATAAGCAACCCAACCAAACCCCTGATCCCTCAAGGGATGTGTCAAAAACTTCCACAGAAAGCCAAGGCAGTAATGATTCCAGAGGAAAAATTGTAGGTGATTGCTTTATGATCCGTGGGGAATTTCCTTTGGAGCTGTCAATCAGAGAGTGTATCGAAGCAGAGCACATCTTTTGGTTCTTCCTTCTCTGGGTTATTCCTTCTCTGGGTTTAACGAGTTTTGTGTGCTCTCATTAAGGAAGCAGCGTGTTTTCAGCTGGAAATTTGGGGTGGGGCTTGAACAGTCCATGTTGCTTTATACAAGTGCTTTGGTTATGGGTCAGAGAGGGAGAAGGGAAATCACTTGTTATCATCTTGAATTTTTCCATCTAGGCACATGGGAGCAGCTCAAGGGTGCCACAGTTCTCTGAGAAATAACTATGTTTGAGAGGTTTAAGCCTTAATAACCACCCCATTTTGTCTCGATTGCAAAGATTCAGTCCTACAGTCCCAGAGAGATGAGGGGAAAAAAGAAACTTCTGCTATTCATGGAAAACCTTCTGTTATTCCTTGTGCAGTCTTTTAATTCTGTTGTATGACTTACTGTCCATTTTTTTTCTACCAAAACCTGTTCAAAATTTAGATTAAGGATTAGAATTTAGGATCACTACAAAATCTTGCAAAGCCTGAAGGACTCGGGGTGATGACTGCTCTCAGCAAAGGTTATTTATTAACATTATGTCAGCTTTCCCTCAGCTTTGAGCAGGAAACCTCTGTGACAATGTTTTAGGTCAGAATGAGGGCTGTGTTTAAGACTGACCCAGGTCGGGTCAATGTTTACGTGTAGGTGTGGGGTTTGGGCCCCAACACTGAGTAAAAACGGGATCAGGAAAAGTCATGGAAACAAAAAATGACAGTGAAGTTTGTAAAACTGGTGCTTTCATACCCCACTTAACAGTCTGTGGTTTGTGTTTGAGGTTGTCGTGTATTTGCACTGCAAGGGAATGAACATCCCCTTCCAAATTCTGTCCAACAGATCGCAAAGACCCTCACAACAATATTTATTCTTCACTTCCCTTCGTGGCAATTTATTCTCCAAATTACTATGAGCAATTCTTTAATTTTTCCTGGAGACAATCACATGGCAGAGACAGTTCGCAAAGGAGCACAGAGTTATGTTAGGAGAAGAGAGTGCTGAGAGCTACGCCTTCCTGTGCTCTTATCCCTACACCAGGGAAATATACACTATGCAAAGTCATATTTTCCAGTGCTTTCACTTAGAAAAGCTCTTCCTGGGAGACGGGGAGCGGATGTTTTTTTCTCAGGTGCTCAGACTGGACAGGGAGCACTGAAAAGATGAGGAATATTTTCATTTTTTTCCAGCAGTTTCCGAGAAAATCATTGGCGCGGGTACGAATGGTTGGAGGGGAACTACGAAGTAGTCTTCTAATTTTTGTTCTGGTATGGTATGTCGCTCCTTTTTTGCCTTGAGTATTCCCCCGCTCCCGGCTCCGCTGGCCGTCCCGGGGCGGCGGCAGCGCCGTGTGGGCGCCTGGGGTGACGCTGCTGCCCCCTGCTGGCCGGGACGGGCCCTGCAGCAAGGAGGGGCGCGTGCGCGCTGACTCGGCAGGCTCGAGGGCGCCACCTGCGGGCTAAAGCGCGGCACTGCGCGGAGGGGCGGGGCGCATGCGCACTGATCACGAAGAAGCCGCACATCACGTGGCCATTGAGGGCGCCACGGCAACGGCAGCGAGCATGCGCAGTGGAGGGCAGCCTCCCAGCATCACGTGGCACTGCAGGGCGGGATAGCGCTGCGCTGGCGCGCATGCGCCCTGGCTGTTCTGCTCGGAGTGCTGCCGCCCTGTGGGGACCGTGCGGTGCTGCAGGGCCGGGGGCGGCGGGGGCGTGTCCGGAGCGGCGGCGCCGGTCGCGGGCGTGTGCGGCTGCGGGGCCCGGAGCGCCGCGGGCGGAGCAGCGCTGGGAGCACCAGACGCGGGTCCCGGCCGCGGTGAGACGATGGAGGAGCCGAGCGGTTGCTGTGGCTTTAGCCGGGTTGAAGGTAAGCGGGGCCAGGCGACCCGGCGGGGCCCGGGAAAAGCCCTGGGGAAAGGGACGGTGCCTGCCGGGGGCGGTTCCTGAGCGGGCGGCGGGGGCAGCGCTGGGGCGCGGGGCGAACGAAGGCTGTCCGGGCGCGGAGCCGGGGAGGAGCTGCGGGGCCGGGGCCGGGGCTTGCGGCCTGCACGGCGGGAGCCTTTCCTGGGAAACAAACGCTGGAGTTTGTCCCAGCCCGGCCCCGTGCCAAGGGGCAGCACAGCAGAGGGGGGAGCAGGAGGGGCAGTGTGGCGGCGCAGGGAAGATGGGGCTGGAGGCAGAGCTTGTGTGTTTCTTTTATTAATATGGACGTGCAAAGCGAGGTGGGATGGAAGCACTGCGGGTGCTCGGGCAGGTGAGGCAGGACTCAGGGGAGGGAGTCGCTTTCCTGAGCTCCTAAAGTACCACTTGCATCTGTCAGGAGCAGTCGTGAGAAGTTTCCCGTTTGGAGCTGGGCTCCAAAGAGAAGGAACTTGAAATTGCTACTTCTGATAAAACTGTAAGTATGGGGACTGTGTGAAGCTCGCTGCTATAACCAACCAGTAACTTCCACTGACATTTTAACTATTAAAAATGGTGACTTTTATTTTCTCTGTGCACAAACCACTTGGCTTTCCAATGCAAGGTTCAGGGAGACTGTGAATTGCAGTCCAGAGCATCCTCAGGCTCCTGGTGCTTGGGGCTGCAGTGTTTGGTGTGTAGAAAACATCATAGTCTGTCTGACCAGATGTGGATGTGCATTTCCAGGATACTCAGACTGGGAAAAGTCCAAGGTTGTGGTGGGAAGGGCTTTCTCCCATGTTTGGACAGCATCAAGGCAGGGAGATTTTTACAATAACTCTTGTCTTTGCTTTCCCAGCCCAGGGTTAAGTTGTTCCCTGAATGGGATGTGGAGTGAGAAGGTCTCTGTTGGGAGAGTGGGAGACAGGGACATGCCTGGTTGGTTTGTCCTGGGTGGGCAGGGAAATCTGATATTTCCAGTATGGGGTTGTGGATATTTAATCAATCCAGGGGTGCCAACATGGTGGTTCAGGGCAAAGGGGAGCAGGGACTGACAGACACTGGCACTAGATGTTCGGTTGTTGCTGGAAATGAGCAGCTTGACCTCCCCTGAGGCTGTGCCAGGTGTGGAGTTGGGTCCTGTCCAGCCTCAGGTCTGTGCAGCAGGTGCAGACAGGGCAGGTTTGGGGCCTGCAGTATTCCCAGCCTCATAATTCTTTGTCACTGTTTGTCTCCTTGCAGAGGAAAAGTGTCCCTGCTTGGCTGTTTGTTCCTTGCAAGCAGCAGAGCCCAGCCCCGAGATTCCTCAGCGTTTGTGACCCGCAGTCACTGTCACCACGGCTCCCTTTGCCACTCCCCTGCTGAAGGGCAGGAGCTGCACAGAGCCAGGGGCATTCAGCTGCAGGATCCAGGAGGATGCAGCTCCTCTTTTCAAGGAGGTAAGAGGTGTGGGTGCAGGAGCTGGAGGGAGTGTTTCCCAGGCAGTAATTGAGGTAGCCTGTTTTGGGTGGAAATGGCGCTTTTTAATGCGTTTGTATTCAAAGGCAGCAGCAGGACTGGTGCTGGGTCTCCCTGGGCAGGTGTAGCAATGCGTAGGAGTAACTTTGTCTGGGTGTTGTCTGAAGTATAACGTCTTAAAACTGTTCAAGTTTCTATTGGTCTGCTGGAAATTTCATGTTCTTGTGTACATGGGAACTCTGGCCCTGCTTGTGGAGATGTCAACAAAAGGACTTAGGATGCTCTGCATACACAATGAAAATAAACATTACCATTGGATAAACTGCTGTTACATTGTAGATCTGCAGAAGTGCTGAGCCTCAAAGAGTGGTTTGAGGGTTTGTAAAAGCAGAACAGGGAATAGACGAGTGGGCTTCAATAGGCTGTGGACCATCCCCTGTTATTTACAGAACACTTAATCCAATAGTGAACCAAAGCCTGTGGCAATGATTCTAAACAAGAGTTGTACCTTTTTTTCTTGAGGTCACTGGGAAGCGTGGGACAAGAACTGAACGATAACTTCTTGTCAGCCTGGCAGAGAACCAGCAAATTCTGCTGGAAGAATATCCAGGAGTACCTGTGAGATGATGACCTACAGTTTTAAAGTGAATCTGAACAGTAAAACACATTATTTTGAAGGAAAACCTCGGGTGGAACACGTGAGAAAGATTATTGCATGAGAGATTTCTTGAAAGCTAGGAATGGTGTTGGGGTTTTTTATGTGAGCAAGGCATCTGAAAACACTCCATGGAAGGCTAGAGAGGTTAGTGAGGAGCTGAGGACATGCTTGGGATCGCTGCTGCCTCGCATGCTGTTCCTGCACTTGTAGCCAGTTGTCCCAGGATGGTTTGGCTGAAGTTAAAATTGCCACTTTATCCTTTATCTTTATCAACAGTCTTCAGTTCAAAGGGAGGATTTTCCCGTATTCTTGGCTTTTTAAGAGCTTTACTTTTGCCCAAGAAAGAGCATCGTTGTCTTGCTGTTGTGTTGATTCCATTTTCAAGGAGAGGCTGGAGCCTGGATTTCTATCTCTTACGTGGCCTTGTTGCTAAAGAAAAGTGCTAAAGGTGACTGCAAAGGCACGTCCGGGTGCTCTGGAAGTCAGGAATGGTTGTGACTTTATGTCCTGGTTTTGGCTGGGACACTGAGCAGGTGTACCCTACTGGTTCTTCCTGATCTCCTTTGGCTCTCCTGCTTGAAATAAAAGTGTCGTTCCCCTCCGTCCCTTCCATAATTCCAGGGTCAGTATTGATTCTGTTATGGCTGGCTAATGAGCAGAGGGCTGGCAGAGGAAATGCTGCCTGGAGTGTGGTTGCACAGCATGTGTGAGCAAACTTTCACATGAGCTTCCAGCAGCTCCTGGTCTGCGAGGCAAACAGAGGCTTATTTCAAAAGCTCTTTAATGGAGAAGGTTAAGTATTTTGGAGGCTTCTACCTAATTCAGTTAAAGCTTTTCGTATCACTGATGACAGATATAATGGCAGTAGTGCTCCCCCCTCAGCCCCCGTGCCAAGGGCTCAATCTCGCATCGAGGCTTCAACTTTGCTCTGAGCCCTCAGCCGCCTGCTCACCTCCCACTGCGCCTCTGAGGGCGGAGCTGATGCACTTCCCAAAAGTCTCTGGCAAGGGCAGTTCAAGCAGTGCTTATGCAGGTTTTAGCTTTAGGCTTTTGTTTTGAGCTTTGCCCCGACAATTCTGTGCTTTGCATTCAGACTCTATTGTATTTAATTTGTGTTTCCCCCTGCTTTTTTATTCTTGCCCTTTCCCCGCTGTTTCTCCGCTCTGTGCATCTTCAGACTTTTAGCTGTGTGCTTCTCTGGCCTCTTGATGAAAAGAAATTGATAAATATGAGGACTAGAGACTTTTGGGGTGGGGGGTGAGGGGCTTGCTGTAAGGAGCCAAAATAAGAGTTACTTTGTCGATGTGGTTGGTGAGCAGGAGTGCCTGTGGACCGAGAGCACAGGTGCTGCCTAGTTCTGCTATTGCCACAACTCATGTACACCCCTGTTTGAAGCTGCGAGTCCAGGCATAAACTGATTAAAAAAAAAAAAAAAGTTATAGGAGTAACTGTTAATAGCCGCGTAGAATCCCAGCACGGGGCCTGGGGAGGGCCAGGGGCGTGGGCGGGGCGGGCCGGCGTCTCTGAAAGGAGGGGGCGGGATCGGGGTGGTGGCGACGGGACAGCGGCGGAAGGCGGGGCTGGCTGGGCCCGTGTCTGTCATAGGGGTGGGCGGGAGGGGCGGGGCCGGAGGAGTGACAGCGGTGCCGGGCGGGGCCGGGCGGGGCCGGAGGAGTGACAGCGGTGCCGGGCGGGGCCGGGCGGGGCCGGAGGAGTGACAGCGGTGCCGGGCGGGGCCGGGCGGGGCCGGAGGAGTGACAGCGGTCCGGGCGGGGCCGGGCGGGGCCGGAGGAGTGACAGCGGTCCGGGCGGGGCCGGAGGAGTGACAGCGGTGCCGGGCGGGGCCGGGCGGGGCCGGAGGAGTGACAGCGGTGCCGGGCGGGGCCGGGCGGGGCCGGAGGAGTGACAGCGGTCCGGGCGGGGCCGGGCGGGGCCGGAGGAGTGACAGCGGTGCCGGGCGGGGCCGGGCGGGGCCGGAGGAGTGACAGCGGTGCCGGGCGGGGCCGGGCGGGGCCGGGCGGGGCCGGAGGAGTGACAGCGGTCCGGGCGGGGCCGGGCGGGGCCGGAGGAGTGACAGCGGTCCGGGCGGGCCCGGGCGGGGCCGGAGGAGTGACAGCGGTCCGGGCGGGGCCGGAGGAGTGACAGCGGTGCCGGGCGGGGCCGGGCGGGGCCGGAGGAGTGACCGCGGTGCCGGGCGGGGCCGGGCGGGGCCGGAGGAGTGACAGCGGTGCCGGGCGGGGCCGGGCGGGGCCGAAGGAGTGACAGCGGTCCGGGCGGGGCCGGGCGGGGCCGGAGGAGTGACAGCGGTCCGGGCGGGGCCGGAGGAGTGACAGCGGTGCCGGGCGGGGCCGGGCGGGGCCGAAGGAGTGACAGCGGTCCGGGCGGGGCCGGAGGAGTGACAGCGGTCCGGGCGGGGCGGGGCGGGGCTCGCTGGGCGGGCGCGCTCACGGGCAGCCCCGGGGGGCCCTTCCCGCGCACGGAGCGCGCCCCGGCCCCGCCCCGCCCCGCCCCGCCCCGCCCCGCCCGCCGCTCCCGGCCGTGCCCGCCACGCGCTCCCCTGGGGGGCGGGGCCTGGCGCCGCTGTCCAATCAGCGATGCGAGCGGCGCGCGGGAGCGGCCAATGGCGGGGCAGGGCGGCCGGCTTGAGCGGCGGCACCGGAAGGCGCGCGTCCCTTCCGGGTCGCGTGAGGGGCTGAGGGGCCGCGCTCCGGCTGGTTTTGGGTGGAAATGGCGCTTTTTAATGCGTTTGTGTTCAAAGCCAGCCGCTGGACTGGCGCTGAGCGCGGGACGTGCGCGGGAGCAAGGTAAGCGCGGGGAAGCTGTAGCAGTAGTCGTGAGCTGTCGGTGGCTGGGCCTGGTGGCGGCTGGGTCTCCCTGGGCGGGTGTAGCAATGCGTAGGAGTAACTTTGTCCGGGTGTTGTCTGAAGAATAGCGTATTAAAGCTCTTCAAGTTTCTATCGGTCTACTGGAAATTTGATGTTCTTGCGTACATGGGAACTCTGGCCCTGCTTGTGGAGATGTAAAATAAGCCCTTAGAGTGCTGTGGATACATAGCAGAAAACGGACATTACTAGAAGTTATTTTTGGAGAGACTGCTGTTGTATTATAGATTTGCAGAAGTGCTGAGCCTCAAAGAGTGGTTTGAGGGTTTGTAAAAGCAGAACAGGGAGTAGACAAATCAGCTCTAATAGGCTGAGGAGTGTCTCCTTGTATTTATAGAACCCTTGACCCAACAGTGGACACAAAACCTGTGTAAAACCATTCTCAGTAAGAGTTGTACCTTTTTTTCTTGAGGTCACTGGGAAGCGTGGGACAAGAACTGAACAATAACTGCTTGCGGGCCCTGGCAAGGAGAGGAGCAGCAAATTCTGCTGGAAGACTTTCTGTGAGTACCTGTGAGATGATAATCTTAACAGCTTCAAAATGAATCTGAACAGTAAAACACATTATTTTGAAGGAAAACCTCGGGAGGTACACATGAGAAAGATGATTGCATGAGAGATTTCTTGAAAGCTAGGAATGGTCTTGGGGTTTTTTATGTGAGCAAGGCATCTGAAAACACTCCATGGAAGGCTAGAGAGGTTAGTGAGGAGCTGAGGACATGCTTGGGATCGCTGCTGCCTCGCATGCTGTTCCTGCACTTGCAGCCAGTTGTCCCAGGATGGTTTGGCTGAAGTTAAAATTGCCACTTTATCCTTTATCTTTATCAACAGTCTTCAGTTCAAAGGGAGGATTTTCCCGTATTCTTGGCTTTTTAAGAGCTTTACTTTTGCCCAAGAAAGAGCATCGTGGTCTTGTTGTTGTCTTGGTTCCTTTTTCAAGGAGAGGCTGGAGCCTGGATTTCTATCTCTTACGTGGCCTTGTTGCTAAAGAAGAGTGCTAAAGGTGACTGCAAAGGCACATCCGGGTGCTCCGGAAGTCAGGAATGGTTGTGACTTTATGTCCTGGTTTTGGCTGGGACACTGAGCGGGTGTACCCTACTGGTTCTTCCTGATCTCCTTTGGCTCTCCTGCTTGAAATAAAAGTGTCGTTCCCCTCCGTCCCTTCCATAATTCCAGGGTTAGTATTGATTCTGTTATGGCTGGCTAATGAGCAGAGGGCTGGCAGAGGAAATGCTGCCTGGAGTGTGGTTGCACAGCATGTGTGAGCAAACTTTCACATGAGCTTCAAACGAGTCATGGTTTCTGCTGCCCGGTGACTGTCCTGGGAGCTGTTCTGCTTGAAATCTTTAGGGAGAAATGCAACACAAAAGGTTAAATCTGTGCCTGAACTGAGAGAGGCTGGGACTGTGCTGTGATGGTTTAGCCTTGAAAATGGAAGCACCCTTTGGCTTATTCCACATATTGAGCATAATGTTAGAGAACAGGTAAAATAGCCATTGGCAGTTGTAGCCCGTGACTCTCTCAGTTCCCTGTCTGGCCAGACTTTTCTGAGCTCCTGGGAAAGGAGCTGCAATTTCCTCTTTGTCCAGCCGGGGTCGCCTCTGCGTTAGGCAGAGCCATTCCCGCCGTGTGGGGAGCTCTTCGTGCGTGCGGGTGTTTCTGCGTGTACAGAAGGGCAGCACGATTCAATTTTTGTAGCCTAAAAAGGTCTTTTTCTAGAACTTGTACTAATTCAAAAGGTTTTTGTGGTAATTTTTTCCCGTTTATTTCTCTTCTCTACTGCTCTGAGGCATGCCTGTGATCTGTGGAGTTCCCTGCTCTTGGGCTGCGTGTCTTTTTAGTGCTGTCACGGAGATTGTCCAAACAGGCAGTGGGAACCAACCTGGCTGTGCTAAGCAGAGCTTGGACTTGGAAAGTTCTAGTAAGATTTTAGTGCTCTGCCTTGCAAGGTATGTGTGGGGTTCTAAGAATTGAAGGTTGATAAAGTATGAGCTAGGCCATAAATTAAAATCAAACGTAAAGTGCGAGTGCCCCATCGCAATCAAGATGGCCGGTCTCAGTTCCCAGGCTTCCTGCAGTGATGCTGTTTCTAGGCCCCCAAAGCAGCCTCCAGTTAAGTATCAAAAGTTTTTGGAACAGTGAGTGTTATTACAAGCATTTCAATACATACCTAGATATAATAAAGTGCATTGAGTGTGTGATTCCAGCCTCAACTCTGATTCTCCCGCAGTTTGCTGGTTTACAGGAGATCCCATAATGTTTTCTTACTACACTTCAATGTGGAAAGCAATTTCAGCTGGTTCAGAAGTTACTGTTGGCTGTTGTCAAAAAGACACATAGAAGATGTTTTTTTTTTTCTCTGTTGTGTACCTACTGAGCCAACAGAGAGCGGGTATTCCCCGCAGAACTGTGGGGCGTTTGATCTGGACAGTGCCCTCTGTATCAGCAGCAGGGCCGCAGGCAGTTCCGTACAGCTTTGGAGCCTGGTGGCTGCAGAGGAGCCTGGGTGGCTGGAGCGGTGCCGGCATGGCGAGGTCCTGGCTGTGCTCTGTGAGCCACCTGCGTGGTTGCTGCGCTTCTCTGGACAGTCGGGGCATCTGGAACCTGCTTCTCTCTGGGAGATGGAGGCAGTGCGAGCTGTGGGCTTAACTGCTGCAGAGCTGGATGTCAGGGTTACTCCAGAAAGGTCAGAGGAAACAAATCTAAAAGCCTTCTAGAAGCTGAGTAGGTGTAATGTTGACAAAGCTTTTTGTAATCCTTATATTGTTGTAACATTATCCACAGCCAGGCTCAGCCCCTTATTGGAAGGCTAGCAGCACTGTTTGTGCCTGTCACGGGGATGGGGATATTCCATCTAGCTCTGGTGAGCAGTGTCAGTGCTCTCACCTGCTGTTGCCTGTGGGAGCTCTGCTGCTATGGCTGGACCCTTAGCAATCATCCTCTGCCAGAAGATGAATTTTTGTGTCTTTTCTGGATGTACAGCCAGCCTATCCTTTTGTAAGAAGCTTAACCCCCAACAACACTAGCTGGGGTTGCTATTTCTTCCCCTTTTCTTATGGGCTTTTGCAGACCACCCATACAGCAGGCTGGTCTGGGAGGTTCATTCTCTAAAGTGAGCCTGTTGTGACAGAAGCATTGCATATACTTGCTTATTAACCAGTTCTGTTCCAAACTTGATCTGGAAAAGTGTATGTGAGAAATGATCTGTAGGAGGTTGAATTCACCTGAAAGCCACTACAAGTCTCATGACCAGAAGAACTCGGCAGGCAGACAGGTCCTGACTTCTTTACACAGGTGTATGTTTACCCTGTCTAGCCCTAACCTCTACTCTGGTATGCATTAAATATTACTTGTTTATTCAAGGTGATAAAGGGCCTGTGGATATTAGGACTGGTATTGACAAAAGCCTTAGGAAATTATGCAATACTCGGGAACTCCTTTTTTATGTTCCAAAACAAGTCTCTCAGTGACTGTGCTGATCTTTTGGGAGGGGCTTGGTGTGATGGGCCAGAGAGGAAGTCTCCAGCCCCACTGATGTGTCTGAGGACCCTGTAAGCTTGGACGTGGCTTCCATGGTGATTGGAGCAAGTTCTAGCTGCATTTCTATGGGTAGTAGTGCAGCCATCAAAAGTGTTTAGGTGCTTCAAATAATTAGGTGGCGTCTGTTGGTGGAAATTAGGGAACTTAGTAAGTTGAGGATTCATCCTTTCTCTGGTATTCCACTGATTGGGGGTGGGGAGGGGAGGGGGGAGAGGTTTCCACTAATAAAACCAAAGCATATAAAAATCCCCAAGTCCTGGTGTTGGTGTTCTCAGTTGTGTGAGAGCTACAACCAGATCATCAGATGAAATCCATGCCTGGGAGAGTGGAACTTGTTGATTTTTTTCTGCCCCTGAGTACTGGCTGTGAAGGCAGTTGGATGATCATTTTGGATTTCAAATGTGTGTTCCTGAAGCTGGGTAAGAGCACTGGTAGCACTCGTTCCCCTAAAGCGGGTGGCTCGGGAAAGCTTTCCAGAGGACCCGTTTCACGTGTGGAAAATCACTGAAGCTGAAGATGGTGTTGCATCTTACCAACAGTGTCCTCCTGACATGATTTCTTTCCCGTTTACTGTTTCCCAATATCCCCAAAGGGTTCCCAGTCAAGAAAAAGAGGGTATTATAAAAATCCTTATTTCTTTTAAATGAAGCCACCTTTGTCTGTTTAATAAATTGCTATGGAAATTGCGTGAGTCATGCAGGGAATCATAACTAATTTCAAACACTTCTGCCCTTGCAATGCAAAATACCTATCAGATGCCATGTCACTGGACAGTGCAGTGTGAAAGAGACTGCCCTTCTTCCAGATGTCAGTTTGCAGTTTCATCTCTTGAAGGCTTAGTGTGCATTTCTTCTCAGTGGAATGGGGGATAGGTAGGTGTGGAAATTGTGTTACTTGTTGAGACTGCTTGTGGAGGTGACAAGCAGAACTTTTTATTTCCAGAAACCATATGTGAGATGCTCTGCTGCTCACACGCGTCGTGCTGCATGTTTGAGAGGTGTGATGGAGCACAAAAGCACTTGGAATGCTCAGAAATGGGGCCACTGGATTTGGAGTCCTGAAATGAGCTGTGGGTGTCCCTTTATGGTGCACACTGATTTCTGTTATTTCACTTACAGGATCATGAAGCGGAAAAGGGAAAAGCAGCAGGAACAGGATAAGGAAGCAAGCAGAGAATGTTATTTCAAATGGTAGGAGAGGCTAAAGCAGGTCTGAAGTTTCGTGTAGCTTTTGTGTTTATCAGCTGTTACTTACAAAGGATCAATTAATATAATTATTGCTTCCCTCCCTCTCCGAGGTCCATCTCTTTAAGTCATAGCTGTGGTAGCATAGACAGATTATTCCCATTAGGTAGTAGTGCATGAACTGTAGATGGTTTTAAATGCCTAAAAATGGCATGATTTCCTGTAGTGCACATTCCCCACAACCAGGCTGCTGACTGTGACTCCATGTAGAAAAGCATATGGACAAGAAAGAGCAATGTGGAGCGTCCTTTACTTCATTCTTTGCTGTAATTTATCGAAGTGAAGCACAGGTTAGGAGAGGTGAGTGTATTTCATGGAGCACATGAGTTGTATCATTTCAGTGACAGAACAGCTGTAAATAATGGCCAGTTACTTGTGCTGTACGGGAAAATAAAAGCTAAATGTCTTTCCTATCCAGAGGAACTCTGGTTTTTAGTCTTTTTAAGACTGAAAACAGAGTCTTCAGACTGTGGTGGGACTCATACTCTTTTAAAGCTGGCTTTCTCGGTCTCTGACATTGCCCAGCTCACAAATTTCCTTCCCTATCCTGAATTTGCTTTCTGCAGTAGCCTTTTGCGAATTAAGTATTCAAAAACGATTGTCATGTTTAAGGTCAGAAAATATCAGTTAAAAACCTCTTAATGCAGATCATGAATAGACAGGTCTCCCTTCAGGCTGAGTGTTTGTGTTGGGGGCTGTCATTCCATGGGCTGCTCGAACAAGGCAGAGAACACATCCCTGCTGGCTGTTCACCATGTCTGGGGGTGTTGGGGTGCTTGGGAGGGAGGTGCTGTCATGCTCCTGCAGAAGGCAGCAGCTGCTGGGACACCTTTAAGCTCAATGGAGCCACAGCCCCATCTGTGTGTGTGTGCTGCTGAGCTACAGTCTGGCTTGAGACAGCACCCTATCATGAAACTAAAGCTCTCCAGTCAGAGGAAGGCTCCTGGGCTCAGTTCTGACCTCAGTCCTCCTCTGCTGCTGTCAGCTGGATTTTCCCTCTGTGGAACCGGGAGCAGGACTGGAGCTGTAGTTGCCTCATGTTCTCAGCGGTAGCCTGTCACAGGTGTAGCTGTGAGCCCAGTGACTGCTACAGGAGCTAAAACCACTTTCACACAAGATTCCACTGGGAAGCTGGTACTCTGGAGGTAGTTCTTTACTGCTGCTGGGCACCCATGAAGTGCCCCTTCCTGAATGCCTTTGTGAAGCACCTTGTCAATTGTCAAGAAGTGGCTGTCACTGCTAACAGGACTTAATGACATTTCAGATTCTGTGTTCACGTACAGCTGAATTTTGGCGCTGCAGAAGTTGGTTGAGAAACAGTTGTTTCAGTGGGGTTTGGGTTATGCTTGTGAGCATCAGGTGAATTAAAAAGAATTGGTTGATGTAGTTAATGCCGGTGGTGTGAGGGGGGTGCTGTTGCTGTGGGGCCTCTGGACATGGCCTTGGCAGTGTCCAGAAATGCCCTAGTGTGTTCTCTCCAGTTGGAGTTGGCCGAGGCAGACAAAAGTAGTTTTGATCACTTCCCTGAACTTGGGAAATAGAAGCCAAGTCTAAAAATCATAGAATGAAATCATGGAATAGGTGGGGCTGGAGGGTACCTTTATAAGTCATGAGTCCCACCCCCCTGCCATAAGCAGGGACACCTTTCTTGCAGTCTTTCTTAATTCTTCTTCTTTCCTGTGTATGATTACGAGAGAGAAATCCTCGTGTTTGAGGTGAGAGTTGTTCAAATGCAAACTTGGTTTGCAAGAATGATTAATTGCATCTCCTTGCAGCACTAAATGTGCTTCTGGACTTGGACCTGAACTATGTGCAGGTTTGGTTGATAAAAGAGAATTTGGTGGCCATAAAGTACATCTTGTCTTTCCAAGAGAAGTCAGAGGGGTTACACTGGTTTTCTGGGGTAACTCAGTGGAATTGAGCTCAATTCCCGAGGACTTTAGAGTGCATGGAAGGTGGGGCCACATTTGGGGTATAAGAGGACATAAAGCAAACCCCAGAAAGTCTGGACCTTCAACAGCATTAGAAAAATGAATTTTGACAGCCTAGTAGGTGACACATTATATTAGAGACCACAAATGGAACTGAGCAAGCGACCTCAGATGTTGCAAGAAGAAATTGCGCCCTGTACGATTTCACTCGAGCGTGGCAGCTGCCGGGCGCTTGCTCTGCGGCAGAGGCCTTTCCCTCAGGGACAGTCCGGCAACCTCACACCAACAGGTGCACCTCTGCAGCTCCCGTTCTGGCAGCGCACAGAACAAAGGAAGTGCTTTACCAGGTGCACTTCACACCTGTGCTGGCAGTCAAAAATGTGCTCAAGGTTTACATGGGAGCAGTGGGAGAGTGGCAGGTCAAGAGCTGGGCTCCAGCCAGGAGGCTCTGGGAACTGTGTGGGGTCGGCTCCCGATCTTCTCCGTCTGCCCCTGCCAGCCCATGGGGCACAGGTGTCTGGAGACTGCAGAGAGGCTGCTGTAGCCCACTGTGAGTCTGAAATGGGACAGTTGATACACAGGGCACAGGGACAGGGATGGACCGGGTCAAGCCCGTGCTGCTGGGATGATGCACAATGCACACAAAGTACTCGCCCCGTTTGGAAATGTTTGCTTTAACAAGCTGATCTGCCAAGGTGGAGAGCAGAACACAGGGAACCTGGTTGGAATGCACAGGTGTCGATGGACATTTCCTAATCATCCTTTCAGGCAGTTCCTGGAAACTTGTGTTTGTGTGCTATTTTGTGAAAGAATAGGTAGCATCCATACCTAGAGGGTGAGTAATTGTCAGCTGCTATGTGATTATTGCATGTGGAAAGCAAACCAGGTGGGAGATGAAGCGCTGGCACTCCTAAAAGATATCCAGTAGCTCTGAAGTAAACCAGAAGCCTGAGCTGATAATCACTGTGTCGCTTATCACGTAGGAATGCATTTGTTCCATTCCCCACAAATTAGTCCTCATGATGATGAACATTTTCACACTTGTGATAGTTTCTTCTAATAAACAGTGTTATGTGTAGCTGACCAAAGCAGAGCAGCATTAATAAAGTGTTTGCAATACTCTATGCAGTTAAGCAGAGAAACAAAGCAGGAAAAAAAAAGGAAAAGGTATCTTTCAGAAATAGTAATTTCCTTCTGAAGTCGGCAGAGATGCTGCAGTGCAAACCTAGCAGAGACACGTGAGTAGGCACAGTGCTGTGAACTGGAGGTCTGTGCTGGTGTTGGGGGGGTCTGCACACCTGAAGGAGTGGCTGGAGGGTTTCTGCATCAGTGTATAATCATTTTGTGGGGTTCTTTTCAGCCCTTTCTTGTATTTTTATAATTTTTGAGCTCTCAGATGAGCTGATGTGCTCAAAGTACTGTGGTTGACTCTTTTTTCCCCTGTGTGTGAAGTCTGCATAACACCCGTCTCAAAGTGTGTGTCCAAACACTTGGCTTTTATTGATGGCAAAAGGTTTCTAACCCGTTCCTTCTGCTTCACTTTGAGCAGAACAATGCTGTTGAATCAGTTTGCATTTTGGTTGGTGGGGAGATTTCTGATTCTTGCTAGAGGAACTTGGTGTAGCTTGTGCATGTCTTGGCTAAATTGTAATACTGTGAGTTATTGATCAGACTAATCACTAAAACAAGTGAAAAAGCAAATTTGAGATCGAAATGGTCTTTGTCACACTAGTCTGCTGCAGCTAAAATGGGGTAAAGCAAGGGAAGTTCTGGTTTCTGGAGAGATTTCTGTGTATGTCCAGCCTTTATGCTTTCACTGTTGGATTTAACCCCAAAACCCTCCCAGTTGTAGGTGCCGGTAGAAAGACCAAGCTGAATAGCAGGTTGGCTAAACTGACCTTTTCATGAGGATTTCAATTGTTTAGGAACCTTACCTGTCTCTTGTTCTTTCCTGCCTGCTTTTTCTCTGGTCTTTGACTCTTGTAAATATGTAAATATTTCTTTAACTGCTGAAGCCAGGAGCATCCATCGTGCCTGCTCTGCTGCTTTGCCAGCCTCCTTGTGCTAAGTCAGCACCCTGGAACGTGCTGAGGGTGCTGTTCCTGGCAAGCCAGCTCAGAGTTCCTGACTGGGTGTCCGATGCAGATGCAGCAATCCCAGCATTCAAAATAAGGACCAGTTCTCTTGAATCACTTAGTGGGAAGTTAAACACTGCTTGGAAGTGTGGCCTGGGTGAGTTGGGACCTCCTAGTCCTCACCTGCCTGATTTGCACCGTTTGCACAGAAAGGGCTTCCGTAGGTAGAGGAGAATGAGCGCGAGTGCCTCTGACGAATTTATCCAACTGTTGGATCCAATAATTTGGGGTTGTCTGCCCAAAGTCAGCTCAAGGAAATGCTCAGGCGATCTGTTACCTGCTCTGTGGGACTTGGTGGAGTATTGGACAGCTGTTGTCAGCAAGAGCTGATCAGGAGATGGCTCTGAAGTAGCTGAGAGGGGCATGTGGCAGAGGGGGATTTTTCCAAGAGCTATTCAGCATCCCCACCACCCTATGCAGAGCACACTGGCAGGGATGGGCACGTGCACTTCAAGCACACCATGCACCATTTCAGAGCGCTGTAGGGCAAATCACCTCTCCTAAAGCCTTTCCAGCATGGAGAAAGCTCTGTGTTCCATCAGCTATGAGGCCTTACCCCGTTTTGTTTTGCTGTCGTATATCTTGTCTCAAGTGCCCAAGGCTGACCCACGGGATGCGTTTCCAGCGTTTGATTTCCAGCTTAGCTGAGGTGTCAGAATGACACAGGCTGAGTTTGCACTCAGGAGATGTTCTACAGCCCTTGCTTGCTCTCCCAGAAGAGCTGCCCCTAAAGAACGCTCCTCTCTTACAGTGACAGTTTGCAAACTTTAGTGTTATTCTAATGATTATAATAATAAACAATATGGGAAGGACTGCTTTGGATTTATGGCTGCACGTTGTGTTTTGGCAAAATAAAAGGAACTAGGTGCTGCTTTCTAACCAAGAGCTATTGCATAGGCCTTGCTGTTAGCAGCAGAAGTCAAGTACAATATAAGAATTAAGCTATTATAAAATAAACCTTATAACTCAGGGTAGGTTTGCTGAGACTGGTCTATGTAAAAGACGTTTTCTGGCCTCAGAATGACAGACTGCCTTCCATTGTCCAGAACCCAGCTGGAAAAACTATCCCTTCCTTTGATTTAACTCCCAGGGATGTTGTTTTTCTTTTCAGCGTTTTCCCTCAGAATCTATCCATTAAATGCAGAGCAGTGAAGTTTGCTTTTTATGGAAAATATCTATGAACAACGGAGAAGGGATGAAACCTTAGTACAGCAAAAGAGCACTGGACATTCTATAAATAGTAACATTCTCCAAAGTGTGCTGAGTGCCTCTGGTGTCACTAGAGGAAAGCTTTGCACATTGCAGTACAAAATTCAGAGAGAAGTATGTCTCATTGTGAGCACAGACCGATCTCTGCACGGCTGGCTGGCTGTGTGTGCTTACAGATGGCAGGTGAGGGAGCATCCCGCCGCTTTGTATGGAGGGGATGTGCCTTAGGGAAGTTACCCTGTTCTCTGGCTGCCCGTGGCCCTTATCTCCAGGAAAAATCTTGCTGTCCCTTTGAACAAGGCTGATCCAGAGCTTGATATCATGAAGACTTGCTGCTATGTAGTGCTTAAACCTTATAAATGAGGAAGGGACTGGAGTGTAACAAGCGTTCTGCTACAGTTGCTGGTAGTTATTCAAATAGCAAGGGAAAGGACACATCCTAGCTGGACAGCATCCCATCCAGGGTGGGCTCCTGCCCTCCTGGTGGGGCTGGCATTGGGCATTGGAGCGAACCTGGTTCTTGGGCAGGACTGCGCAACACGGGGGACTTGGGTAATGTGTCAGCTGGTGTTGTCGGGTCGCTGCAGTCGATCCAAGTTCAGTTCATGGCATTTCTCCCTTGCCTTCTGTAGGCTTAAGTTGGGTCTTGAAAGAAATTCAACAATTGCATCTTTCCATGTCATTGGCTATTTGTTGCCGTCCCTTTATTTAAGGTGAGTGCTGTCGTCTTTGTTTGCTGTGGTGATGTCATTGACTGATACTCGGACTGATGGCTGTTCCTGAACGCTGATGCTGAGGACGTGAGAAGTGAGCAATATCATGGGCTTTGGAGTTTAGTATGTCGGGAGATATAATCAGGCATATTGATTCTTTCTTTCTTACATTTCCTTTCTCGCTAATTAAGAGCAAGTTTTTGGTTGTGGAATGGTTCTGCGTGTTCCTTAGAACAAGCACTTATTCAGAACCTGAAAACTAAGCAAACTAGAGAGGGAAATAATTGCAACAGGGAACAAAGATTTTCTGTTGGGTGATACTAATACTTTACTTAGTGGATAGGAAATGACAACTGCTCATTAGCTGAGCTAGTCCCACCATGACTCAATTTCCCTTGAGCTAAGCTAGGAAGAAATGCACGTCTGTAGAAGACAGATCAAGAAAACTGCAAGGCATGGGAGGATCCACGCGAAGCACACCTGGTGCTGCTCTGCCTGTGGTGGGTCGTGCTCCATGGGCTACAGTCACACGCAGTTCTGAGGTGGTTGCTGGCACTACCCCCGGGACTTGAGGAACCTACTTATGTAGGAATTCGCTCGCTGTCGTGGACTGTGTGTTGTGTTGGAGACATTACCGCTGTGGTTTTCCCCCCAAGAAAATCTGCCTGGAAGACCTGTCCCAATAGAAGTAACGCTACTCCAGCATGAGGAAGGCTTTCTAGAAATCATTTGTACCCTGAGCTAATTAAAATGAGAGATCTCCACTGCCAAACCACAACTGCTTTCTAGTGTCTGGAATCTTGCTTTAAACTGATGCAAATACATGTGTTCTACATCTGTTCTGGAGAGTTCAGCCCTGACATTCCTTCATCCCATGCAATATCTGTGAAGGAAAAAAAGAGGATTGGATGTGCTTCATACAGATAGGATATTTAGTCAGCTTGGAAGTGCCTCCACCATGGTTTCAGTGCTCAGGGACTGCTCCTGACGGCCTGGGTTCAATTGAAGTTGGTAGCTAGTTGTGACTGACTCTGCTCCCACTTCAGTTAATTATTCCAGGTCTGGCATGGAAAACAAGACGGAGGGGGAATGCATTTGCAAACATGAACAGCAGTGCCACTGCAGCCCCTTCTCCTTTCCTTTGGAATGCACTGCAGTTGGAATGGGCATAGGACTGTCAGTACTTCCATCAGGTACCTGCCCCTAAAGGCTTTTCCCTAGGCTCTGCTCCAGGGGGGTTCCATAACCCCTCTGTGCTCTTTGGTAAGTAGTCCTGCTTTGTTTAGCCACAGGAATGGCTGGACATGGTGAATATCTTAGGGACAGACTCCTGTGTTCGGTGATCAGTAGCAGTGAGATGGTGATTGCACACAAAGCAACTTCTGTTCTCTGTGGAATTTTAACAGTTGTAGGAGTTGGGTTTTTTTGTTTCACTGGCAGCATTTGAGATAAAGTATTGTCTATCATATGATTCTGAACTAGCGTTGACAGAGTTGTCAAAATAAGGTGGGATAAAATAAACTGAATTTTTCCTTTTACTGGACATATAAAATTAGATAGATCTGTTAATATTATTTGTTGAGTCATTGATTTTTCATCCCAGTACCTGATTCCCTTTCCTCTGGCTCTGAACACAGCTAAGACCCAGAAGCTAGAGATGTCAATGGTGGATATTGCCAGAATCAGAGAGTCTCAAGCTGTGCCCCTTCAATTAGATTTGCTTATTCCTTGGCCCTGTGTGCTGTGTTCCCTTCTTTTCTATCCATTGTGCCTGTAAGTCCAGCACACAGTGCAGGTGGAAGCAGAGCACTCCACAAGAACAGTGCAGGGTCAAACAACTAGTGCTGCTGTGGAGCAAGCACCCTGCAGGAGCCCTGCCCATGTGAGTCAGGGCCGAGCTCAGGGCTCCTGTGCTGCAGGAGATGTGTGTCCACTCACCTCTGTGGCTCGAGACCTCGGCAGCAGAACCCAGCAACAGCACCTGAGGTTCCGGGCAGATCGGCCTCTTCTGTTGCATGTCAGAGCTGGCTGCCACGCAGATCAAAACACAGGTCAGGAGTGTAAACCTCAGGGATCAAAATGTGGTCTTGGGAGCAAAGATCTGCTTGTTCCATTTAGCAAATGTTTCTGACATATCGTGCTTAGTGATCGGCTTTTCCCAGGAGGTTTTGTTTTGACATGTCTCAGGCACAGACATTACTGTCACACCAAAATGGTACAGAGTGAATTTATAGCAGCCGCTGTCTGAGATGGGAACTAAATGGGGTAAGAATAGAAAAACAGGCAGTGAGATGACAAATTGTCTTCCACCTCAGATCCTAAATATCAGTGGGTTAAGTAAATCTCAGCAGAAAATGACAGCTTCCCTCTGCTTCACAGCAAGCATCCCAAATGGCCGTGGTTGGGAAGGAATAGGAGGAGGCAGGTGGTGTGCTCTGCCAGGACCCTGCTCTGCCCCAGCAGCGTCCTCTCTCCCCTCCCCCCCGAGAGTGTGCAGCCTCAGAGTTTGGTGGCGAGCACGTGGGCAAACGATGACCGTGTGCCTTTTTAGAAAAACGGATACTTTGGTCAAATATGAAGAGAAGGTCATGGGAAACATTTGCCACCCTTTATTTTTTAATTAAATAACCCCCAAACCCTAGCCCAGGCTTACCTGAGATCCCAAAGATGTATTTGTGATGCTATAAAGCCACAAAGTGGCTTTTAAGGAAAAGATTTTACGGTAACACTCTGATTGAATAAAGCAATTAAATGGTCTGGCTAAGTCTCAAGTGTCTGGAAAGTGTTTCTTGGTCAGTGAGTGCAGAAAAGAGTTTATACCTTCCTTGCAAGTGAACTGGCCTCCGTTCTGTGACCGATGCCTGGCTCTTGGTTTGAGGTTGGATGTCCCTCTGCCTGAGGACTGTGTTGTTAAGGGTGTGCTGTGAGTACTTAGATTTTGTGGTTTTTCTGTGTGCTCAGACAGTTGTCAACCAGGTACACCTAGGTACTGGCAAAATACAAATACGAATGCCTCTGGTGCAAACCCAAAGCCCTCCAAAGAGCTCTAAGTCTGTGCAAAGTGTTTTAGGTGTGATGTGCTGCTGGCTTGTGTAGGTTCTGGTGGGCTGCAGCCCCGAGCACCTGGACACTTTGCCGGTGTAGTACTGTATCGTAGCACAGCTCCTGAACCACAGCTTTGTCATCTGTAAAAGCAAGAGGGAAATGGGATTTTAGAAGGATGCTCCTAATGTTGTCAAGCAAAGTCCTCCAAGAAGGAAAAACTGCCAGAATTGCCATTTGTTTCTGCTTTATTGAACTGCATGTTACGTATACTGTCCTGTCTTTTCTTCTTTGCACTCTTACCTGGACACGTGCTTCAACTTCGGGAATTGAAGTTCTGTGCTCTCCCAGTTGGGACATGCTTACCCTTCCAGTGCTCCCACTGTCTAATCTGAGGTGCTGAAGAAGAGTCCAAGTTGGGCTTTGTATGGGAGGGAGCATTTTTCTATTTTTTTTCTGCTGCTGCCATAGCCCCGGTGGGGTAAGGACCAAAACGTGGCGAGATGCAGTTACTAGCCTGAGCGATGGATTTAGCATGAGCGAATCACCTTTCAGGCATGCCCACTGTTCTTCCTTCTGCTCTGGGATGCTTGTTACACAGTTTGCCCAGCACCAAATTGCAGAGCTGCTTTGCTGGTGTGATCAAGCGGCGGTGGTGTAGGAGCAGTCCATGCAGTAGCGATCCTGAGCTTCCCCAGGCTTCGGGTACCAAACCCTGACGTGCTGTGAGCAGCGTCCCAGGTGTTGTCTGTGTCAGCTTCCGGCAACCACAGGGGATGGTCCACAGCGGGTCTCGCACCCAGCAGAGGCTGGAACCTGGTGTGTACGGGCATGGATCCCTTGGGCCTGCTCCAGGGGAGGGAGTGCTGCTGTGGAAGGAAGGTTGTAAATTGTTCAAAAGAGCAAGTGCTGTATGAGGAAATGGTACCAGTGTGTTGGACTGGATTGTGCATGCAGGACAGGAGACTTATATTTATTAGCTTAAAATAATACTGATTTTATAACATCTCCTAGCGGTCCTTCCTGAGGCTAGGCTAGACTCTGGAAATGCAGAGATGGAGACCAGGAGTGTCCTGAAGCATACGGAGGAAAATGAGCTATAAAGTCACCTGCCCAGAAATTTGCTGTAGGAAAAAGGGAAATTTCAGGGAAGAACTCTTGACCCTGTATGTTTTCGATGTGAATTGGAGCCTTTCTCCAGTGTGGGGTGTGCTAGTTTCCATCAAGGTGTGTACAGGTATGGTGGTGCCAGCCTGGCTTCACAAACCCAGAGACCTCGGCAGGTGAACTAAAACACCAGGCAGAGTCTGAGGAGGGACAATGAAGGAAGTGGGGAGGGAAGGGCTGTGCTAACACAATGTAAGTGCCTAATTCCACATTCTTGGGAGAGTTTTGCTGAAACGTCCACTTTTAAAGAAAATATTTGGGGATCATTATTACAGGAAATAAATTTCACGGTGTTTTTAAGTTGTATCTATAAAAAAGCTAGAAAGGATACTGAGTAGACAGTCCTGGTCTGGTGAGCGGGCCCCACAGCTGTGTTGGCTTCACAAATGTTTTGCATGTGCTGTTCTTAAAGAGCAAAGGAGAACAAAAGGGGGAAAAAGCCCAACACAAAAACCTTCAGTCCCCTCATCTTCCAAACCATGAGAATTTTTCCTGGTTTTTTTGTGTAATAATTGTATCAATTATGGTTTGCATTTTTCCGCTAAGTGTTTGAAATAATTAGCGAAGACTCAAACTCCGAGAAGCGGCTATTGGGAAAATCAGGCATAAAAAGAGCCCAACCATATTTGCGAAATGAAATTGCGATTATGTAAATTGCAGCTACTGGATGTGTAGGCATGGGAGCCCAGGAGAGCGGAACTGGCAAGGTCTCGGTTACGGTGGAGAAAAATTCTCATTTGTGCTGTGAGGCAAGGCCGTGCTCGGCAGTTTGCTTGCGAGCGTGAAATCGCGTCACGGACGTGTCTGCTTGCTACTTCTATTTTGGTGTGCAAGTCAAGTGGCTGAGAGTTTCTATCTTTAATGATTTCCTCTTGTTTGCTCTAGCAAACAGCTGCACCACATTGTCTGACACCAGTTATTTACTGGCCAGTGCTCTGCAGAGACGAAAAGGAAGGCATTTAATCTAATCTCCTCGGATGTCTCAGTGTTTGCACTTGGAAGTTTTCTTTTCTGCAGTCTTTGGGCAAGTGCAGAACAAATTAATGTTGCAGTTTGACACAGACTGCCCTCTGAGCCTGATTACTGCCAGGAGCTCCTGAGGCACATCTTGAAAAGCTTTTTGCCATAGGGTACAGGAAGTAGAAAAAAATAGATTGTTACTCAGAATTGCTTTTAAGCATCAATCTCAGCAGATCCGAGTAAAATCATCCATTGAGCTTCTTCAACTTGTTAACCAGGCATTTAGACCAGAACACGAGCCTCATGAACTACATGAAAACTAAGGTCATTTTTGGTAACTCAAGCCTGCATTGAGGCAGGAAGGGCTCTTAGATCTGACTGGAAGTGAATTCACAATGTGGCATGGGGGCCCAAGTCCAGCTTGTGTCCGCTGGAGGTGTGACCCTCCAGACAGGCATTCAGGTTCCTGAGAGTCACTGTGAGGAACTTCCTTCTCACCTGTCCAGTCACATTGTGCCTCGGGGTGGTCACTGCAAGGGCTTCAGACTGCGAGGAGCTGTCTCTGTGCAAGCAATGTACTGTCATAGCTCTCAGTCTTTAAGGAAGTCTACTGGGCAGTAACCCACGGCAGTCTCTCGAAAGGTTGGAGAAATGTATGCAAATGGACAGTTACTGACAAGACCAACTCAGGATGCCTTAATAGGCAGCTAAACGTATAACTTTATGCTGTGCTGTGTGCTTATATGTTATTGCCCCAACGGTTTCTGCTGTATCGAACAAAAAATAGGCAGATATATCCCCATGCTTTCTTTTTCCGTCTCATAAAACTGGTTTTCAGTCAAGATCTTTTTTCCTGTGGCTCAATGAGTTTTTGCCTGATACTTCAAGGCCTGCAGAAGGCTGGACCTGCACAGTGCCCAGAGGCAGCAGTGGAAGTCTCGGGACGCTGGTGATGGGTACATCACCTGAAGGAGTTCCTAAGCTCTTGAACCTGCTCACAGTTGTGAATGTTGTTTGAGTATGAGAGCTGTATGAAGTCAGTCGTTTTACCCTCAGCTGGTGCAAGTTCTGTGTCTCCACAGCACCGGTGTGCCAGGCTGGGGGTGAGCCATGGAGATGGTAGTGAAGCAGTTGTGTTGGCTCACCCGGTATACACGGGGAGTCAGAAATAGAAGCGAGGTCTCCTTAACACCGAGATGTATGCTTTAACAGTAAAAAAATTTGCTTTCCCCATCCAAATCCCCAAGTGCTGTTTTGGAAAAATATCTGGAGCAGCAACTTTTCATTTGTAATCCAGCTTGCATAGCAGACGCTGGAGGTTGGGTGCAACAAATCAAGATGGAAATGGCTGGTGCATACTTCTTGGTTCGGCCATATGCTGCAAGCGATGGTTTTGACAGATGCATTTTTCCCTAGAGATTGCATTTAGTTCATCAGCCTTAGGTTAAATGTGAAGGATCTGAGGTAAAATTCCAGGGCTCCGTCCATTAGCCACCAAGCCCATAGTGTTCGTGTTAAAACAGCGCAATGGGAAATGTGACCTGGTGCTTGGGAGTTGTACTGGTGCCAGTTGTGCTGCAGCACTGTGTTCTTTATGTCATAGCACACACATCTGATAAGGGAAGACATGATGGCGTTGGATAAGTTCTTGTGCACAAGGACTCTGCAGGTCATGTGGAGAGTGCTGGTTTTTTATTTAATAACCGAGGTATGCAGGTGCTAATTTGAACCAGATGTGTGTGAGGCCGAGGCCAAAGCCAAAGTTTGTTACTCCACAGTGAAATGATGGCCTTGCATTTCTGGGACTGGAAGGAGGTTTTGGATCAATCTTTATTTACTAAAATATTTAGGCAGTTATGAATTCTAGCGCTTGAATCCTTTATTTCAGTTTTGCTTGAAGAGTTACCTACCTCTGTTTCCTCCCTCCATTCTAAGCCCCTTTGATACGGTCGCACTTGAGGAGACCTTTCTGGAGCGGCCAAATTGGTGCTGGAGCATCCGGAGGTTCTTGGCTGGCCCAGGTCTCACTCCCCTGCGAGTTTGCACTGCATCTCTCTGCGGAGGCAGGGGTCTGCCATGCACAGAGAGCCTGTGTGTGGGCTGAGATAGTCCCGGCTCTGGTGCCCTGGTCCCTCCAGTGGCACGGGCATCTCCATGGATGCTGGAGTGTGGTGGGTACAGGCACAGGTGTAAGCAGGCAGTGGGTGCAGAGGAGGGGCTGCCTCATTAGGGAATTTATTTATATATATATATATATATATATGTATGTATGTATTTACATATACATAAAAAAATGTTTCCTCCTGCCTACCTTATTATCTTCTTCAGACAGCAGGAAATAAATTCACCATTTGCATGAGGTGCTGTATTTCAGTTTCAACACACAAGAGGCAGCGGGCTGCATCAGGCAGCTGCATGTTACCTTTTGTCTGCAAGGGTGGCCAGTCTGGGAACCCTAATGTGTTCCAGGTTTGTGGAGCTAGTGAGGAGAAGACCAACTGCCACACATTTGGGTTATGCCAAGCTCAGTGGTGAGTTTCCTGTATTTTGGTTGGATCTGTCAGTGCTGTAGGTTAAGATGATGATGTTGAATGAACCATTACCTCTGGTGTACATGGCCAGCCCAGAACCTCGATGCTCTGAAATTGCTATGAGCCCTGGAACTGTGGCGGGGCTGTGCCAGAGGAGCAGGGGAGGCTGCAGGCTCCACGATGGGAGCGCTCGCTGTTGACCTGGGAGGCCTTACACAGGTTGGCATTTCTGTTTTCAGTTAGGTTCGTGGTTTGGTCTCTTTGGCCAGGCCTGTCCCTCGTGGTGCAGTGGGAGAATCGGAGTGTTCAACCTACAGATTGGTTATTGACAGGAATTCCAGAGTGAGGCTTCAACATGACTGTTCTGAACGGTGTTTTCTCTTGTGGAGACTGCTTGGACTGCTTAGATTTTTGGCTTAACAACAGGTTAAGAGGCTTTGCAAACTTGGGAGTTTGAACCTCGTTAAGAGGGTTTTTTTAAAATCAATGTTAACCTCCCAAAATCAAGAGTGTTTTGCTTCTCAGGTTTCTGGTCATCTTTGCTTTGTCTCTGATTTAATAATATTTGTATGTTCCAGGGATGTGCTTTTGCTGCTGCTGCGTAGCATAATGGCAAGATCTGCTCTAATGCTTGCACAAAATTTTATTGACCCCTTTTCAGTGCTCATTGGGGAGTCTCTTACGGGGTCTGAAATGATCAAAAATAGCAATGTCGCTTTCCATTATGGGTCCGACTTTCCCAGTCATCAGAGTTAGGACAGTTACTGTAGTTTGGAACTGAGCTGCTGGTAGCATGCTTAGCCAAATCATAGATGCGTGTATAGGAGTTGTTTAAAATAGTTGTGATTTTGCTGTATGGCAATCACTTTCGCCAGGAGAGAGCACGGAGTTGCTGTAACACAAGTGCCCTTTTTGTTGTCCTTCGGTGAAGAAGATCCATTGTATGGAAGCTGTCATTTCCACAGGCAAAAGGAAGTACTTTTCGTGAGGTGGAATCTTCAGTTTTATTTCTGTGCAGTGTGCTCAGCGTGATTATTGAAAGAACTAAAAGCTGAACAATGATGTGAGAGCTGGCAATGCAAGTGCTTTTAATTAAGTTATATAGCCCAATGCACTTAATGGAGATATGTGTCCAGCTTGATGTGAGGTGTGTTTATTCAAACCATCAACGGGAGGTGTTTCAGCTTTGTGATTTACCCCTCCTCAGGTAGCCAGATGTGGAGAAAGCACCTTCTACCTTGGCCAGTACTGCCATGGAACTGTCATTATCCACTTTGTGAATCCTGCCAGCTCCATTGCTTTCTTGATCTCTGTATCATTTTCCTCCTAAACACTCTAGAGTTGAAAGAAATAAAGACTAAATGCTCATGTAGTGGGTCAGATGAGCTCTTACCAGCTTTGTTAAAATGTCTGTATCTTGGATTCATATCAAACAACTCCTGTCATCTTTTCCTAGCGTCTGTCTGGTTTACACAGCAAGATGTACACAGGTTCTTCTCTTTCAAAACCTGCTTTGTTGTGGGGTTTTTTAGCAGAGTTGATCTTGCTGCGTGCCTGTGCTGTGTACACACAGTTGCTGTCTGAACAGCGGTGTGATAATGAACTTTTTTCTCACACAGGTGACCATTCAGCCTAAATCAAAGAGAGAGTTACGTTTCAGTCTTGTTTCTTTTGGGTTTCTTTGACCACTCTAGAATTGAAGTTTGGGCCTGCCTTTCTTCTTTCCCAATGGAAAGCAGTGATTTTTGTTTTCAAGAGCCACCTTGTTTTATTAGAAGGAATTGACTGAAGTGGGTGAGAACACAAGTGTATTTTTAAACTTGGTGTATCAGTTCCCTGTTACTTCTGCTCTTTTGCTTTAATCTTTTGTATAGGGACATAATGAATTTGATGGCTGAACTCAGACTCCAGTGGGAATAGCATAGGTATAATTTTGCAAACTTTCCTTGTGCCTGAGGGACACCAGAGGAACCTTTGTTGTGGAAGGCTACGTGCTGCCAGCCTCATGCTGGTGGTACCCACACATGTTAGCACTGGTGATCTAGACTGATAGTGGAGCAAGTAAAATTAGAAAACTTCCTGGTGAGAGACATGGAGTCCTTGGCGTTCCGCATAGCAGAGGGATCCTCTGCGCTTTTCTTCCAATGCCCTTACCTCTGACAGCCATCAAGAAAATGAGGCAGGGGAAGGCTTAAGTTTTCTTAAAAGCTTCCAGCTGCTAAGATCTGTTCCTAGGACCAAGAGCACTTGGCTTTGACAAAGGAGCACCCAGTTCATCAGTAATCTTTCATCAGACTTTCTTCAAGCTTGATCTCAGCACCAGGATCATGGTGTTCTGCTGTGTCCTGTGCCTCTGCAGTTTTCCTGCTCACCAGGATGGAGAGTTGTGCCTGAGTTCCAGGGTTATTCAGAAATGCAACAGAGCTGTTGCTGACAGGCAAAAGGCCTGAAAAGATTCATACAGACAAGCAGGAAAATGTCTTTTAGGAGTATTTTTACATAGCTTCTATAGCAGTTTTTCTTTTATGTTTTTTCTTCAGGATGGCAACTTGACTTGATCACAGTCAAGGCCTGAGTTCACCCTGAACTTACACGTCAATTCGCCATGTGCCTCTCCGCCCCTGAAACAGGCCAGGTGTAGCACAGCAGCTTACCTGCCTCCAGCGTGTCTCTGATGGATTTAGAGAGAAACTGCCAAAGATGACTGAATGTAAGTTTCCATGGAAATTGTCTGGGATCGTCCAGTTTACATGTCCGATGTGAAACAGCCAGTGCTGAGTTGGGAAATCACAGGTCCTTTAGGTATTTTCTTCTGAAAACCCTGGGACAAGGATGTCACGGGCCGTGTGGATGAGGTTAGAGTAACCTGCTGACACTGTGAGCTGCGGCCACGTGGCCGTGCCAGGACCGCAGGAGAGATCGATTGCATACAGGTAGCCCCAGGTGTGCATGTATGGCAAAGCCTCTGGGCATGAAGCCCACGTTTGGACACGTTTTCTGGGGTTGGTTATTGTTGGTGCTGAGGTGTCTGCACTACTTAGTTGTTTGTGGTTAGGAAAGCGTTTCCATAAATTACAGAGTTCTAGCTTCCACCTCTGCTGGTGGTGTTTCATACTGAGCATAAATTCTCTCATCTTGAACAAAACCAGTAATTAATGACACAAGCTCGGGTCACTGACTGTGCTGGGATGCCCCCTGCTCCCTAGGCTTCCATGGTGCAGCTACAGCACATAAATTGCCTTTTATTGCAGCCTTGTCCTGTTTATTTTTACATGAAAAGGTTAGGACAGCTGAAAGGATGCCTGGGGGAGCAAAAGCTTATCTCCACCGGGTCCCTGTGTTATTCCCCACGTCCCAGTTACACTCTGCAGCACCATAAAACTTTCCCAGTTTGAAAAGCTGCTCGAGTTCTGCACTCGGAGGCCCCAAACGACAATAATTTTGCTTCTGGCCATCACTGGATATTGCAAACACGGTGTGCTTACAGTGGGGCTCGGGAAGTCACACAGGGAACGCATTCTTTGGAATCCTCTTTGTTTTATCATTGCGGAACAACCCACAAAGATTTGTATTATTGCACCTGAATAAATAGTGCTCTGCACTTCCCCCATTGAGGTCAGTGCTGGTGCGGGGCCGTTCCTGGGCCCCTTCCTGCTGCTCCTGCTGCAGCGCCGGAGCCTGGCGCCCGTGCCACCTGAGCAGGTGTCACAGAGGGCATGTTTGTGGATACTCATCTTGAAAGGCCAGCTGCTGGACACCAGCAGTTCTTTGTGCAGCAGTATTTTCCTAGCAGGCAGGAGCAGCATTCATCTGCATGTTTGCAGTTATAACCACCATCATAGTTTTAGCAGTCTTGCCAAATTCTCTAAATACTTTAATTTCATTGTAATGCGTAATAACAGGTGTACGGTGTAGTTGCCAGTTTCTGCTTGCTGGCTGGGTGAGTAAATTATTCTTTGCAAAATGAGAACGGTACTTAATTGATATTTGAAGATAGAAATGGCTAATAGCAAGTGCACAAGCTTCAGCTGTGAACAGTTAGAGCTGGGTCGCTGGCATTTCCATGTGGTCACTAGCTAGAGGAAAACACCTTCCTTGAAAGCCATTTTCAGCTGCATAGAATGATAAGAAATGTGTTACTTCAGAAATATGTTTTCCATATAATTCCTAAGGTTGTGATTACAGGTCTCTCTCTTTTTTTTTTTTTTTAAACTTCCCCCCCCCCCCCCCCCCCCTCTTTTTGAGTCAGTATTGCTGTTTGGAACTGGAAAGCACTAGTGAAAAGCACTTCTTGTGCAGTTCCACCATGGCTGCTCTGCAAATACATTTTTTAATTTAGAAGTCGGAGCAGACACGAAAACCACATTTCCCTGGTCTTGGCTGTGGAGGCTTTTGGGGCTTACATGGTCTGACTACTGCTGAGCTGAAGTCTGATTTCGGAGCCAAACTTCTTTTTTCTACATTGTTCTCGTGCAGAGCAGACATTTGTACTAGGCAGGACATACTGCCAAAATATGGAATTGCACCTCCTGCACACAAATACTATGGAAGGAGTCTCAAAATGACTGGCTTCTGCCAGGCCAGATGCAAATATATGTAGAACTGGAAGCTGTTGCCCAGAAGCTTTGCTGATTTATATTCTTTGAGGGTGTGGTCCCCTTATCCTGTTATCTGCCCAGTTTAGAATTCTAGGCTCCATGTTTCGAGCATAAGGACATTGCTGCCTTATGCTCTGGAGCATCGTGAACATCAGCATTTCCTCAATCAGAAATGCAGTTTACGCACTTTCCAGCAATTCTTTCTCCAGAGGGAAAGTCTGGGGTTTCTCTCTTACATGCTTTGCAATATTGGTGTTTGGAGAAGGATTTGGGGTCTTAAATGTTCAGTTTCTGAGGGTTCTGTCAGGTTTCCTGAATAATCCCTTTTATACACAACATTTCAGAACGACTGTGCTGGGGGCTGCAGCCAGAGTTTGCCTCTAACCGGCCTTAGAAACAGGCTTGTGGAAGTAGCTGTGGTCAGCACTGCTATCTGCAGCAGGTGGGCAGCACCGAGATGAGCCATCTGGCTCTTCCAAGTCTAGAAGAACCTTTCTTTATCCCGGTGTCCAACCTGCACTTGTCCCAGGACAGGCATCGCCTCCACTGCTGCAGGTGAGAACAGCCCGTTAGTGCCACCAGAATAGCTGAAGAAACGCTTGTAGAAAATCATTGATCCATCTGGAGGTCAGGGCAGCCCGACAGAGGGGTTAATCGCTCTGAGAATCCTGCAGGCGTATCCAGGGACTTTGGACTTGGCTTTGGTATGTCTTTGACAAAACAAGGGACTTCACATTTAATAGCCAGGGATAAGGCTTTTGTTTACACAATGTAGTATTTCATCAAATACTACATTCTTTAAGTGAAAAAAGTAAAAACTGCAGGTTTGAAAGATGCTTATGCTGGATTCTTGGCTGAGGGGGAGTGAGGCAGCAGATTAATTTCCAGCAAGACAGCTGCCATCGGCTAGAAAATAAAGTGGTTTGGGCTGGTCCCATCACTCGCTTAGGAACCTGGAGAGGCCAGGAACTATTCCCGGGGCAGGGCTGCTGTGCAGCCTGCTGAGGGAAGACCAGTGCCCCACTGTTCCACCCCTCTCTTGCAGCCCCTGGAATTCCCCATTTGGCAGCATATCAAGAGGGGAGAACCTGCTGTGTGATGGCTGACAAGTCTCTGTGCTTAGGGAAAGCTTCTCTTGGGTGGGAATCGAGGTGCCAATGGGACTTGTGTCTCAGTGTGCTCACCTGAAAATGCAGTTTCTGCTGCTGCCTGCTTTGGGCTTGATTTACTTTTGAGAGCTTTAAGTTGTGGCATTCATAGGCGCAGATGGAAGTTTAGAGTTTACCTTTTAGTACTGGAAAGTTTGCAATTTTGAAACCCTTTCTCTCAAAGAGCCACATAAACTGCTGCTGGGGGAAGCAGGTGGTACCAGACCAATCATTTTTGTTGTGGGAATGACAAGACTTAGTTGTTTAAGAAATTCACAAACTATGCTGTGTTTATACGTGGAGCATAGGGAGCTCATACCAGAAAAAGGAAAAGAGCACAACGAAATACACAGATCACGTTCCAATCTGCAGTCTCAAGTCAAATGAAACCTTTTTGGGGTAATTATCCTGAGGGAGCCTGCAGCCATGCAGCCTGCTGTGGTTTGAGCATCCGGCAGCTCCGCAGGCGTCAGGGTGGTGCAGGAGCTGTGGGGAGGGCACAGAGATAAGATGGGAACCTTGTGGAAAGGCTCAGCTTCAACTTTCCTGTCCGGCCACAGGTATTGCTTTTCACCTTGGGTGAATTGCTTAAAGCTGTTAATGGATCTTGAACACTGGATTACTTCCAAGCTTAGGAAATTCCCCTTTATGATTTCCCATAGGTGTCAGGGAGCAGCAGGAGTCAGGAGCACCTCTGCCAAGGCAGGGAGCCGGAGCTGAGGTGACAGCGTGGTGGGTGCCCGGAGCTGGCGGCACCAGCCAGGGTCAGCCACAACACTGTGGTGTGGATGGGGTGGGTCAGAGGTTCAGGTTGAAAGGTCAGTAGGTACAAGGCCCAGCACCATGCAAATACCCATAGCCTGGCCATGGCCAGAACTCCCAGGGCTGTTGGGCAGTGGGTGCTTGGAAGAGGGCCGGGATCTCCGGAGGGTGGCGAGGGACTGCAGGTGCCTCGATGCCGGGCTCTTGGCTCACCAAGGTGGCTGTGTGCTGGGGAGTTGCCGTTTTAATGGCTGTTTGCTTTCTACTAACATTGTTTTAGTCAGAAATCAGTATAGAATTCTCTGGTTTTGGACTATCAGTGCGCAGTCTCCCAGGAGGTGAGCAGGTTTAACAGCATGAACGAAGTAACAAGGAAATCCAATTCCTCATTGCTGGGCCTCCCAGGAAGGGGTGCCCAAGAGGGAGCCTCCAAAAGAGGAACACGCCGCCAGGGCTGTGCGGGCAGGAGGCAGATGCTGTGGCTGAGATGGGCCACTGGTACCTGCAGAGTGTGTCCGGGCGCTTGGCTGCTTAGAGTCGGTGTTACGGAGCTGTGAAACTTGGCAGTCTGCCAGCCTTCCCGGAGGAGGCGATTCTTGTGGGCATAAATGTGGAATTCACCTTTTGATCAAGACCTGGGGTTCCATGCGCTGGTTTCTGTTGGCAGCCTGTGCTGGGGAGGCTGTGCCGGAGCTGGGCGCAGGCTGAGTGCCAGCACCGTTCCCATGCCCAGGACAAGGGCTCTCCTGAGACACAGGAGCTACAACCAGAGGGGGAAGCACTGGCCAGTTGTTGAGGTGGCCGTGGTCAGTGGCATGTTTACAGACGCCAGGCATCTCACAGGAGGGGCACTGTAAACAGTGCAGCCCACGGAGCTGTGGTTGAGGCACACAGGTACTTTCCAAAGGAGTTGCAGTTCCTGGTTGCTCTGGCTTTGTGCAGAAAGCCTGTCTGCAATCCCACAGGCTCTCTGAAGCCCCTGAGACACCCGCAGAGTGTGTCTGGTGGTGTCGTTCCCAGCCGGCAGCTGGGGGAATTTCTGGTTTGCACCTTCATTTTAATCTGAGTTCACTTAGAATAAAAGGCAATGCTGCTAACAGGGCTGCTGCTGAGGATCTTTCTTGGCACAGGAGAGGCACTTTTCCCCTCTGAGATACCGAGCTTTCATTTGAACTCGTGTGGAAGCACCTGATACCACTAAAAGCCTTTTTTTGCGAGTTACAGTGTACTTTTACCTCTGCGCTGCCAGCAGACAGAAGGGCTGTGAACCCCTGACCATCGAGGGGGTGTCCTGAGCTGAGCCAGGGCAGAGAGGGAAGGAGAGGCCAGGTCTGAGCAGCAATTGACACGGCATGCTTTGAAAATTGGTTTCTACCATCAGTGCTAACAAGAGTGAAGGAGCGTTGAAATCCACTGAATGGGAGATGGTTGGTTTGCGGATTTTGTTTGAGGCATTTGCCAGTGCTGATTTAAAGGCGTGTCTAGGGAAAACTTGGCAAAATGGAGCACTTTTCAAAAGCAGCAAGGGCAGTTGAACAGCAATAGGGACAGTTGTGTCCAGTTCTCCCCCGGGAACCCAAGACCACATGCAGGCAGTGTCCGCTGTTGCCGCAATCTGACATGTGTGTTGTGAACAGCAGCAGTTTCTTCAGGCTGAAGGTGCCCCCCAATCAATGTTGCTACAATGGCAGCCTGAAAAATTGCTTTGGCTTGAAAATTGCTGCACTTAAAGCAAATTATATGTCTTAAATTGCTCATCTTACTTTAGAATTACAGATTATTAAAAATAATCTCCCAATTTTCAAATATTTGCTTTGATTTAATGCTACTTTTTCTTCCTTTATCTCAAGATAAAGGCTTGTTATTCAGCATCTGCATCCTTAAAAGTCTGCACATCTGCTGTATGATTTCAGAAATGCTGTGACATGAGAGTTGCTAATTTGCTACTTGTGTCTGTGGAGTTATGCTCTGCTGTCACTGATGGCAACTATTCAGGGATCCATTTTGATCCTGTTAATGCCAATTGAAAACTGGGGGTCCATGTTTCAATTTTCTTTTTTTAACCAGAAGTAGGGCTAGGAAATTTTTGAAAATTGCTTTTAATTGGCTGGGTGTGCTTCGGAAAGAACGTACCTGCGTTTTAGGGAAGCAGAACCTTCCCTTTAGCCCTTACAGACCCGAGTGTTTGGGCTGGGAAGATTCCAGCATTAATCTCCTGTGTATGCATAGGGGCTGTGGCTGCTCTGTAGGTGATTGCAGGTGTTGGTGGCTGTGGGGGAAGCATTCCCTGGGCATTACAAGTCCTCATACAGCCAGCACATGGTGTGAGCGTGCTGGAAATAGCCATGGTCTGCCCTGGCTCCTTTGGTGGTTCGCGGTGGGCATTACAAGGCACACGGCTTTCGGACTGGGCACCTGAACAGCTGCACCTGAAGTCCCGATCTAGGTCAGTCCCGAGGTACTCCTGGTCTCGCCTGGGGTGTGAGCTCCCAGCCCTCCTGTGCCTGCAGCCCGGCTGGCAGCGGTGCTGGGGAGGGCTGCAGAGCCAGCACGCTGCGAGGCTTGGTGCCGGAGAGTCTCAGAGCCCTTCCCAACAGCCTTGGCCTCCGGGCGCACTGCTGCTTAACCCTGACACACAGGCACTGCTGTCCTGGCACGGCAAGGCACAGACAGCTCAGGGGGCGGCGCAGCCGCAAGGTCACGGAAAGATGGAAAAACAAGTGTGCTACCTGTTAAGCACCACTGTAACTGGGCAGGAGGGCTGCTCAGCGAGACAGTACCCCGTATAGTATAATCTATTTATTATAAAATAAAAGTATCATCTTGAAAGTATAAATCTTTTTATTCAAGTATAGGCTTTTTATTATACCTAAAAACTACACTTCCTGTTAGACCTTGTGGACATTTCTGATGGCCCATGGATGCATACGGTATTTCCAGATGGTTGGAAGCAGCATGGTCTAGCAGAGGACATTGGGCTGAGAATCAGGAGATGAAAATTTTATTACTTTTTTGCTGAACTGCTCTCTGATCTTCGGCAAAGTCATTGAACAGGCTTATGCTACTGCTCCCCCTCCGCCCTTTGCTTGTCTCATTGACAGAGTGAGCTCACTGGAATGAAAACCATCTTCCAGGATGTTTTTATACATCTTCCCCTGCTGCAGCTCTCTTTGAACCTCGAGCTGCTTCAACAATATGCCTCAAATGACATGGATGCTGCTTTCCATGGTGTGTTACCTGTGGGCTCCTTTGATTAGCACAGAGTCAGCCCAGGAAACACAAGATTTGCTGATGTGGCTTCCTTTCATGCACCAAAGCGATCTGGTTCATGGGGTGAATAATTGTTAGCAGAAACTTTGAGTTTGTACATGTGGTGATGGGCTTGAAAGCCTCCGCAATCCCAATATACACCTCTCTTCCACTTTCTTGGCTAGGCTGTGTTTTGGTGGCAGTACACAGTGAGTTCTGCTGAGTTCCCAGAGCTCCAGGCCTGGGCTGCAGCTTTTCCACGTCCATGGTCTATAATGCCAGTAGACGGCGGCCTGTGTGGGTGGTGATGCTGCCGGGCGGTTGTTGGTGATTCTGCCTGCTATCTGCTGCTCGGGGCAAAGTGTCCTCCCAGGATGTGGTACCTGCTGCCCCAGGGTGTACTGCTCTGCAGGGAGAATGTGGTCAGACATAGCTGGACTGGGGTGTGCTGGGACAGGAGCAGATTTAAACAGGCGTGAAAAGGAGATGCAGACACAAGTGGCAGTGTGCGTCTCCTTACACCTAGCAGTGCTCAGAGCAAACAGCTTTCCTACAGCAAAAGCGCCATTGTGGGGAACTCAGGATCTTTTTCTCTGTGTTACAGCTGTCATTTCTAAGCCTGACTCTCCTCAGAGCATCTCTCTACTTTCCAGAGAAAGAAATAGCACAGATTATGGCAAGTGAAGCTTCACGAATTGCAGGGAGTTGTTATTGCTGCCAGTTGGCATTCATTTTCAGATAGCAGCAGATAAAGACCCTGGTTAGAGAGATTTATCTGTCTTTTTGGTAGTGTTCTGTATGTAAAACATAAGTTGGATTGTGTTTACGCTGGCAGTTACGAGTGCTACTAAAGAATTTTTCTCATCATTTCCTCTTTCATCTTGTGAAAAATTAAATAGACAAGTTTAACCTCCAAGAGAAAGTGTGTTTGTCCAAATTGCCATGGCTGAGTGTGGAGCTTTGCCAGGAAGCTGCCCAGGGCTGTGACTGCTGGGATCGGGGCACTTGTTTGGGACCCGCAGCCTCAGGTGATGTGTCTGCCCAGGAGAGCGTGCTCGGTGTGTCCCCGCCTGGGATCCCGGCCCTCGAGTCGGGCGTCCAGTCAGCAAGTGCTGAATGTGGAGTAATGATGCAGATTAACTGCACTGACCCCAGGCAGAACACCTCCTTAGCTCACTGCACTGCTTTAGGGCCAGCTGGGACATTTGATTGCTTCTACAGAAGTTCTGTACCTTGAGCTTGCCTCAAATTCCAGTACTGTGCATACTGGGAGGGGGGAAGGTGATTGGAAATGTGATTATCAAGAATTTAGAAGAGCTTGACATCCCCAAAGATTTCATACTCTTTCAACATTCCGTATTTGCAAGTACACAAAAGACCTTTCCAGTTGTTTGCTATTCTCTTTACATTTAATTTTGAAAAAGTATTTTTACCTACCACAAATAATTGGCATACATGAATTATACACCTAAAATCCTTTGCCCAAGGCCGAAGTGCAGGTTTATTGCATCGTGCCCCCTGTGTCACTGTGTATGTGGCAGTGCAGCAGGAGGAGATAGATGGGCAGAGGTTTTGAGGAGAGGGCTCCCTCCGTGTTAACTCATAGGTGAACTGCAGGGGGGAATTTCAGCAAGTGAATGTCACTCAAACTGCAGTTCATATTCTGGAGATGGACAAGTACTCTGCTTTGCATCTGGAATTAATTTTCCATGTGTAAAATTGCACCTGCAGAAGGGGAATCCAGCTCTCCTGACAGCTCTGCTGTGAGCTTGAAGAGTTTCACAGAATGAATGTCAAGTCTTTGAAAAGTAGTTGGGGCCCTGCTAGAAATTGCACTCATCCAGAGCTCTGAGGCTTTTTACCAGCCCTCTCCAGTGAGAGCTCTGGTGGGATAAGCTTTGTTTTGGGCTGTGATGCATTTTTTGGGGGGGTGGTTTCCTCTGCCCTCATTCTGGCTGACAACTTAACGTGTTTTCCTGTTGTGTAATTTATGGCTGAGGAAGCATGGCCCTAACTTTTGCTTGCTCTTCCCTCAGTTTCATCCTGTTTGTTTGCTGATTTCTACATCTCGAAATGTCAGGTTTGCTTTGCCCCTTCCCCTCCCACCCCAGAAGGTTTCTGTGAATCACTGTTCACTTGGAAAAATGGAATGGTCAAGGAGTTTTTTTCACTTAACACTTCGATGCAGGCTTAAATAACTTGAAAACAAGCAGTTTAAAATGATTTCCAGAAATGCACCTGGAATTCTCTGCTGCATTTTATTCAGTGCCAGGTGTTTAGGGGATGCCCTGTTTGAGGTGGTTCCTGCAGAGCTTGGCTCTGCACCGCCCGTCTCCCCAGCTCGCCCTGGCTAGGAGCAGAGAGCGTTTTCTTGATGCTCCAGTGTTAGTTGAGCCAGGTAACAAACAGCTCCAAAAGGAGGTGCTGCCAAAAGGAGGTTCTTGTTCCTCCAGAAGTTCCTCCTTCTCTGAAAGAGCTACTGGGCTTTGGTATTTTGGGTTTGTTACCCCAGGAGAACATTACTGGAGGGTTGCATTAAAGTTTGTGAAAGAAATTCTGAACTTCCCAAGAAAAGCAGGATTTGGAGACAGCATCTCTGTCTCTCTTCAATCCTGCTTGTCACTTGTTTCTTTCTAATTGGTTATTCATGAATACTCCTGTCTCCTCCCATGGTGAGAGCACTCAGGACCGGTGCAGCCACTGGTTCTGTAACTCAGCACTACAGCTGGACACGGATCAAACATCCCTGAAAGGGAAAGCAGCCTGCCTTGTCCCAAACCCCTAATTCTCAGGCAAGAATAAGTGTCAGATTCTAAAGAATTACAGTGGCCGGCTAGCTCTTGGTGTATCATGTATGCACTGTTGGCTGAACCTGGCTGGAGGCTTTATCTTGGGCTACTGCCGTTGTGGCAGGGTGTGTTTGTCACTTCCCCGTGGGAATTGAGGTCAAAGGTTTTTCCTGCAGAACAATTGTTCTGCACTAACCATTGGTGACAGGCAGTACATGTTAGACTTCTCTATATAATTAACCAGTTACCATTTTCTGATTTCTTAAATCTAGAGACTCAGAACACAGAAGTGTTAGAAATTCCTTCCTGGCTTGACGGCCAGTCTCAGGACAACATCTGACGTTTTGTGCAAGGACGGCTGTGCTGCTGTCTCTGTTTCCAGTTCTAGGGAAAGCATCGTAGGTAAAACTGTGGGGTTCCTTCCCACTGGAGTGCAGAGGCCAAGTCAGATCTGATGTGTCAGTTCCTGAAGCACTCAAGGGGAAACTGACTTTTATAGCTCAGAGGGAGAAACTTGGGGGTTCCATCCTTAGTAAGTTTCCATGGCAAACTTACTGAAGTAAATTGTAAATAGTGTTTATTTTTAATCCTCCAAAGGCATTCCGTGAAAAAATGGTTAGAAAAATGTTCCCCATCTTGGATCTGTAGCTGAACTGTGAGCAAAATTCCACTTCTCTTTATCCCAGTCATCCCTTCAGAATGGTTGACATTGTGCAGAGCCTAATTTGTTGCCTTATTTTTGTCACTGATGATCAACGAAATAGGCCCAGTTTGATTTTTAGATTGCACAAGGCACGCACAGGGTTGGCAGTGAGGCAAAGTGTTTCATGAGTGCCCATTACAAAATAGTTACTGAGGGGCTCGGTGTGACAACAGCCCTGATAGCACACAGGGGGCATGGCTAACAGGGTGCTTGGCATCCTGCTGGCCCTTCGTGTCCTCAGCAAGGACGAGGGCTCAGAGATCACGCGGCAGTTTCTGAATCGTGTAAGGGCATCGAGCTGTGTAATCCCAGGCTGACGGATGCTCTGACAGAGCACGGCAGCATTTGGGTGGCATGGATGGGGCAGGGCCAATGGCAGCCCTGAGCACTGCAGCAGGGCGCAGGTCGGGTTCTCTCCACCCTACCACGACCTCCGGTGTGCTCTGCTGCGAGCCCGAGTAGATCCGTGTCCTCTGGAGCAGCACGGAGCCATGGCGCTGGCAGCACACGGAGCACCGTGTTCCTGCACGGCCTCCGTGCTGGCCGGGAGGGCTCCTGCCCCCGCGGCGGGCAGCGAGCCCGCGGGGGGAAGCACATTCCTGCACACAGCACACTGGGGAGCGAGCTCGGAGCAGGCGAAGCACGTGCTCCCAGGCGCCAGATGTGGAGATGGAGCACCTACTGTGCTTCAGCAGTCAATTACTCAAACCCATAATACTTTTGCTTCTGAAATTAACCACTTTATGAATTATACAAAAGGAAATGATCAGTGTTGACAGCTGATTCTTTTAAATGGAGTGTAACCAAAAACATCATTAAAATATGTCTGGACTTCACCATTCCACAGTGCTGACTCTCATCAAGTTTTGAACTGCTGTTAGCAATGGCATGTCTTGCCTAAGATTCTTAATTTTCCAGGTATTGCCCTGTCTTAATAAATCTGCATTTCTCCTCCTCAGAAGTCATTATGATTCCTGGGCACTGCACCAAAACTTGTAGATGTTTTGAAGGTGTCCTGATCAGCCGAGATTAGGATATGGGTTTTAAACTTTATTCTACAGGCAGGGCATCCTTGAAAGCTGACTCCATGAACTGGTTCAACAGCCCAGAACAAGGAAGCGTGAATGGTTGCCTGCTCATAAACAACTGGGTTTCAACACTGACTGTTAGAAGTACCCCACACAAATGAGTGTTAATCTCTTAAGAGAAATCTCTGCATTTCTGCTGACAACTGACCGCATCGGAGGTATTGCTCACTTCTGGTTTTTGTCATGTCTGGTTTTGGCGTTGTGGTGATGAGACCTCATTCCCTGTGGACGTGAAAAGAACTTTTTTTGTGCTTCAGTCAAGGTGGCCCAGCTCTGTTGGGTAACCTCTCTCTTTGTCTGTGTTTCCTTGGAAGCTCCTTGAGAGTACTGCAGAGGTCGAGGTACCTGCTTTTGAGCCTATGGTTAAGGCAATCCCTTGCCATGCTTTTCGTTTGTAAGATGTGCTGCACATGCTCCCCTTAGCTGTGGCCTTTTAGAGCATTCCCCCACCTTTCCTTTTCCTTCAAGATTGTGTGGGTGTTGTTGAAGTAAGTGTCAGCTTCATGTTCAGGAGTCTTTGGAAATGAACTTTTCATGATTTTTGTGAGGGTTCCTTCCCCTCTCCCCATCTCTAGATGTTTACTCTCAGCATTTAAGTTGGTGGTTTTTTTTTGTTTTTGTGGTGGTTTGTTTTTTTGCTTTTCCATAAAGCCAGCTAATGATACAGAGCCTGCTTTGATTGAGAATACAGAAAAAGCAGTCCTGCTTTCAAAACCCGGTGAGCATAGGAAAGGCATATCAACCACAGCCGCAAGGTGGGAAGTGCCTGGAAACCTGGAAGCTTCACCCACCCCCACATTAGTGGCAGGAGTGATCCAAGTGGCAGAGAGCAACTCCCTGGAAATGGGCCAGAATGGTTTTCTGGACTCAGCCGGGTACAGCTCCCAGTCCCGTGATGGCAGTGATGTGATCAGTGATGCTGTGCGTGAGGAATGCCTTCCCTTGCCTGGAGCATCCTGCACCAGCTTTGCTGGGAAAGGTTCACTGCAGCCTGCACAACAGTTTTGCAGCTTCATAATTTCTTTCTCTCTCTATCTTAGTTTGCTCTGATTTTGACTTTACCATCTGCCAGCCTTTCCCCAGGACTGTTTGGTCTTTGAAGAGATGCACCTGTTTTTATATGTGTGGAAAAATACTTGAATTGCTTTCCTAATGGGAATCAGTGTTTTGTTTTCACCCTACATTTAATAAGTAAGCTCCAGTTACTGTTCAGTGCTCTTAAATAATATTTACTAGTTCTGGTTGTTAAAACCTGTGTCACACAGTGAGATGCAGTTCAGGCAGCTGATTAAATGAAGATGACTAATACAAATTTTTAAAAATGTAAACAAGAGAAAAGGAAGCGTAAACTGAATGTTCACTGGCACTTGGATATGTCCCAGCGCATAGACACGTGCGTATCCGACTTACACGACAGTGGCTTATGAGAAATGGCTTTTCAGACTCCAGTTGCCAGCTGAGTAGCCTGTGTCCCGTTGTAAGGTCAAAGGCCTTTAGGCTCAGGGGTTTTTTTGGCTAGTTGTTGTTTTGGTTTGACTGGAAACATTCAGTACTGGCTTTTCCAGTTGCCAGCTCCTTTCCTGTGTTTGCATCATCCTTCTGTTCTTTCTGTGGAGCTGGGATAAAACCAACAGTCCTGGATCCGTAGTAAGGAAACAGCGGCAGGTCGTTATGCTGGAATTTTAGGTTCAAAGGACACAACTAAGAATAAGCTTTTGCATTTTCCATGTAGCATTTCTGTTTTGAGTTTTCTTTTTTCCTTTTTTTTTTTTTTTAGTGCTGTCAACCATATTTTTGTATGTGAGGCAGGATCTTTCTGGGTTCCGTGTGTGCTGGTGCAATCGATAACATCTGTTTGATCTACTTTCATTACTACACTTTAAATCTTCCATTCAGAAGCATATTCCCATATTTATCGTGAAGAGTGTCCACACTGAGTTTCCTTCTTGTCCGCTCCTCATTCAAACCACCTTGATTCTTCAGGTCTGCCTGGCGTTGGCCTGTCAGAGTCCTGCGCATAGTGCACAGACACATGGGGCAGGAAGTTGGGAAGGAGGCTCTTCTCGTTGGAAAAGGGCCAGAAAAAGGCAGAAGACTTGAAGGAAAGGATTGGATTTCAGTGTTTTTCCTTATGAATCTTTGTCCTGCTTAGGAAAACTGCCATAGGCACTCGGAGGGCTTGTTCTTCGATGGAGACACCCTGGCTGCACCATTCCATCCACCCTTAAGAGGTGCAGGGCGGCTCCTGCCATTTATCCCAAATGGTCCTTCCCCCCAAATTCAGAGGGATGACGACTGCCAGGCATTCTGCTGGCAGTTCAGTGGTGTTGAGGCTGAGTTCACTGCAGCATTCAGAGCTGAACTGCTTGCACTTGGTCCCTGGGATGTTCTGTGGACATTCTAAAAGGATTTGCTATTGCAGTTGGGAGTGACTTTATCTGTGTAGCTCTGCTGTAATCCTTCATAAGAAAAGTCTTAATTTCTTTCATGCCATTTTTTTGCTGACTTGTCTTGACACTTTTTAAAGTTCAGATCCTCGTGGGGAAATACATTGAGTGTAAAGGTGTCAGAAGGGAAGGTGGGAAGGAGAGGTGTCAGTGGCAGGACAGGAAAAGCAAATTGCCTGTTTCTCCAGACCTCCAGCCTGCTTAGGTAAGGTCTACTGTGTCTGAGTATCCCTGTGTTTCCTGGGAAATATCACCAGCCTCACACCCCTGGCTCACTAACATCATGGACAAGGAGGATTGTGACACACTCAGATGATAAAAAGCGGAGATAAAATCTGTGGGTCTGTCTTGGGTGAATAATTGGGACACATTTGAAAGAGACTTTGAGACTCTTGAATTCTCCGTAGTTGATCAGGAGGGCAAAGAGATTATAATAATGATTGTTATTCAGTGTGTGTGCGACAGTATTTGGCATTTGCCTCTTTTTCCCCTTTTTCCCCATTTATCCCCTTGTGGCTGATGCAGGCATCCTCAGCGCCAGCACTTGTCAGGGCACAGCAAGGGCCGGTGGCTGGGCTGTGACAGGGAGATGCTGCGAAGCCTGCCTGGCTCTGGGGGGCTCCTCTCCCTGTCCTTGCCCAGACAACATCTGTGCCGAGCTGCTGCTGCAGCTGGAGTGCTGGGGTGGTCCCCACACAGCCAGTGCCAGCCTCCCGGCACCCGCAGCCTGGGCCTTGGCAGCCTGGGTGTGCTCTGGATCAGTCCGATGCTGTGCGTCACCGGGGACACAGGCTTGCCAGGGGGAAATAGGGCACAAGCCTTCCTGCTGGAAAGGTGGCAAAGCAGACACTTTCTAATCAAGTTTTTATTGTCTGTATAAGTTTGATATGATCAATTAGTGTAATAAATCCTGCAACAGTAAACAAGAAGGTGCTTGGAGGAAAGGGTTTACCGCCTTCGGTGTTGTATTGTAGCAACTGATTTGCTGCTGTAATGATAACTAAGAAGGTCTCTGTGTCCCACAAAGTTTATGGCTTGATATGAATGTTTGTTTTAGATATTGCATCTCAAAATCATTGAAAAGTGCTTCTGGGAGAGTTTCTTTTCCAGAGCTTTTTTTTTTTTTTTTTTTGAGTGGAGGTTGCCAAGGCTGTTCTTTTTGGGGAATTTGCTTTAACGGGAAGTTTTATCCTCATGAAATTCTAATGGTGGAAACAATTCCCAAATTGAGCATCCCGTTCCATGTGGGGAAGGTGGCAAGAGGATGTAAAGAAGAGAGTTTGCTTCTCCACCAACCCTGGGATCTCATGCAGGGCTCAGCACAAAGCTTGGCTTCCTTGGCTCTCACGGATATATAATTAAATTCAAAGCGGAGAACAGCTCAGGAGACAGCAATGCCTGGTAAGGCTGTGGAAGAGAAGTGTCAGACCATGTGCTATGAGAACCTCAGGCATTTCTTGCCAGTGGATAAGGTGCAAGGACAGGGAATGGCCCGCAGCATCTGTTTTATGGCTGGCTGATCACTAGGTAGATGGCTTTTGATGATATAACAAAGACTATTTTGTATCAATCAAAGAGCTGCTCGGTGAGGTGGTGAAATATTTACTTAGCTGCAAGCTGTGGACTTCCGTGTGAATTGTCGGGTCCTTCCTACCTGAGCGTGGGACTTGGCTGGAACGGTGCAGCAGGTGATAGCGTGCGATTCCGTAACAGGACAGTAAGCAGGTGGTTGTTTTTGTCACACAAAGGAAAGCCCTAACCTTGCCATTAATCTTCCCATAAGCCCCATTATTTTGAGTGAGGGTATTATTTTTGCTGCCTGGGTGACTAAAGGAGCACGGCTTGTCTCGGAGGCTGAGCTCCGTCTGTGCCTGGTGTGGCAGGTTTGCACAGGGATGTGCTTTGAGAATGCGGGCAGACCTCTGCTATATTAAACACCTTTTCAAATATACATGCACAGGATTGCCCTAGTTGGGATCAACTTCTGCACAACAAGGCTTTGAGGCTATGGTTTCTTTGAGAAAATAATCACTAGCACTCTGTTCCTACAAAGGACACACACCATTAACCAGCGACATTTCATGGCATCCCAGAAAAACAGCTGATGTGCACTTGACCTAGTTTTGTTACAGTCTGTATCTGCTATTCCAGGTGTTCTGTGATATACTATGAATACCATTATCATTGTTGGTGCCTTGGTGATTGTACGGGTTTTAGAGGTCTGAGGTAGAAAGTCTGTGCTGTAAAATATTCAGAACATACTTGTTTTCTTAATGAAGGCTTTGGTACCAGGCGCTTCGCTTCCTGGCATAACCCCTTTAATGCCACTTTATCCCTTACTTACTCTTGCATTTCCTTACCGTACTATACAGGGAGGGTAAAAACAGAAAAGACTTTGTGTTATTCTTATACCTCCTTTATATTCAAAAGAAAATCTGTACTAACTTGTTATTTACCTCAGTCATATTTTGCCCAGTGTCTGTTTTACCAGCTCTGAAAAGTTGTCTGGACTGCAGGAATATCCATCAGTGATCTCTCCAGTACGGCTGTGCCCTCTCGGATGCTGACAATGTACTAAACTGTAATGTGAAGCCAGGGAGTTCCAAAGAAAGGAAATTATTGAAAGTCATCACACAGTACTTACAAAAAGTAAAAGGAAAGATCAAAGCATTTGCTGACGATTCATTTCCAGCTGTATAAAGAGCACCCCTGCAGTGGCAGAATAACTTCTCTCCAGGAAGACGGCTTCTTGGACAGAGCGCCTGGAATGGAGTCTCAAGAGCAGCTTTTCATGCTGCTCTCGAAATGGACTTCAAGTTATGCTAGAAATTGGTTTCATGGGGCACGTTCCTTCTGATTTCACATTAAATGAAGTTTAAAATATTTTCTTTGCTTTATCTTTGTGGGTGGAAGGGGAGCCCTAGGGAAATTTCTCAAAAGTGTTTTATTTTGCATCATATTAATTGATCCTTTTGCGCAAGAAGTTGAACGTAGTGAAAACATAGGAAAGCAGGAAAGAAAGGAGCTGGAGGCAGGGGGTGCGGGAGAGGAGAAGGCTCTAAAACTTCTTCGAAAGGCTTAGTACTGAACTTACTTCAGCCTTTCACTCTGCATGGCGAAAAGTGAATTACTTCAAATGCCAATTGATCTGGGTGGGAAGTGGAAAGCCACTCTAATCCGATTAATCCCAGAGCATGGGATGCCTCGCTGGCAGTGTGAAAGCAGCCCCAGCACATGCTCAGCTGTTGCTCTTTCACAATGCGTGGTGCAGTTGTCACTCTCAGACTCCTGCCAGCAAAAACATCCGCTGGGTTCATTTTACCACCAAATATTTTTACACTTCTGCGCCAATAAACATAAACTACCCTGGCGGCAACTGCCGTGCCCCATCCTACCATTCCTTGCGTCGCACAAACGATGTGAGTTGAGCTATGCTGCTGTCCCGTTCATCCTTCCAGCAGCGTGATCCCTCCTGTCACGGAGGAGCTACCCTCTGGTGCTGATTCTAGCCCCTGCATGTAGGAATGAGCAGAATGGAAAAACTTCAAATGAGCCCTTACGGCTGTACCCTGTTGATAGTCTGTCCTGCCTGCTCCTGGGGGGAGCCTGGAAGGATTTTCCTCTAGCTGGCTGCCATTACAGACATGTCCATGTGTGTGCGGAGCTTGGGAGGTGGCAGAGGTGCAGGCGCTGCTTGTGTTACAGTGCTTTTTCCCTGGCTTAAAATTCTGCCGTGTTCTGTGGCTAGGGAATGATGGCATGGCCAGAGCAGGGCCTTGGCCTGATGCTCTGGTGTCTCAGTGTAGGGAGGAACATGGTTCCATGTGAAGGTGGGGACCGGCAGCAAGTTCTCCTTAGGAAGAACCTGTCTTTAACGCTTCATCTGAACTCTCTTTAAGAATATGCCAAGCATTTAAGTACTGAAAATATACTTGTTTTCCCCACTGCAGAGGCTTACATAGCTGAGCTCTCCAATATTTATGTTTGACGTCAATGGGAACATTGCCTGAACGCAGGATTAGAAGCACTGAGCTGTTCCCTGCTCCGTGTGTCAGGCAGCAGCGTGCGCACACCAGCCGGCCCCGTGCCACGGCTGCGGCGCTGCTGTCACAGCAGCGTTTGGTGAGCCCTGCCAAACAATGAGCTCCCCCTGCGCCCCGGGACAGTGCCCCTGTCTAGGTACAGGCTGTGGCTGCTGCTGCGGGACGGGCACGTGACTGTCAGTGTAGGGTTCTGTGTGGGGTCGGTCTTACTGGTGTCTTACTCCTCTTATGTGTTTCTGCGGCACCCCATGGAGGGTCTGGGTTCTGGAGAACTATGTGATGTAAAAACACAGCTTTGCATGGCTGAGGGGAAGAGACAGTGCTCAAACCCAGCAGAGCCTTAGCACACTTGGCTGGATTGACTGCTTGGTAGGCTTAGGGTAGAAATGTCTGAGGGGCTGATGAGTGGAGAGGAGGTGAGTGGAAGGGGAAGGATGCTGAGGCCAAGGTGAGTGTCCACAGGTAATTATAGATAAACACCTGAACAGCGACTGACTTTTATTTCCAGTCATCTGGTGTTCAGGAGATTGCTGACCCACTTCAGCATTGGTGACTCCATCGCCGTAACTCTGGGGGGTACTGACAAGAGGATGTAAGCTTTAACCAAATAACATGTGACTGGAACTTGTGCGTTCCTTGTGGATGCACCAGTCCAGCCGTTTGCTCGTTCTCTCTGCATTTCCAGCTTGGAAAAGCGCTGAGCTCCGTCTCCGGTGGTCCGGGTCAGACGGGCTGGGTAAAAAGATTAGGATATTAATCTGGGCTGTATTCTCCGCTAGTAATCTGTAAAATGAGACGTTAATAACCTATCTCTGCCTTAGCTGAGTTTTTACCAGGGTGATTTTGACAATAAAGACGCTAATGATTAAAAAATTCTTGGCTTCTCTGAATTGGGGGTGAACTAAGGTACCTCACTCATTTCCAGACAAGTGCAGAGAGTTCAAGGAGGATGGAATTCAGATGCAGGATTTTTCCTGTTGTTGTTTGACTAAATGATTGACAGATAAAAGCACAGGTGTCTTCTTATTTTATGCAATTAGAAAGTGTACTGGACCAAAGTGGAAATAAACATGTGGTCTCAATGTCCAGTTCCCTCCTCTTGCCACAGGATAGCTGGGTTCCCCTCTTAGTATCTAAGGGCAGATTCCAGGTTTGTGTTGCTGTCACAGCCAGGTGATGAAGGTGACCTTCTCAGATGGAAATGTGAATGCGCTGCACCTAGGCCAGTGGATTTCTGTGTGTTTCTAGCAATTTCAGTTTAGCAGATGTTGGTTCAGACCTGTTTTTCTCCCTGGATGGGCTGAGCAGTGTTTGTCAGTTGTATCCATGAGATTCCAAAAACAGTTGTGTGTGAGTCTGCTCAGCGCAGCCCTGTGCCACAGGGAGCAACTGTTCCCTCTCAGAGCAGAGGAAGTTGCTCTCGTGAGTGGAGGGGTGGCAGTGTACTTGGGGGTCAGAGTAATAAGGTCAGACTGAGCTACTCTGCAGCATTGGTTCATATAGAAGCAGAACCTTTTGCTTCTGTAGTTCATTACAGAGCACCTTCTGGTTTGGGTGGAAAAAAAATCTCCTTTCTGTTTAAATCTTACTGCTGTAATTGTAGCCAATCCACTGCTCTGACTAGGATGAATGTATTTCTCCAACAGAGATGTTCTAGACATTTGCATTCTGTTGATATCAATATTTGATTTTATGTTTTTAAAGCTCAATGTAATTTTGCTAAAGAATTACATAAATAAGAACACGTGTGTAACTGAGTTGCATCCCTCCCCACAACCTCTTGGAATCCAGTCCTTCACTTCTGGGTGGTCACTGTACTCACAGGGTGTTTTTATAGCGGGTATATAGTGGGAGCTGTCTGGTATAAATGAGAATACAACGGAATCCTGTTTACAATTAGGATGGTTGAACCAGCTTGCCTCAGTTGTCCATCTCTTCCTGTGGTCAGTGCAAGGAAATTGGTTTGTTGTTACAGGGACAGCTCGGGATGTGTTTCAAAACGGCAAGAAAAGCTTTACTTTGAGGAAGGGAAAACATTCATCCTGTGAGGGCTGAGGATGCTTTCTTTGAGCACGGATGGCCAATATGATGCATTAAATCCTTTAATACTGAAAGGAAATCCCTAAAAAGCTGCATTATGCCTTTTACTTCTACCAGTCCCTGCCTGTCATAGCTGATTTCTGTCAAGATAGGCAGAATTGAAGTTTGTTTCAGGGTGAAACAGCAGGGCTGTTCCTCATCCTGTCAGCATTGCAGTCCTAAAAGGTGCTGCTGCCACATTGCTCTGTACTTGCTCTGCCTCTGGCATCCCAGTGGACGGAGAGATGCCACTGTACAGAATTCAATGTGAAGAAAACCGATGCGTTCAAAAATGAGAGAGGTTACTGGACAGCTCATTCTTGTAAAAATCACGACCATTTTATGAGAGAATCTGCAAGGACAGTGGCCCCAAACTCAGACACTGCTTTGGGTCAGTGCCATGCGAACGGCTCTGATAAAAACCCAACCTGCCCGAATATTGGTGCTCGAAGTTTGCCAAGCCACGTTACAAAATGGCATTTGCTGTTTGGGTTTGAAGTGGTAGAAGTGTTCATGAGTCCTTCCAGGTCCACTCTTGTTGGGCCCCTTGAGGGCTGTGGCTTGAATTCCTCCTTGTCCCCAGTTTGCTTTAGGGATTCTGAATCTCAGAGCTGGACCTGGCGAGATCAAGTTCATTTCTGGAGAGGCTTTGAGAGGCAGTTGATCCTGGCAGCGTGCTGGGATAGAGGAATGGCATACGTCTCAGTTTGAGAGATGGAGAAGGATTTGGTCTCATACCTGGTCTGTAGCATGCGATGTACCTAATGGCTTGGGGCCATCTTGTTTCAGGGCGTAATTTTAGTTTGTTCTTTTAATGTCTTCAAAGGTTAAAGCTTTAACTAATTGCAGATATTAACAGCTCTGTTTTGTACTGCATGGTCGTAATCTCTACTGCTGCTGTAGACTTGAATGATACAATGTCTGTGGGCAAAGACTGGGCTGTGGCTGACACAGCGCTCCATCCTGAACGAGTTCAGGCTGGGGAAGCTGAGCAAGGAATGGGTTAGGATTAAACCTCCAGCCTAGACAGACAGTGTGCGTTACCGCTTTTGATGTGCGTTCACAATCCGAGCTCTCGCTTGGCACCAAGAGGGTATGAAAGGGCTCTGCCGAAGCACTTCTGTTCATCTGCTCTTAGCCAGAAGACTCATTTCTCTTGTGATCCTTAGCAGTTACTCATTCATCTCCTCCAGAGGAGGTGACTTTAATGTCCTGTGCAAGTGCAGTAAGTGCAGGCATTGTCAGTATTTAACTGACAGCAGTTAGGCATTTAGAAACAGAAATTACCGCCGAGCGGAGCCGCTCAGGTGTGTAACACCCAGCCTCTCTGAGAGTGTGTCCCAGTTCCCCGTGGCAGATGCTCCCACTGAGCAGCTGCGCTCTGAGCTGTACACAGGGCATCTCTGAGGTTGGCATGGGCACTAACCTGAACCTTTAGGCTCATGTAACCACTCCTGCCTTTCCTGCACTCACTTCCTGGGACCCTGCTGTAGTGCTTGGAAGAGCCCGAGTGTGAAGATGCGATTTCATGCTCGGTAATTGCGAATTCTCGAGTCATTTAAATCCTACACGTCTTTGAAAACAACAGCTGATCCTGCTGTGAGAGGGCTCTCCTAACCCCCGGGAGACCTGTGCCAGCTCCTCCAAATGCCTGTGCTGTTGGCTGCAACCACATTGGCCCTGTTCTAAGTCACCCCCAAGTCGTGGAGCCAAAGGACTGGCTGCAATGGCTGTGTCCTGTGAGGTGGGGACACCAGTCTGAGCTTCAGGAAAGCCAGGCCTGGTCCAGGGAAAGGCGTGGCCTAGGGTGTGTTTTCTCTCTGCCTGGAAACGAGGCCATAGTCAGTGCTCTGTTGCTCTGATCCGGCGTCCTGGCTGTGCAGGGGGTGCGCGGTTTGCCCGGGGGATACGGCCCCAATGCTGTCGGCTGCTTTCAGGCAGCAGTGAGGAAATGCCTGTAGCTGCAGGAGTACGTGGTCGTGGTCATCCATATGCCTCAAGGCAGCTTCTGATGTCACAGCCTTGAGCTTCTACAAACTGAGACAGCGCACCAGAGATATGCAAGGCTTCTGTAGGGATGCTGATATCGCTGCCTCAAATGAACATTCCTCATCTTTCTACTAAAGTATTTTATTACCCTACTTTTGTATGTTCATGTACCGGAGCAAGGCATAGAGGTTCCTGCATATCCTTGCTGTTGAGGACTTCTGCATTACTTTGGAAGCCACCTGACTGAAAACTGTATCAGAGTCCTAAATAGAAGTATTGAGGATATGGAATACTACTGACAGAAAGCAGTGACTAAGTATGTGATAAATCCAAGTAAAGATCAAGGGCACATCTACCTCACAGCATAGCCGTGGTAAATAGGACTGCATTTCCAGTGGGTGGTGTATTGGGCAATAAGGGAAGAGGGGTACTGGAGCTCTTGGCTTAGGAGGGGTTCACACTCACTCCCAGGAAGAAGGCACCGGACCAGAACATGCTTTTGCTTGATGTGTTGCTGATTTTCTGTTTGGCCCAGTGAAAGGATAGGGATAGTTCAGAGGAGCTGAAGCATGAAAAGAAAAGATTTTTTTTTTTTTTTTTTTAATGCCAAATGAAAAATAAGCTGAAGAAATGGGGGAGAAAATTATCTTGTTAAATATGAAGGAAACATAATTAGAGGGCAAGTTGTCAGCATAAAAATAAAACCCTAGAACCCTAGTTCTGATGTTTTAGGTAGGAGCAGGCTGAGGTTCAAAGTGGCTTCAAAGACTGCTTCAAGATGTTTGCGCACCTGTTTGGGAAAGACTCCTGTGTATATTTTTAGGGTTGCTCATTGTTTCAGACAACTTGTTGAAATAAATTAGGCAGGGAAAAAGTAAGCAGTGCTGGTCAGTTCGTGCTGGCCTTTTTGACTCGTAGGTAGGGTTCACTGACTGCTGCTTTTTCTTTCTGTGTTTAGATTCTTGCCCAGTTAGGACAGCCGGGAGATGATATTCAGGAATCAAATTCTTTGCTATTGGCCATCACTGGTTTTGTTGGAATAATAAGATAGAGCATCCTGGGAGACAGAGGGGACTCGGCAACTTTTTATGGCTCTATTTTCCCCTCTCTTTGTCCAGGCAGCACTTGAATATAAGCAGCCTTCTGGTTTACATACACAGAACTGTCAGATATGTGCCTGTGTGTGTTTTTGGAGCCAGGCTCCTTGTTAACTGCTGCCTGTTTTGCATAGGTGGGTTGACACAGAGTGTCTGTAAAGGCAGTTAAGCCTTATTTATCGGCATTTTGTGTCACACAAGCACCACAACCAGCGAGACCCTGACAGGAGCTGTGTCACGTTGTCTGTAATTGGTCACGGCCCTCGAGGTGGGGACTTGAATTCTCTAAGTTGATGAAGCCAAGGAAGCGTCGGAAGAGAACTGGAGGGTAAAAGCTTCCGAGCGTCTCCTATACGGTGCCCCACTGAAAGGGACTCGTGGATGCCGTGCTCACTTTGGATGGAGTTTTCCAGTTTCTGCGTTCTTTGTGAACTGCATTTACTCTGAGGCTTTGGCTTTCAGAAATCTCAGAAATTTCAGAAGCTTTGAAAGGTAAATTAAATTACCACCAACTACGCTGCTTGGTTTCTTTTAAACCGAACACATTCTTCTCAAATTGAAATATAATTATGGACCCGATGTACTCTGAACATTTCATTTATTCAAACTGAAAATTATATTCTCTGCAAGCTGCTTTAAAGCCAAAATAAAAAACCCAACCTAATTATAGCAGCAGTGTGGAGGAGGTCTGCTAGGATATTGTATGATACATTTTGACAGCTGCTTTTTACTGGAAGGTCGTCAAGACCCTCACAGAAATGTTTTGAAGTGCTGAAAATGGGTGAACCCAGAATCTGTAGCTGTTGCCAGCAGAGTCAAGGACTGGTGCATTGCATTGGGCTGGGGCTAGAGCAGTGGGCAAAGGCATGTTCTCATCTTTGCTGGACTTCTCAGCTGCATTCAGGAGCCTTTGCTGAAGTTGTAAAGGGTAAAACTGAAGCTTTATTTGGCACGTAGAAGTCGTTGCCAAAAATGTTCATTGGAGGAGAGGCATTTCAGATACTTTTAATTTTAAAGCTTTGGCGTGGCGGTTCACTGTTACAGTTGTGGTCCATAGGTCAGTGGCAGATGAGGCGGTTAGAACAGTGACCAAATGCATCCTTAAGCCCTTCCTTTCTTCCATAGCTGTTGCCATGGTTATGTGCAGTCCTTAGACTTGCTGAATGCTGGCAGTTTTGGCCCCATGCTAACTGGGTCTCTGTACGTGCCAAGCGTGTGGAGGAGAGGCTGGTCCACTTCTCCCTCAGTCGTGCTGTTGGCAGCACGTTGTCCAGCACTGCCATGGTATCTGGTAGCTGGTGCCCCTCGCTCCGCTGGCCACACAGCTGGGAGCAGCCACGCTGCTGCCCCTGGCCAGGAGGGCCGTGCTGGCTGCAGACTGCAGGGCACAGGCTGCCAGCGGGGCTGGACACGGCCTCCCTCCAGCTCGGGCAGCAGCAGAGCAAAGGGGATGCCTGGGTCTCCTGCCTTGTCTTTTGGGTAGGGCATCGTGGCATGGTCAAGCGCCTCTGACTGCCGGTTCCCATATGTTCTCTGTGGCTGAGCAGTGGGAACACAGGGCTGTAGCAGGCGGCACATCAGCCACTCGATCAGACAGTGAGTCACACGTGCTCCAGGGAGCAGAGGACCCATCCTTACGGCAGAGGATGACCCGAGGAAGGGCGTGCAAGTGGCTGGCTGGTCAGAAAGGGACAACCTTTCTGCTTTTGTGCTGCTGCACATTCAGTCCCTCCCTGCTGCACACGGGTCCCTGGCACCAGTGTCGGAGAGTCTTATCAGTGCATCTGGTGATAATCCTAGGAGTGGTATTGGACAAGTCAAAGGATAAGGAATATTCCAGAACTTTGTGTACATTTGGTGACTGGCACTTCGTTCACGGTGAGGACAGTATGTGGCTTTGGCTTCTCGGGGAATCACGGGGAAAATGGTGTTTGATGGCCCTGCTGGAGAGGCGTGGTTTTGACTCTTAAAAGCCCCAAAGAACAGACAGAAAGGAAGGAAAAGGCCAAGAAAGAACTTGGGAGTTCTCTTCATCCTGTGGAGATGGCAGTTCATACTGGGCTTTTTGGAACATTGGCTTATTCAACATGTTTGAGGAAATACTGAAAAGAAAAAAACTTCCCTAAGTTTAAGTATGGGTTCAAGGCAAACTTGTCTATTGAGGTAGCCAAAAATCCCCTTTCTTTAGAGGGCTGCCAAAACAAAAGGTAGAGGCAGTGGAAGGAGTTGACTGCAGTTCAAAAGGAGGAAAAGATGTTCCTGACCATGGAACTGTGAATGGTGGATGTGATTTTCACTTTAATGACTTGCAGTCTTTCCCAGAGTGTTTTTGGTGCCAGATCTTACGTCTAATGGTGGCAAGCATCTGGATAAGGAAAATCGAAATGAATTACATCCTGTGGAGTAGCTGTCGTTGTTGAATAGAGAACTTTTCCTGGGAGATTTGATAATCCATGTTGTTCTTAAAAAGAAGCAGAAAATATTTTCTTAATGCCCCAATAGGCAAATTAATCAACAAGTTACACCATGTGTGATTCTGGCTCCGAGGCTGAATGCATTTAGGGATGCTCATTTGCATCAACTGACATTGACTCAGACTTTAGGGGAATCAGATTTGCTTTGATTTAGTTGAACTGTGAAGTACATTTGAGTTGTTGTTTGGTTTGTTTTTTTTTTTTTTTTTTCAAACTGTCTGCTGGTATGAATTCCAGAAGTGTTTACTGGAATTTCAACCGAGACACTACAGAACTATCCCAGGTGGCCTCTTACTTGTTGTTTTTATTAACATCATTTTTCTAAGACTATAATTACTTGGAAAATACTGCTAATTAGGATTACCGCATGGTTTAGCAGGAACTGAGGAACCTGCTTCTCCTTTTACATAAGCAGTTTGGTCATGTCTGTCCTTGGTTTCATGGCTGGGAGTTGCGTTTGCAAGTGGGGCTCAGGGCGCGGAGTCCGTTTGTTAGCAATGAGCGTGAAGTCTTTGATGTGAGAATGCATCCCACCGCCCAGGGACATCGTCGTGAGGGTTTTTGGTGGTTGCTTGTTAATGTTTCTGGCTTCTGTGAAAGAAACGCCTTTTGTGAGGGCATCTGTAACTGACATTTCCAAGTCTTTTGTACAGAGAGTTTTTAGGGCTTCTTTGACATGTTTGCATGTACAACATCCAGCCAGTACTTGAAAGAAAGGGTTGTATTTAAAGCTTCACTTTGTATCCAAATAATGAACACATAAACACAAGCACAGAATGTGGCCTGCTTAGGTCACCTGTTTGGTTTCAGCTGGCTGAAATCAGCTTTCAGTAAGTTATGTGTTCCTACCCTGTCTGCATTGCATTTCTCTTATTAATACGTGATTTAGTTAAATGTCAGTGGTTTTAAATCATAGGCACTAGATTGCGAGGGTCTTGTTCAGTGTTGAAGGGCTGTTTACTGTAGTTCTGCTCTCCGGCACTCCAAGGAACTGTGACCTGCTGGGCGTTTTCCTCACAAAGATCCTTTGGAAGGTGTTGTAGTTCTCTTGCAAAGCTTCACCACAGCGTCCGCCGGAGCATTGGAGTGATTTGAGTTAGTGATTTAACTCAGAGCAGAGCTTGGCATTTGGCTGGGTTAGGAGTCATAGAAGTTGGCTTGATCAGTGATTTATAGATGTTGAGAAGATGTTGAACAACGATTTTTGAGGAGCACTGTAAACAAAGTATGTTTATATTAGCGATTCTTTGATGTGAAAATCTATTCAGAAGGTGCCAGGGCGCTATCTGAGAACAGCATCAAGACCATCCCGATACGTAATTTCGCAGCAGGCACTTCCTGCTGTTACTCCGTGGGGTTGCACCTGGTCTGTGGCACAGCTGGCAATGCCTGTCCAGGTACAGCCGTTAATGAGCTTTTCAACGAGCTAAGAAGGCTCTCACACCACAGCCAAGTGGGATCGGGTCAGCTGCTCCGAGCTGGCTCTGTTAACATCAGCCTTGGGCAAACTTCCTAACGGTCAGGAGTTGTGCCCAAGGAAATGGAACTTCTCCCTAACCAAGATGGTTTGGGGAAGTGCTCAAGATTTGATAGCAGTTACAATTTCAGATGAGACATAAGAGCGAAGTCACAATTACCCCTCAGGAGCAAACGGTGGAATGTACCTGAGGGGAAGGTGACCAGTGCAAAGTAACCTCTCTGGTTTCAGTTGTGTTTCTCTGGGCTATTGAATGCTTGGAAACATTTCTGAGTAACTTGGTTACTTTTTCAACTTCAGCTTAGGATACCTTTGCTCTGCTTGTCTTTTCAGATGCATGGCTTATATTTCCAGCTGCATTTCAGACAAACCGGTTGACTGAGGGGTTTTACTGATAAAAGCAAGCAGGGTGTTCTTGGGAATGCTGCTGACAGGGAGACTCGCGTGGAGTTACCAGTTGGATTTCATTAGAAATGCAGAGAGATACTTTTCTCAAGAGGGTTTCTGGTCTACTTAAGGCTTTTTTGCCACACAAGGGGCAGGCTGCACAGGACAGTTTAGGGAACTGTCAAATGCGTGGAGCTCGTACAGGCTGAAGTTCTGTCATCTATGCAAACAGTACAGGGATGAGGCATGCTGATGGAGCGTAGTCAGGACAGGTCTGTAATCATGATATAGCTGCTGGTCGCTGAGCCCCACACGAGGTCAGGTTTCCAAGCTGTCCTTTCCAGGGCTGAAGGTTATTGGCTGCTTTGCTTGAAACCCAAGAGTTTCATTAATCAGTGCTGTGGATGCCAGCGCAACATGATGTACCGCAGACCTCTCCACAAAACTCTGATTCCACATGGTGGTATCTCCTTTGGCATCTGCAGTGGGCTGTGAAAAGAGCCTGGAAATTCATCAACTTAAAGAAGTAAGAAAATGGGAGCAATGCTATGCAAGTGTCACTGTTGGGCCAGGATTCAATTTCCTGTACTCTAGATGAAGTAGATGACCAGGATATGCAAAGGAAAGCTACCAACAGCAAAAGGGAGGCAGTGCTCAGCAGAGGAGCTCATGGCGAGTGGGGGAGTTACGGTAGAGAGGGCCAGAGCTGCGAACTCGCTCCGATGAGATCACAGGAGGGCAGCGGTGGCTGCTGCTGAGCGCACACATCCCAGGGCCCCAGAGGAGTGCGGCCGTGCGCGGGCTGGCTGTTAACTGAGTCTGAGATACCAGCGCGTGTTTGACTGATCACAGAAGTGATCACAACAGAAGGCTGTGGTGTGACTGGGGAGACAGAGATGCTGGGCTCTGTTTTCGTACTTGAAAGCCTGTTTCCCCCCTAAGGAGTCTGTCCCTTCACAGCCAACAGGGGCAGGCTGGGCGCTTGGGGAAAGACTGCAAAGGACTGATACAGGGCAGCATCTCCCTTTTCTCCTTTCCTTCGTTCTGCCCTCTCCAGTCATCTGTCTCCTCTGTGAAGAAACAACAGCAGTTCCATAAATGGAGTCTTGGGTAATGCCTTCTGTCCCAGTGTCACTGGGGTTTAATTAGTGCAAGGCTCCGCATGCTCCACAGCTTCTCGGTGCTGGCAAAGGAGCCAAGCAGCAGCACAGCAGCACTTTTCCTCTGTCTTTGATGTTGGAGTAGTGGTGACTTTGTAAGAGCCGCTGAGGAAATCTCTGAGATGAGAAGGAGAAGCCATCAGAACTGGGTCCTCTGGAGAGTACTTCCTCAGTCCCTTCCAGTGAGGATGTGGCTTTCCACGCCTGCAGTAAAACCTGTTGGCAGCACAGCACACGCTGCCAGTTTTGGTCGCAGCTTGCCTGGAGATGGATGTTCTGGGGAGGTCGAGTGTTGAAATTTGGCTGGGGGCAGGAAATAGTTGTGAAAGACACCAGAAAGTAAATAACTTTGACCAGGGTGAGACAGCTGTGACAGTGGTTCCTGGTGCACTTCAGCTCGGCCAGGATGAGCACGGTACGGTCTGGCGGTGCCAGCAACACAGCCTCTGCTGAGCTGCAGAGCACAGGCAGAGCCAGTGGTGGTGCACTTGTTTCCTAGGAAAAACCTCTCCTCTCCCCTTCCCGGGGCATCACAGCATGATTCCGTTTGGCTCTGCGTCGTTCCCCGCTTTCCCGTGCCAGCAGCAGGAAGGGTGGGAGGGTCAGCCACCAGGGCTGGGGAGGGAAGGAGCACCTCTATCCAAGCTGAAGCCGTGACAAAAGTCCCTCTACCCCTTCAGCACCCTTGGCAATGCCACTGATCATTTTTCTCTCTTTTTTTTTCGTGTCTAGAGAACTGTTGAGGGAACAAAAGCCTTCAGCCTGTCAGCCCCATGAGCTGCACGTGTAAGTCATTAAAGATGTGGCTGTTGAGCATCTCCTTTGTGTGACAGATTTGGAACCAAATGCATGTGAGTCCACGGAACGGGCTTGATTCAGTCAACCAAAATTATAGGGTAGCTCTAGTTTTCCCTTTCTTAATTGATGGCAGAGTTTTAATGTGGTCGCAGTACAAAGTCACGTGATTTATAATCAGATGGATTAACCACTGACTTACGCCTTATAAATCCACACGCCTACCTTCCAGATGCAAGGCAGAGAGCAGCAAGACATCTTTAGGATGTACTGGTGAGGCTATTTTCTGATATAAAATATGCACCTGGCCCTAAATCCCACTGACATGGTATTTTAGGAGAAATCATCAAGTAAAGATGTGCTTGACAAGCCCCTATGTCTATTTATAGGCAGTTCTCTCAAATTCAGAGCAAACATGTCTCTTTTTTTTTCCCCTTCCAACTACATTTGCTGCCAGATTCTTCTGGCTAGTTGTGGGCTGCTGGAGCTTCACATGAAGCCATCTGCACAGAGGCACCACCCTGTAATTACACGGAAAGGGATCTCCGACCTCAGATTGTGCTGGTAGATTTGTTCGCAGGGCGTTCCACGTGTGGCACTTGCACCCACCTGGGCCAGGGCGGCAGTTTGCTGAAACAAATCCACCTTGGGCTACTTTCACCATGTGAGAAATTGTTCCTGGAGTAATTAAAATCGTCCTTCCAAAACCCCCAAAGGTCCAACACACAAGGGCGTCATGTGCCATGCAGCAAAGGTCATCCACAGGCTTTAACTCCAGCAGGTTCAACTAAGAAGTCAGACTGCCATCTTCCAAAGTCAGAGATTTTTTCCTTGGCTTTTGGTTGGTTGGTTTGTTTGCTTTCTACACGAGCTTTTGGGGTGTTTGGTCAGTGTAGGCTGCTTTTTCCAGTCTGTGTTCTGTGTTCCCTTTTTGTTAATTATCGGTACTGCAGTTATGCCCTCCGTGAGGGATTCTCACTTCTGATCCACTCCCAGTGCTTGATTGGACTGATGGGTGGATTTCTCTCCTGCCATGACACAGGCTGAGGCATTTCAGTGGTGCTGAAAGTAATTGCAGTCTATTTTATAATTACAGGCTTTACAAAATTAAGAATCTTAGGAGCAGGAATGCTAAGAGAGAAAATGACTTCCCGAAAAGCTGCTTTGCTTGCAGGCGCCTTCCTTAAGGCAGAGTTGAATTGGGGCACTCTGCCCAAGGAAAATGGCAGGAAAAATATGCTGGATGCTCAGTGTGCTGATTCTGTGTGTGTTAAGTTTGGTATTTATTAATGAAAATCTGCAAGCAGCTTCTGCAACTTGCCAAGAGGTGTTAGTGAAAGCTCTCTGCCCTGAAGAGTTTGCAAACTTCCTTTCCAAGCCTACCCCTGCTCCGTATCCGTGCAGAGCCATGAACTCGTGCTCCCTCACCTATCCACCTCCCCTGAATTGGGCAACAAAACTGTAACTGGCCTGATCTGCAGCAGTGAGAACTTCTCCATGGTCTCTTCCAGCAGTACCAGCATTGTGTACACACAGGGAATACAGCTGAGGTTCATGCCCTGAGGCTGCCAAGCAGATCTTACCGATGTTTCAATTAACAGCATTTTTAAAAAGGAAAAAAAACCAGGGAAGTCTGGGAACGACTCATTCATTTCAGCGGTTGGAGGCATGACATTCATTACAGTCAAATCTGTTCAAATATCCTTGACGAATACCAGGAAAGAGTGTTCTGTAGAGAGGTGGGTTGTTTTTAAAAGGTCATTCCTTAAACAAAAAAAAAAACTCCCCCCCCCCCCAAAAAAAAACCCCAAAAACAAACAAACAAAAAAAAAAAACCAAAAAGAAAAAAGGAAGAGACAGGCTATGAGGATTGCAATCCCTTCTGTCTTCTGGGAGAAGCAGCATGGCTGCAGGGAAGTGCTGTAGGTGCAGGACAGGAGCCGCAGTGTGGCTCGGGCTTGACCTAACCTCTGGGCAGGGAAAACTCTGTGGCATCGACAAGGTGTGGCCTTTGAGAAGTCTTACCTCCTGAGCGGGTCATGCACAGTTAGGCAGATGCACGTCAAATCCTGTTTTTAATTAGCATTTCCAAATCAACAGCTCAACTGACTTCTGTGCCTGGTGACAGGAGAAATGAGTATGCTGTTATACGATCAAAAGCATCTAAACATTCGTTTTGTTAAAAGCAAGACACTTTTGCTTTGATTTGATTTTGCTTCCTTTCCTGTCTTTCTCCTTTTAGCTAATTTTGGGTTTCTTTCCCCCTTTTGTGGAAATTTGAGAACTGTGGTGGAGATCTGAGCTGCTTTTCGTGTTTTGTGAGTGTGTATCTAAGGCCAGGGATTTTAGTTATGTTTTGACTGACCTGAGTAAAGCTGGTTTTTAAGTGTGTCTATAAACCTTAGGCCATCAGTCAGTGCCTGCTCTGTCTGGCATGGATTTTTGCCATGGTCCTTGACATCTCATAACTTGAGGAGAGTTCAAGTGTGATCACATAGCAAATGTTTCTGGAGCTACTAGCAGCTGTCATCATACCTGGAGTTAGCTCTCCTGGGTTTTGTGTCAGAGTATGTTCTGCTGTGTGGTTTGATTCCTGCGTACTCTCCTAGGGTCCATCAGAACTGGCATCAGAAAAGGAGAAAGAGACATTGAGCAAACTACACCTAATTATGCCTTATTGTGACTAAATTTGGGAAAGAGCTTGCTCTTCTACTTTTGGAGAAGAACATGGCTGTAGCTGCTAGCACCAGTTAGCCCCTCTGCACCTGCCAGGCACAGGCAGCTTTCCAGCTGCCCCAGAGGCCAGGGAGGGGTATGGGGAGGGAGGCTTCGGAAAAGCAAACACTTGTGTCGGCAGGATTGCTGCCTTGAAGTTGTTATTGTGGAAGCGCAGGCGACCAAGGGGTGACGTGCTCCTTTCAGTCCCCACTGTTCCAGAGGAAGGCTCCTAAAATCTGAACAAGTTGTTGCTGTTTCAGGATGTTTGTTGGTTCCCACATAGCCAGGTAGCCTGGCCTCTGGTATCAGGGTGAGCTGCATCTATCTCCCTAGGGAGGACAGGCTTAGAGTCTCTCAATGGCAGTGACTTGGGGCGCTGTTGCTGAAGAGTGGGAACGTCAGGCAGAGCCCTGACCTTGTGTTTTGCCTCGATGGCTGGAGCTGAGATTGTCAAAACATCACATTTGCCAAGGTGGTGGGACATTGTGGGGTGAGCACAGGTTGTGTCTGTTGAGAACAAAATAACGCTGAGGTTTTACAGATTTGCTGGCCAAGATGGACTCCACATCTTGTGGGGCAGAGCCCTGGTCCAGGCAGGATGTGCTCCCATGCAGGGCCAGGCTGGGGACCCTCTGCTTGCCCAGCAGCTCAAGCAGGGGGATCTGCTCCTGTCACGTAACTTCCCCCCTCCTGTTTTTGACTCATTTTGAAAGCGAGAACAAAAAAAGCAAACACTCCCTGCAAGTTCAAAGTTATGCAAATCAATCCTTTACTATTTTGACAGTAATTTTTTTCCACTGGAAAAAACGGACTTGTGAAAAGCCAAGCCCTTGGAACGGGGCAGAGGCCGCGATCCTGCAGCGCGAGGTGAAATGGAAACGCCGCACACCTGCCTGCAGCTGCCTCCCTGCCACGCATGTTCTGTGTGGGCCACAGCTGCCAAGCCAAACAAGCAGCAGTGTTTCAGTAGCACCTGCGGAGGAGCGGGGCCGGCCCCTGTCAGCAGACCCCCAGCCCCAGGTTCCGCTGCACAGGCTTTATTTTTCTTTCCCTGACCCGTTTTTGCAGAACTGTCAGTGATGGCCTGGCTGGTCTCCCTGCGCAGGCGGGCTGGGGATGAATGTTGGCGGCCGGCACCCCTGGACACCTGCAGCACCTGCACAATGGGGGATTGTCCATCCCACAGGAGCCGGCACACCGGGGAGCCTGTTCCGGGCTGGGGGTCCAGCCAGGTGCGCGTGGCCGGACAGGAGTCAAGCGGGGCAGGCCTCGGGCCCCAAAGAGTTTCTTGGCCAGTTAATAGAAAATACGTCTGATGTTTTCTTTCCGTCGGAGGAAGAACAAGGGTGACCAGGATGCAAATACAGGGGCCCTCGGTGCAGCATGGCCCTTGTCGTGGGGACAGGGTTGTCTGTGGAAATTGGCATGGTCTTTGGGTGGGCTTCAGCAGTCCCCAACCCTGACTTTGGGCATACCCTTACTATTCTATTTTCTTATTCCTTACTACTTCCAGATTGATAAATTGGGTGTTTTCTGGGGAATATACTTGGATGCCTGTCTGACAGGGACATTACAGGACAGTCAGCTGGAAAAAATCCCACCCTTAAGCAATATTTGTGGACTTCCGAAAGCTGACATTCCGGGGAAAAATGCTGCGTTTCTTTTCACATACTTTCCAGGCTAAAATCTTTTGCTGGTTTGTCTAATGGTTTACCTGTCTAATAACTGCTCCGCCTGTATACGTGTTAGCAGGATAAATAGCAGTGTACGTTTTCAGCGAATCAAGTAGCCAGGTAACAAATGGCCCCGCTCCCTTCTGAATGGCCATTTCCTATGGCCCTGTGGGCCAGCGGCCAACCCGCGGCTGCAAACCCGTGCAAACTGGGAACTGACCATGCTCAGTCTGGGAACTGAGTATGCTCAGCTACACTTGCAGTAACTTCTGCTCTCTGACCCGCATCCTGGAGCTCACAGGGAAGAGTTAATCCAAAAACTCAGTAGCTGCAATGGCCCTACATCCCCTGAATCCGTCATCCCGCCTCTTGGCTGGGCACCACAGAAAAATGGGACCTGGGACCTGGTAGAAGGATTTGGAGGAAGCACGTGGGCACACGTGAGTTTGTGTAGCAGGCATAAAGGGTCATCCCAAGCAGCCAGAAACCCTCAGTTCTATACTTTGCCTCCCGTGGGATGTCGGTGGTTAAGCTGGTGGCAGCCGTGCTCAGCTGTGACACGCAGCAAGGCGTTCAGGAGGTTTTGTGCGTTTGGGCGAGCGAACGCTTGCTGAGATGGCAGCTCCGCAGGGTGTTCTGGGCTGTTCTGCCCTTGGTTGTCTCTCTTTGTGTGCTGAGTTTTGCTTTGGTTTTGTGTTTCTCAGTCCACTAAAAGCCTTGTAGTTCCTCAATGGCTGTAAAGGAAAGCTTGCTTCCCAGAAAGGTCGAAGGAGGGATCTGCAGGTCCCTGTTTTTGATAGGTCTTGATTGCAAAGCAGCTCCCCTCTCCCAGTCCTGTATTTAAGTTCTCGTGGGATGGGGAGTCCTCCACTGGTTCTTTTTATTTTTTTTCTTCTCCTTTTGTGTTGATCTCCTTTTCTTCTCCCCACCATGTGTTCCTGATATACAGACTACTGCCTTCATGCTTCTGCTTCTTTCCTCGTCATGTCTCTTCCCTGTACTCAGAATGTTGCCTGCAGCAGCTCCTCCTCACTGACCTGGAGAGCGCATGATCCTCTGTCCCCCTGCTCCCCGTTACCTGGACCCAAAGGCTGGGGCTGCCTTCTCACTGCTGATGCCGACTTCTTGTCTTACTAAGTAGATTCTGCGTTCTGTGTGCATCTGTTTTTAATAGGCTTCTTTATTTTAATCCTTACAGAATTAATCTAAACTTGCTCTCTCAGTGAGCTGTTCTCAGCCAGAAGATTGTTTTCAAACTGAGGCAACACCCTGTTTACATAGATAGGCAAATTCACTGTCCACAGAGCTGTTTGCAGTCAGAGCAGCTGTCGGACGCTTCATCTAAGCGCAGCACACGGTTCACACGCACAGCAAACAGTTCTTCTTCTGAAGGGCAACCCTTTTTTTTAGTTATTTTTCTTTTTTGTATTTTTCTGTCCCTGAAGAGTTGAAAGCTAGAACATCTGCTTCTTGGCCAGCCATTCTTTCCCACAAATGTTGCTTCCCAAGTTCAAAAAGCTGGGTTGGGTTATTGTGTGTGGACATGTCTCGGTGCCCATGTTTCTGGAATCTGCCTAGGAGCACACCAGGGAGCACAGGGAGCTGGGAAGCCAGGCAGGCTCCGCTGGGGCCCTGTGTCTCGTGCCACGGGGTCACTGCTCAAGGGACAGTGTATTTGTGCCATGCCTCGCCTGCGTGATCCAACCTAAACTGAGCAGGAGGTAAATGCCGAGCCATATGTCTGTGCATGGTGCTGTTTTGGCTCCAGGGAGCCAAAAGAGCAGCTCAGTGCTTCATTCCTGCACGTGCAGTGGACGTGGTCAGAGCACCTGGGTTACAGATAAGAGGCGAGGTCCCGTCTGTGACTACTGGTACGCGCTGGTATTTCAATTAGATGTAACCTGAGCTGCAGGTGGCAAAGGCGGCCAAACACGGCACAACAAAACTAAACTGCTCCTCGTTAAAAATGTATTTCCACTGGAAATGTATTTTACACCCGTCCCTTTCAGCCCAGCTGCACTTGTTCTCCTGGACCCCCACCTGAGACATTGTCCCTGTGAAAAGAGCTGCCTCTGTGATTTAGTAATTGGCTCCTAAATATTGTCTGTCCCTGCTTTCCTGTCATCTACCCTTGGTATGGTGTGCTGTTAAAGGAGATGTTCTGAGGTAGTTCCAGCAGACAGCAAGGCCAGTTTCTTTGTATTTGCCTATGTTTTCTGTCCCCAGCTGCACCGCACCTGAGCACTTGTGCACTGCAGTGATCTCAAAGCAAGCGGAATCACTGTGCTCTCCAGTTAGATTGCCATCTCGTAGGTCCCAGCCCAGCAAAGTCTGTGGACACATTTAAAATTCAAAGGTATCTAGTGTGTAGGACATGCCCAAAGCTGCGTTGAGGAGGAGCTGAAAGAAAAGTCTGTATCAAAATGCTTTCTTTCCAAGTAGGAATGTTCTGCTCTAAGGATAGAGGCAAGGGAGGGCTTTGTGTAGAGCTTTAGGTTTTCCTAAGATAATTGACATCCATACCTTTTAATCTTGAAGAGGTCCCTGTGGGTTTTCCCACCCGCGGGGATGATCACTGGCGTTAGCCCTCCCGCTCACTTGACCAGCCCAGAGCCAATGTCTGAGCTCTGGAGAGCTCACCTGCTGCATCACTTTCTGGACAAATGAAGACGGGCACCTGGTATGTGGGAATCAGCACAAGTCAGAGGTCTTTCCTTGGAGGCTGATCTGTATGAACAGCTTTTCTTTCGTAAGCAGCATTGCTCAGCAGCAGAGTGACGCCACAGATCGGACTAACCGTGTCAGGGGCCACGCAGGGCAGGCACTGCCCATGCCGGGAGATGGACGGGGCATGGAGGAGCCGTGTGCTTGGCGGGTGTCTCCGTTGTTTCTTACTGATAGCGCAGAACTTGATTTTGTGGGTGTGCAAATCGTGCTTGATTTTGAGGACCGCTGGGTGGAAAAACACACCTGGTGGCATGGTCTGGTAGGGCTGTGTGCTGCAAGGCAATAGAACTGTTCAAATAATCCGTGTGGTTAAGGAGATGGGTAAATGCCCGGGTGAATTGGTTACTCACAGCAGTTGGCTGGTTTTCTTTAATACGGTTTGCGTATGACAGGTTGATGTTAGGCTTTTCCAAGGATCACAGGCATAGGCTCCTGAAGAAATGCCCTCCTGTTTAGCACAGCCAAGTGTAGCTCCTTGTAAGTGCTCTGCTTTTGTCTATAGGAAGTGGCAGCTGCAAATGGTTTCGGAATAATCAGAAGATTTGCATCCAACAGTATTTGTCTACTGTAAAACCGTAGTACTGGAGATGGAGGTGAGGAAGGCAGGGAAACGTAGGACCTGGTTCTGTTCCAAATGACAGTTTGCCAGTCTTGAACTTCATCTGCTGCCTGAGCCTCTTCCCCATGGAGAGATTTATATTTATAGGAACTTACCATAAATAATTGAATGAAAATACATGGTACTGACTCCACTGAAACTCCAAGAACTTCCGCAGCCCTTGGTGAAACCTCACTTCTGCTTGCCTCTAGCGTCTGAGCAGGGAAGAGGGCAAGGAAACTCTGTGCTCCGTGGTGGTTGTCATAGCTCCCACCCAACCCAACGCTTCTCTTCTAGTCTCTTTTGCTCAAAATTACAGAAAGTATAAGTCACTTTATTCCGGTGGTAAATGGGTTCAGTCGTTAGGCCTAAAAGCTCTACATACACGTGGCTTTCCAACCCCATCACAAACAAAAGCTTTTTCACCTTTTGCTATATAAATTCCTGAAAACTTAGGGGTGGACATGAAGCACAATCTTTGCACTTAGTAGAATTTGTTGTGTGAGAAACAAATCAGAAGAATAATGAGACATCGCGGAGATGATTTCCCTCTTCATGAGTTTTGTGGTATTTTTATTCTCTCTTTTGGTTACTTCTCTGTCAATAGCTTTATCATTTTGGGAGGAAAAAGTGCAAATTTGTACACATCTTCTCAGGGCAAAAAGGTGCAACACAAAGTTTGAAAGAACTAAAGAAAATTCAACTGCTTCGTAGTTGAATAAGGGAGTGCTTCTGGGTGATTAGAAATGAATTGCAGGGGAGGAAAGAAGTGATGTTGGCAGATGAGAAGGATCAAAGACCTGTAGTTTTGAGGAGCAGACTTCCAAGATGTACCTGTAACGTGTGGCACTTCTGATATTCTGCTTGCTCTCGTAGAGGCTGTAAAGCAATGCTATGGTAGTCTGCACGTTTGCCTGAGCTTTGGGATGATTTTAGCTAACAATACCTGAACAGTTTCTAGAAGGTTGGTTTTGTAAGCAGAAGGTCCTCGCGAGGTAGCTTTCTGCTGGACGTTGCAGGTGGCACTGTAACATCTGCCGCTTCACTCGGCGCTCGGGTCGCGCTGCACGAGTCAGGGCGCTGGGTTAAAGCCGTGCCTCCCTCTCCTCTCAGATGCCTGGCATACGGCCGCGGTTGTGCGTGCCTGTGGCCGCAGTGTGCAGTGCCCTTGCTCCATGCTGGGGACAGTCTTGTTTTTCCTCTGAGCTCGTACCTGGCTCTGCAGAGGCATAAACCAATTGTTCCAAACAGGGGGATGCTGAGGATAGGGAGGAGACTTGTGTTTCAAGACGGTCAGAAGTACTGCAGGAGGTTCTTCTGGCTCTTCTCATCAACAGCATTGAGGGTACAAAACTGCAAAATGAGTAACACATGTTTTGATGGAATTAAATGTGAAATTGGAAAAGGAAACGTGTCTCAAGTATAACAAAGGCTTGCCAGATAAACCATTACACTCTAGAAAGCTGCTGCTGTTAAAATAAAAAATGTTTTTTGAAAGAGTTCCATGTGGTATTGTTTCCATTTTCCCATGTTCAAAAAAGGAGTATCACTTGATTTCAGTTGAGTAAAAACAAACACGTGTGCAGCTAACAGATACTCTTATACCTCACCTGCGTAGTGACCTCTGCTTTCCGCCCTTAGGGTTTTTTCCTGTGGATTCCTGGATGCAACAACCCTTCTGTCTACTGGTTCTTTTTGGTTCTTGAGTGGGGTAGCGTGAGATAAAGAATTGTCTTCTGCCAACCTATCTCTGTTCAGCCGCCCTGCTCTAATCAGCATTGCTTCTGGGCACAGATTTTGCTCTGCTGTTTGTTTGTTTGTATTTAAATTATCAGATTTTTGCTCTGAAACTCGTTGGCTGGTAGGACTGAAACAGTACAAGGGTTGTCTTGCAAGAGAGAGGGCTGGTGAAGCGTGCTGTGTTCTCCGGTCAGGACATGGAGCAGAGGTGTACAGTAACCAGCTCCCAGCCCAATGCCTCTCTGAAAAAAGTCTGTTGTGAATATTAGGCTGAGTCAGTTTAGCTTTGGCTGCAGAGGTGCATTCCAAATAAAACAGTGCTCTCACTCTTCCTACCTTTGTCGGGTGGTCATTGCATGGACAGTAGCATTGCAGATGGCCAAGCAAACCGCCCTTGCTTAAAAATAGGTGTCCATGGGCATTAGAGTGTTGGAGGACGGTGTACGTGGCAGACACAGCCTGGGACCTGTGCGAAAGGCTTTCCCAAGCGCATCCTCATGCGAGTCTCCTCTTCCCACGGGTTAGAAAGTAAGAACCATCAACAGCTATGTGCAGTGCCATGCACAGTCAGGCTCCTGGTGATGAGGTGGAGGGTATGCAGGAGTTAACATGCTTTCTTCAGTTTCCGAGAGGGGTTTCTGTAAATCAAATCACTGCCAAGCCTCTTCCATCAAACCCTCGTGTGTGTTACGGAGCCCGAAAGCAGGACGGGAGGGTTGGAGGGGCTAGGGTGACTGGTGAGGGGTCTGGGTGGTTTGTTCAGGGGTCAGCCAGCAGGGAGAGACACAGAAATCTCTCAACACACATGAGGTGGGAAAGCAAAAATCTGGATTTTGTGCTTTTAAATCTCAGGGCTGAACAGACAGTTGTTGTTGATGACTGAAATAAGAACAGGCGTGGACGTAACATTGTGTCTGCTTTGCATAACTAGTCCTGTCTGCATATTAGGATTTAATTAGTTACCCATAAAGAAGCCTTTTAAAATCCTTGTTGTCACATCCATCAAAGGGGAAATGTCCCCTTTGTATTCAGTAGGTATGCTTAGTTCTGGTTGCTCTGAGTGGAAGAAGTCTCATTTCATGTATGTTTCAACCACTTTCATGGTTCCTTGGGTAAAAACTAGGGCACACTGCAAACTCGATGGACAGGTCAGCACACCGATCCCTTCTAGAGGGAGACTGTAGCTTCAGGCGAAGTTCCATTTAACCTCTTTCATAAAAAAAAACCAAAAACGGAGGAACGTGGGGGTAGAGCACCTCCCTTATCTGGGGCTTTATAGGTGGAATGTAGCACATGCAAAACTGCATTTGAACCTTCCCACTGAACATAAAGGAACATTCAGACAAAGTGCCAGGACAGCTTGTTTGCTTTATTTGTGTGTCGATGTGTGCACAGGAGTAACTGAGGTCCCTACAATACTGAGAAAGCTTTTGGACAGATGGAGGGACAGGTATGAAGAAGCCCAGGAAGAAAGGCTTGGCTAATACTGTACTGATTTAAGGATTCATGTTGGCAGAGAACTTACCGTGTCCCCTGAAAACCTTTTTACCGAGTGGGTAAAAAACGTCCTGTTTCTTGGATCGAGTCTTAGATATGAAGCTTACCTGCTGGATCCAGGATTTGTAGTTGCATGCCAGGTTAAATACAGCTGGAGGATTAGACAAGTTGTAATTGCATGGGCTGACATCAAAACTGTCTTCAGCCATTTTTTAGTAATCTAAAAAGCATTTGCTCACAGGTGATTGTACAGTGTTGTTCTCTGTCTCTGTTTTCTAACCAGCTCCTTCACAACGTGTCCAGAATGCTGTTTGCTAATGGGATAATTGACTGTTTGTATAACTTTGTGCCTTCAGCCTTGAGTCCTTTATTGAGCTCCGGATCGAAGTCTTGTCCATGCAACTTTCTTCTCTGGATACTTATGCATTTAGGCAGGTATAAAAAAGCCTGACTAGAGATGGCTTGTCTACTTCTCAAGCTGAAAGGCTGGGCAAGTATTTCTGTCAGGATGGGTTGTTCCTAAGAGCTGCCGTAGCAGTTTCAGTTGTTCCACAATGCTGCCTTCCTAAAGAACAAGTCTGTCTGGGAAACTGCCTCGCTCACAGCGGTGCGAAGCCCTTACTCTTGCTCATGCTTACTCTGAGTCACTTGGGAGACTGTAAATCTTGGGTTTTTCAGGAGAGGTTTGTATGGTGTGCAGAGATATCAAATTATCTTTTCAATGTGGAAAGGCATACTTTGCCGAAACACGTTTTTTTCCTTGGCTGTCTGAGGCTGTCAGAAGATATGAAACTTGGTTTTAAGTCTTTGAATCCAATTCTTGTTCACAATACAAAGTAAAAATACTGAACAATCAAGTTTATGTTACGTTCATACTTTAAATCCATAGGGTAACATCAGAGGCTCTTGTATTTGATCTACGTGGATCCTCTGAGTATTTTTGCCATTTTATTGCATCGCCCTATCGAGGGAGTATTATTTATATGAGATAATCCTCATTTGGTTCCAGTTTATTAAATGAAAGGAATGTGTTAGGCAGTCAGTTCTTAAGAGGTCTGGAATCTGGACTGTAATTGAATCCATTCCCTCTCAGCTAATTTATGTAATCTGATGAGAAACAAGTGTAGTACAATTTGCTCAAAGAAAATTGAGAATGTTCACTTTATCGAACCATACCAAAAAATGTTCTCTGAACGAAGCAGTGCAGCAAAAGGCAGAGCTTGGGTTCCCCTGTCTGACCAGCCGTACTTGGGGCGTCTCTCCTCGCGAAGGAAGATGGAGGGAATGTCTTGTGCTGGAATCATACTCCTTCCGTTTTGTGTGAACCGCCTGGTTTACAGGTTTTCTGTGGCAGTGTGCTAGATATGCTATTTGTGATACTGCGAGCGTTTTGTCCTCACACTTAGCTTGTGGCTGCAGCGCTTTCATTTATTCTTACTGTGTGCACGTTGTTTTCTAAAACAGAGCCAGGTAAGGAGCCATTTTGCTGCAGCACCTGGCTCCTAGATTTTCCCCTGGACTAATGATGTGAAATCCCTCCTTTATCTCATCAACAGTGAAACTCGTTTACTTTGGGCACAGCACCCATCAGGCTGAGCATGGGCGGTCCGGTGGGCAGGGCTGCACCCCGTCTGGGATAGGAGTGCATCGGGACACGTGGGTGCTCGGGAGCGGTGTGTTGGGCATTGTTATCTCCGGAACCATCCCATCTGCTTCTCTGCCCTTCTCCTCTCGCACTTCTGCTGTGGTCAGTTCACTGCAGGTGGGCGAGCACTTGGCAGGCAGTCACTGACTGGCATTGGAATTCCCTCCAGTCCCGTTGTATTCTTCGGTATATTCAGAGATACAATCTGGTAATCTGTAAGGACCTGTAGGCCAAGTCATGACCAGCAACCCGTTCCCAAGCATGGGGCATAAGGCAACTCTTCCCTTTCCTGCTCTACCCCCCAGATTTAAGAGCAGTTTAGAGAGGAGATCTGTCGCTGCCCCACACCTCCAGGCCAGAGCAGAGAAGGAAGGAGGCGTGGGCAGTGGGAGTGCCTCTGGAGCGCAAAGGCAGCAGTAACCCCATGCAGGGGAGAGGGGTGGTAATGCCAGTGCCCAGCCCAAAGCCTCTGGAAAGAGTGGGATGCTTAGTTGTTGCCTGTCAGTCAGCTGGTGACAGCAGGTAGAGGTCGGAGCAGGTCACGTGCGACAGACAGCGCGTGCCTGGTGACAGCTGTCACTGTCATCTGCCAGCTTCCAGGGCACAGGATCTGCAGGGGGTTTAGACGGGAAAAGACTGTTGGTTATGGAGTTTTCTCTTTAGTTATCAGCAGAGGTTTCTTTGCAACTGTAACAGGAGTTTGTGCTTATGTTGGATGATCCACAGTTGGCCCTTCCTCCAGTGGCCCTGCTGGTGTGTTAGCTGCAGTTGGCTCTGGAAGGGAACCCCCCCGGTAGCTCGCTCTTGGCTGTGTCCGTGGGTCCCATCCTTTCCACCAGTTTGGTGTTCCGCTCTCCAGCTGTCCGGCTGCTTCAAGGGAAGTCAGTAGTGTTGAATGTGTGCAAGTCATTGGCTCAGTGGTGCTCATCAGATGCTGTGGATATAGACTATGACTTAAGTCCGAACTTCACTTCTGGAAAAGGTCAAAACATGCTGAGTTTCCAAAATGTGAGCTCTCCAGTCCTGGAGAGGATTACCCAGACTCCAGCCCCTAATTTGCAGGGATTACCATGTTGCTTGTAATATTGCAGTGTGAAAGAATTCAGGGTTGAGAAAAAAATGCCCGTCTTCAACATCCCAGTTTTTTATGGACTTTACTGTGGCTGATAAATTGCACGGGATCTCTTAGACAAGAGCTACAACAGCGTGAGGAGGCCAGCGCTTTGTTTTATAGCTCATAAAAAGTAGATGTGTTTTTTTTCCTGTTGTTTGGCATCATACTTAATGTTTATAAAACCACTTGGCCCTTTGGTTGCACCTGAGTTCTGGATCCGTTGACCAAGATACTGACGGTACCAGGCCAGTTGCTGTCGAGAGTTTGAGGAAATGGGTGGCCAAGGGGTGAAACTGGGGAGCTTGATGAGAACGAAGCCAGGGAAGGCTGCTGTTGCTCCAGACATGTGGCTGGAGCCATATGGGGAAAAATATCTTCTCAACATTTATCTGTGACTCAGAGTCTTTTCCTTGCATAATGGTGTTCCCCATATATGAGACTTGATGTCTGCACTCACAGATAGCGTGCCCTGATTTTTGAAGATTTTCAGTACCTGCACTATAGTTCCTTTCAGTATTTGTGGCTCTGTCAGTCATCCGTTAAGTCTCCTGATTGTGCATGTTTGCTGTCTCTCATTCAGCATCCAGGATTTTTGTCATAGTCTTCACATCTTTTGGAGGTGAAGCGAGGCCACCATGCTGATGTGAGGAGTTGACATGTAGGAGTCCAGGGGATAATCCCTAGGAATGCAAGGTGACGGGGAACAAGTGTTGGATAGATGCATAAGTAGGAAGCAGAGTACATTCAGACTCAACATTTGCATGTGTGAGAAGTAAAATCCATTGCTGCCAACTCTGTAAATGTTTAATTTGGAGATATATGATTCCACATCTGGCTTGTCTTTAAGTACAGCAAACACTACTTGTCACTTTTAATTTCTCTCTTTTACAATTTCCACTTCAATCTAGTAAGAAAGATCAAATCTCTTCTGAGAAAAGTTGGTCTTTTTACAGCTTTGGAGAAAACTAACCATAGATATGTACAATAGGGAAATGGAAACTACAGATGACTAAAATCTTAGGGGAGAAAGAGTTGTGACTTAGGGAAAATGCTATCCTGCCCTCCCTGTATTGTCTCTAGAGAGAACAGAACAGAAGGGAAAAATGTCTCGGAAAGCAGAAATTGGCCAAGCGCTTGTCTGGAATGTGATTTGGGTTGAAGCTTCTGTGTGCAGTTTGGGAATCAGGAATGATTCACTGCTCCTTACGTGTGAAGACAGTGTCACGATGCACAGACAGATGCAGAAGGCAGTGAGACCTAAACATGGTAGCTCCTTCTCCTCTTGCTGATTTCCTGAAAATAAAGGCAGCGCATTTGCAGGACTTCCCGGTGGGTTCGCTCATTCCAAGGGAGCTCTACAGGCCATGGGGTCACATCCTGGGATTAGTTGCGCTGTCTATTTAAAATTTACATTAGCTGACTGAGTGTGTGGGGTGTGGAGGGAGAGGGGCTGTGGCACGGTGGAGCCCAGCACGGCAGGTTGCCCACCAAAGGCAGCGACCGGCCAGCGCTGCACACTCGGGCACATCTGCTCTGGCTCTGCGTGCGCGTAGTGGTGACCGGTCTGGGCATTGCCTGTTAATCGTGGGCACAACAGGGGTGTTTTCAATGAGGCTGCAGCATCCCATAGTTCTGCGAGTACCGTCGGGACAGTCTGTGCTGTGGGTTTGCTGTCTGGGCGTACAGACGTCAGCCAGAGTCCTGCGTGCTGCTCCCGGGGCTGCTCCTGTGATTGCTGCCACACGCAGGTGTCTGAGGACCCACTTTCCCTCTGAGTTCCACCAGGAAATAGCTGTGGCTGAAGGTGGGATGTCGAGATTCTTTTAGTGGATGGTTGAATGGCAAAACTAGTACTTTCTTCGGCTGCCAGCTGTATCCTAGCAAAAACGATGGCAAACTTCTCGTGCCTGGCGCCGGTCAGTGCCGGTGTTACTCGCGGTGCCAGCTGCTGCAGGTACAGGTGGTGGTGTGGCAGAGAAGGTGAGGGTTTCTCTGGAGAGCCACCTCTTGCCGTAAAGCAGAGTTTGTGCCTAACGCCTGGCAGGGCGCAGCGCAGACCTCCGCAAGAGAGAGCCCGTGCCCACGCCTGCACTCCAGAGGCCAGAGGCTGTTTCTTGGTGATTAACTTGCAGGAAACAGAATTAATAGGAAGGGGCGGGGCGGGGGGGGGGGGGGGGGGGGAGAATCTGCTTTAACTCTTTGTAAAAGCTTCCCCTAAAGCTTCCAAAACTATTATTTGGAAAAGACCTGGTATCTTTAAAACTTCAAGGGACGGCGGAGCGGGAAGAGGCGGAGAACGGCCCCTGATGAGCTCAGGGTGGGTCTGCGATTACTGGCTTTTGTGGCTGCATTTTTCAAGCTCTGCTGTCTAAGCTATGTCAGTAATTAAAGATCCAGGGAAGGATGGATATGCAACTGCATTTCCCACATCCTTCATGAGGTCTGAGCAATCAGGGTCTTGGAATAAACATTTGGTTGAAAAATTCCGCCGTACCCCGAGCTGAATCTACTCATCTCCTGTGCTGCAGCAGAGGCCTGCAAGTAATTTGCATACAAAACAGTATTTCAGTAAAAAGTTCTTGTTCAATGTTGCCGTGTTTTCCCTTATTTTGGATTCTTGATCTTTTCTCCTGTGTGATGCCAGGAAATGTCTTGTGATTAATCATTTCACTGCTCATCCTTAGAATCTCATTAGTAAAAAGGAAGTATTTTTATAAAAATTGTCCGTGTCTTACAGGACGTTCTTTTCTGGCTGCACTGGTCATGTCAAAGATGCTTCATCGACACCAGTTAGTGTAGTGGCAGTCACACTCGGTTCGCTTTCGCACGGTCTCGGAAGGACACCGCGCTTTATAAAAGCAGAGTACCCAGACTGTGATGCATCTCCAAGTCACCTTGGCACAGCACCTGAAAGCCTTAAGTCAGACTGATCATTGCTGACTCGGGCAATGAACGTCATTTGAGACAAAATGCGAACTGTGGTATCTGCAGTGAAGGAATGGTAGTCAGGAGTAATGCACAGGATTGCTGACTGCTCAGGAAACTCATCTGCTTCCTTGCCCACCTGTGCTTGCATGCGAGCTGCCCTCCTGGTGTTGCGTCCCTCCTGACATCTGAAGTCAAGGACTCCTGAGTGTTACCACAAATGGAAGCTCCCAAGTTAGGTCCTATAATCCTTCGCCAGTACTAACTGGAGGAAGCTCTGGCCTCTGCCGTAAGTGGAAATCTGTCCCCAGACCCTTCTGTGGTCTGGCTTGCATTCTAAAGGAAAGGTTGATTTTCTTAGACAGACAGGCCAGTGCATAAAAAAGTAACTTAGTGACCTTATGCTCCGTTTCCCTGAAACGTCACCGGGCATAGTTCCCAGTATCTTGTCGCTGTTCAGCCCTGATCGGACGCGAGCGAAGTGGACGTGCAAAACACACGGCAATCAAGAGAGACTCGTTCCAAGGACTGATAGCCACATGAAAGCTTCCTGTGTATATTCTTAGGCCCTGTGGCTTTTTAGCAGAAATAAGTGCAAATTTTCAGCCCAAAACTACTTCTCGCTGTAAACGTAAGGTACATGGAAGTGTCTCAATTTTTTTTCTGAAAGGAGATTCTGTTATTGTCACCGATTGTGACATTTACTGCAGGTACAGGGTTTGCACACTGCAGTAAGGGAACTGATTTTGGGTGCTGATGGGCAAGTGCATCCCTGGAAATCTAGATTTTGTACCGGTGGGGAGAGCTGTGGGTGTTTTTGCTGTGTGCATCAGTTAGAGTCTGCAAGCTGTATTAGCCTGTATATGTTTTCAATTCTTTTCTATTTCTTCAGCACCCCACCAAAATGATAATTTTGTTCTTTTTATATGGAGTCTGGATCTTTGGTCTTACAACAACATTGGGATCTGTTGTTGTGGTGGTTGTTTTGGATCATAGGGTGAAACCAGAAAGTAGCAGGAGATTGGTGCTGAGGAGCTTCATTCTGCTTGAGCCACCGGCACATTCACAGAAGAATGAATGTTATTTAGTACAAAATGTTTGGTCATTAGATGTTCTCCTTTCGCCCATCTGTGAAAGTGGCAGTTGGGGAAACTGTACCCTTAACTCCATTTCCCCACGTACAGAAATCAGATTACAGATGGCTAAAACCTTTGGGCAGTTCTCTGCGAGGCAGGCAAGGACAAGCAGTGCAGGCCAAGCCACAGTTCCCACCGCAAAGAAAACAAAAACACAGGTGCTGAACGGACTGCGGCCACGCAGATGAGCTGTGTGTACAGAACACGGCTTTGCACGGAAGGGGAACATCGTTCTCGTTGTTTGGCTGTTGTTCGCTCAAGGCGTGTTTTATTTCAGCTCAGCTCCAGGCAGAGTTGTTACAGGTCCTGCAGCAGAAGTTCTCTGTGATGAGAGAAACATGTGATCCTGAGGCCCGAGAGAAGAAATTCTGCTGGAAGGCCCCTCCAGGGGGAAGGCGGCTGCTGCTGCTGGCCACCTGAGCAAACACCCAGCGCGGCTGGCGAGCCTCGAAAAGCCAGCACAGGGGATACAGGGAATGGCTGCACACAAGGGGGTTTGCTCTGGGCTTCCCACCTTGGCCTGCCTTGTGAAAGGCTGTACTCTTGTGTACATCTCTGGAGCCATGAGCAGGAACATTCCAAGGAGCATGTGCCGCCTTGTTTCCAGTAACGGGAGAGGCAGCTCAGCACTTTGCGGTCCGTGGAGCGTGGTTCCGAGCATTGCCGGATGACGTGCTGCTTGGCGTTCCCATTTGTACCTGGCGTACCTGGAGCGCATGCATGTCAGGGATGCAGGGGAGTGATATGGACCAGGGTACGGTGTGGTCCTGCAGAGCAAACCAACCCCGGGGAGAAGAGACAAGGTCTGGATGCGGGACAGCGCACCTTAACTGTGGGTTCGGGCTCTGGTAAGAGTGGGGATGACCTTGTGGGGCTGGGGACACACCGCTGGGGCCAAGCTGGCGTCACTGACCCAAAGACTCGGTGTCAGGAGCCCTGCTGTAGCAGAGCACACAGAAGCCCATCTGAGACAGCCAAGCAGATGTGCAGAGGGCTGGTGCGAGGCAGCCGAGGCGGAGCTGCAGCGGGGAATTCTCCAGATGACAGCCAGGAGAGCTGGATGTGGGAGCCACAGCAGCGGAGATTGCTTTGCTAAGTGAACTCTGCAACGGCTGAGAGCCAGGCAAATAACAGCACAAGTATGGGGTCAGCCTTCACATGCTGAACAGATTTTGCTAATGTCACTTTGTTATGCAAATATGTAATTATTTCATTTCCCCCAGAAGGAGTATTTGTGGTTTCCTCTTCCCTGGGACTTCCGAGCGCTTGTGTGAAGGGAACAAATAACTGGAAAGTTACTGGGTTGTCCGCTCTGTGGCAAGCTCTGAAAAAGTGAAAACCTTGAAGTTTTTGGTGGAGGTTTTAAACAGCACTTTAGAAGGGGCTGACGGAGGGTGATGAGGCTGGCCCTGACAGTGGCACAGGACTTGCTCACCATTTAAATAAACTTAATTTGTACTGAAGCCTGCTGTGTGCCGAGGGCTAAGGAATTAAAAGGCCAGGTTGCTTCACAGATTGGAGACTCTGTGGTGATCAGGATGGAGCTGCTCAGGCCCGATAGGGCCTGGAGTTGTGCTGGCTGTTGCTGGAGGGGAGGACATGTGTGGATAACTGCTTTGCAGCACTTCTGTGGAAGTGGCAGAAAAGGAATAGCAGAGAAGCGCTGTTCCCTTAGAGGTCAGGTGTGAGAGTTTGTCGGCTGTGGAGAGGAGCTCCCTACGTGCTTTGCTTTGCTTTGCTTTGGTTGGTGCGCTCACAAGGCTCTGGCATTTAAAAATCTCATGGAATGGGGGATATTTTTCAACTTTGGAAGCTGCAGAACTCCATGTAATGAGTGTCCTGATATGTCACAGAGATAATCCATAAAGTGAGGGATTTTTGAAACCCATTGTGTGTGCCTGCGTAGCATGCTCAGAAAACTGCAGCGGCTGTTTGAAAAGGGGGATTCGGAGAAGGCTCCTAATGCCCTGAGAAATCACTTTTTCCTTTGTGTTTCACACCCAGTGTCCTCTTCCTCTCTCCTTGCTGGCTGTAACAGGATTGTATAGGGCTAACTTTCTATTTTAGACACTTAGCTGCAATCAAGTGGTGGGGCGAGGTTCTGGGAGCTGAGTTTGGATTTGATTTTGCATAAACAGGGCTTTCCACTAACACTTAAACAATTTTAAATAAAAGCTCAGCCACAGGGTGCTTGAGCTTCCATGTTGAATTTAAAGTAGTTCTTGTCTAATCCCCCTTTGCTTGAGAATGGTGTTACACACTGTCTCTGAGGGTTTGTTTGATTTTTTTTAAACTCAGGTAATTCTCAATTTACAGTGGTCTGATCTCAAGAGTCAGGAAGCTGCTCAGAGGATGTGTTGGAGATAAGCAAAAGACCACATTCTTTCAGCAAATCACTTGGCACTGTAGGTATAGGACAGGATTCAGTTAAGCCAGTTTTATTTAAAGACTTGTGGTGTATTGTTGCTTGGGGTTTTGGGGTTTTTTTTATGTTGCTCCTTTCAACAGTAGGAAATAACATGACTGAAAATGAAATGGTAATTTCCACTTGCACAACGATTCTTCTTTGGGATTGACAGTTCTGCCATGGATGTAAGCCAGGGACCACTGAATTTTGTAGCTATCAGTTTAAATAATTTTGTTTTCTTTCTGCATGGATCCGCATTGGTTTTATTACTTGTGTCCAAAACAGCAACCACACCTTAATGTTTTAATTATGAACTTATTAATTATGTTCACTTGTATTGTTAGCTTTTATATTGCACTAATGTGTATTTCTTACCTAGAGAAGTGAGAAGTAGAAGTAATGGTACTACTAGCATCGATACTGACACTGTGTGTGCTTTCACATCTACGGAGAGTATTTTGAGATGCATATGGCAGCTTCGGTGCCTCAGAACTGTTTGAAGATGAGTCACTGCCATGGGTTGCATCTGAGTCCTCAAATGTAGGAGCATGTAAAAAATCACTACTCTGCTCTTGAGAATCTTCACTTTCCTCCCTACCTGGGTGGGCGCTTGCCTCTTGTAGTTACAGATGGGCTTATTACAACTGCATAACAGTACTTGCCACTGATCCTAATTTCAGTGTAATTTGAGAGGCAATACACAATGTGTCGTAGCGTTTTATATAGGGCTGGATAATGATACACTTGCTGTAGCCCGTGGAAAATCCGAATGCCCTGTGCTGAAAATGTTGTGCTAAGCTCTGTGTACTGATCTGCAGGCCAATCTTACTATCTCCCTTCTTCAGTTTAGAAACCAAGCTGATCTTGGGAACCAGCACATTTATAAAGGTGACACTGCAGCGAGGCTTCTCTTCCACCTCCCGTGTGTTCCCTGCCCGACATACAGATGAGGTACCCTTTGTGTTGCAAAGCAGATTTTGTAAGTGATGGTGTCGTATATGCTGGGCTATTGTGTGATGCTGTGGCACTGGCTAGAGGGGCTGAGACGCTTCTGTCCTTTTGGTGCTGAAAGGCAGCAAATGCGCGAGGCACATGGAATTGTCTCAGCCGAGCAAGGAACACCTTGCTCGGTGCCCTGCTGTAGTGGAGGAGTCTTCATGTGCACGGTTTCTCTGGGTGCATGTCTCTTCCCAGGGGCTCCAGGCTGCTGAGGGCACCTGTGCCCCTCCCGGACGGGTTGGAGGAAGCCGAGGGTCACCGAGCATGGTTGGTACTCAGGAGAGGCAGGCAGAACCCCAGCACAAGCCGGTGAGCATCCCTTCCACCTGCCCGCGGTGGACTGTGCTCTGCTCCCAGCCAAGCCTTGAGACGTTCCAGGGAAGAAGGATGAGTGCGCTGCGACTCGTGGGGTTTTTTTTATTGTTGGTTTTTTTTTTTTTTAATGCGATCACGTTATTGTATGGCCTTTGGGAGGGGCTGGGTGGAGGCGGGCAGGGGACCGTCCTCCGCCTCAATCGCCGTCCGCCCAGGGGGATGGAGTTTCCAGAGCATCCCCTCCCTCCATCCCGTCGCTGCGCTCCCCTGGGGTGGCGGTTCCCCGCACTTCGCCCCCGCCGGAGCGAGGGCGGGCGGGGCGATCGCCGCGGTCCCACCCGTCTCTGCACGGCGCGGGGCTGCACCGGTCGCGGAGCGGGAGCGGCGAACGAGTACCGGCCGTGCCGGGAGTAGCTCCGCCGCCTCTCTCCGCACAACTACCTGCACGGCTGGGAATAAAACCCCTCGCTCCCCGCCGGGAAGGGAGGGCGGTCCAGACCGTGGAGCTTTCCTCCGCCCCGCTTTTTTTCTTTTTTTTTTTTTTTTTTTTTTTTTTTTTCTTTTCCCCGTTTTTTCTTTCCTCCTCTTTTCCCTCTTCAGAAGGAGGACGCCCCGTGCGCGCTTTCCGCGCAGCCCCGGGCTCGCCTGGCCCGAGCGCGCCCGGCCGCGCCGAGGGGCCCCGGGGCGCCGCTGCCGGACGGAGGGGCGGGATGGCGGCGTCGGCCCGCTGGGTGTTGTGCCTGTGCCTGGGATGGGGCTGCCTGTGCCTGGCTCTGGGGGATGCGCTGCGGCCGCGCCGGGTCGGGCTGCGGCGCCGAGCTGCGCCGGGGGCCGTGCGGGGCGGCCGCACCCGGGCGGCCGCAGGTGATGACGGCCCGGGGCAGCGGCGGCCCGGGCGGCCGCCGGCGGCGGACAGAGTGGCGGAGCACATGCTGCGGCTCTACGAGCAGTACCGCGGGAGCCGGGACCCGCCGACACCACCCGGGCCCTGGCTCCGCCGGGGCAACACGGTGCGCGGCTTCCGCCCGCTCCCGGCAGGTGAGTGCGCACCGCGGCCGAGGGAAGACAGGGCACGGCTCCCGGCGGGGAGCGCTCGGCCACGGGGCAGCCCCGTATCCCGGGCCGGGCCGTGTTCCCTGAGCCGCGGCGTCAGAGCATCGCTGGGGTAGTGCCCAAAGAGCTCGGTGGAGGGAAAAAGTGAGAGAGTTAGAGACGCTTCACTTCCTGCGGGGACTGTCGTGTTTGACGTTATGTCCTGTACTTCAATTATTGCCTTACCGCTTCGGCTCTGCTGCTAGCATCTCTGCCATACGATGGCCGAGTACAATTCGAGGGAGGTGGAGTAATTAGCAGATCTTCTCCAGAGTCTCCCATTGGTGGTGTTTTTCACGTGTAGCTTTCTGTTGGGGATCCTTCAGGCTGTCTGCGGCATTCTCATGTTGACAAGTAGTGATAGTACTGACAGTGAGAGGTAGTGGCAGGTGAGTTCAGCTGAAGCATGACTTGGGTGTGGTAAATACTTCATCTTGCCATCTTTGGAAGGGACACTTACATCTCTCTGTGATTATGGACTGGCATGCACAGGTAGATGGGTGAAAATGTAAAAACATTTTCCATAACAGGGGGGACACATTTAACATGCCAGCATTCCAAAAGAGCCGTGTCCTAGCAGAAAGAGAAGTCACTGTCTTGGTGCTGCATCCCCTCCCTTCCCTCTTCTGGTTTTTGTGCATGTGAGCTCCACAAGGGCTAAATGGAACTGCCAGAACCCAAAGATGACCATCGCTGGGATGTCCTTCCCTTACCTACTGCATCCCAAAACCTTGCTGCGTGTGGGACAGCTGTCATGCTACACACAGCAGCCCCGTTTGGCAGACTCTTACTTGGCTTTACACTGGTGCACTGAGCCACTGGCTTTTTCTTAGACAAGCATCTATCAGTAAAACTGAGAGTTGTCTGTGAGTTTCAGTGACTTGCCTCAATTCCTTCCTGTCCCAGGTAGGAGAACTTGGTGGCAGGCCTCTTTGCTTCTTCAAAGGCAGCAATGTATTTTATAAGGCAGCTCTGCACAGAGATCAAATGCCACAAGGAATTGAGTGGCTTTGGTGTCTTAGGGTTCAACCCTGCAAATGTTTCTGTCCCCAGGAGAGGCTTTAGAGGAGTAAATACCCTGGGTTTGTAGGATTGAGAGCCAGGACTCCCCAGCTGCTGCTCTTACTGAGGAGCTCTCTTGACTTTCTAACATGACTTGTTTGCCGTATGAAGTCTCGTGTCCACGTCTGTCCCTGAATTAAGCCCACCAAAAGAGGGGAGGATATAATATTCACTACAGCCCGCCCCCCCCAAGAGGGGAGGTTGTTAATAATCCCGTGAGAGCAATATTTGCTCTGTTACGCATATCTGATTAAAGCCATTTATTGTTCTAAACCTAGAATGTTGGTTGAAATACCATCTCTGTGGCCTTTTTGATTATATTTGTACTCTCACTTGATGTTGGGTGGCAGCAGTCCTATAAACACACTGCTTGCTAATCCCTTTCCTCCTCCTCCAGTACATTCACAGATCCAGTGCCAAAGCAATAAATTGGTTTTAAAACTTTTCTGACACTTTAATAAGTATTTATGCAAAAGAGTTAACCAGTTAACTGTTGTCTTTCTCTTGCCATTGGCAGCGGCAGCAGCAGCAGCTTATTTTGTGTGGTGATTGATGGCAGAGAAGTCTGTTTCCAGAAAGCCCTTATAGCAGATGTTCCTCAGGGTGGTGGGTGCAATGGAAAGGCTTTTTCTGACTTCCTCCTTGGGCCCAACTGCCTGACAAGCCCTGTAATGAAAATGGCACATCCAGCAGTATTCCCCTTTCAAGGTACTTAGTCTCTAGATCCTCTGCTTTGACTGTTGCACTCCTTGGCTCCAAATTTCAGTCTCCCATGGGCTTCCCCTTGTCCCTAATGGGACTGCATCAGTTAATTTAATACATGACCTTGCTGTTACTCCTTCACATTTTACCATTCCCTCTGCCAGCCCCTTCAGGACTCAGGTTTTTGTCTGCTAGGAGCTGAAGTTCCACAACAACCCTCCTGTGTCTCCTCCATCTACGGCGAGAGGTCTTGAAGCAAATCTTCAGTGGTTTCATTTGCAGCTTAACTTTGCAATTTAGTCTGACATTTTCAGGAGAGAAACTCTTCCTTCTCTGAATCACAGCTCTCAAATGTAGTTGTGAAACCTTTCTGTCCTTGCTTTTTCTCTGCAGCAGCTTCTGCTTCTTCTGTGGCACATGGGAAAGGCCTTTCCCAAATCTCCCAGGTAACCCAGTAGACAAATTTTTGAGACCCTGGAGTGTTGTGTGATGAGACCAAAAGCTCGTAGGATTTGTTGAAACTCATCCCTGTTTCTAGTCAAAGAACAGTGGTGTCGCATGTGGCAGCTGCGGCAAAACCCAGCTAAGAGTGATTAATCGGAACAAGCGTCCTCATACCTGTTAAAAGCAAGTTTCTCTTTCTGCGGCTCAGTTCTCCGAGGGGATGGGACCAGAGCCTCAGCCCCGTGTGGCACCTCTTTTAAGCCTCCATCCCACGCTGCCCTGAATTCTCTCATGCACCAGACTTCACAACTAGGCTGGATGGTTGCTTGTTTGGGCTGGGGGTTTTGGCCATTGATTTTGATGAATGCTCGTGCGATCATCTATTCAGGCAAATTTGGTTCCTGTTAATCTTGCTAAGTTGTCTGCAGGCACAAATTTTCAGTTTGAACCACTCAGAGAAAGGAACCTTTGATGCCTGTGACAAAACCGAAAAGAAACCCCAGGCCTGAAATCCATGAAGGGTGCAGTAAGGATGCACGCCTTTCACAGAGCGTTTAGTTACGTTTCAGCACCATTCTCTTTCATGGACTTAATTGCTCCAGTTTGTTTCTGTGTATTTGAGGCAAGGGATGTTCAGCCTGTGATTTCTGTGGCAGCTCTTCTCACTGTGTTGCAGGATATTTCTGAGATGACGCTGGTAGTCCTTGTGTTGCTTTGGACAGGCCTTTTCAGTTCTTTACCTGTGGGTGCCACACATGTGAGTGCTTTTCCGTCCGTTGTGGCTTTAAAAGACACATAGGAAGAAGGTCGGGTGATATGTGAGCCAGAAGGGAACGCTCGGGCAGTTCTGGCAAGGGATCTCTGAAGCTGTGGTCCTGTCCGTGCAGCAGGGACTGTTCTTTCCTCCTGAAAGAGACCTGACCTCCGGCTGGCAGAAATCTGCTTGCCTTTAGCACTGCCTTTGGAGGTGTGCTGGTCGCTGCCCAGGCTCAGGATCTGGAGGTCAGATACAGCACAAAAAAATAAAAGAGAGCGGAAAGATAAAAGCCTCAAATGCAGATTAGGTGTGCTTCTGAAAGCATTTTTAATCCTAGCATCACTTAAGGAACATGGCTGGCAGATGAGTCTTGACTTTAATTGGAAGGTCCTCCGAATGGTGTTATAGTAAAGCTATACAGTGAGAAATTACTTTAAACTCTTTTTTATTGACTGAAGTTCAAGTAATTTCAGGTATTACACCTGCCCCTAGGCCAATTCTTGTGGTTTTAGAACTATGTTCTCCTCCCTTTCAGAAGGCCTTTCTTTCCTTTGTTGTGGTGCGAAGTGCCCACGCAAACAGGGGAACGGAGCGCGCACGGGGAAAGCAGCGCCTCACCAGCTGCCATCAGCCTGCAGAAACCAGTCCGGGCCAAATGCTGGTCCCTCTGAGCAGCAGCAGTATCAGGGGTTCTTTGCAACAAGAACTTTAAACATATTCAGTCGGGAGACTTCTTTTTTTTTTTCCTTCTGTGTGTGTCTTTCGTTTGGGGTTTTTTTGCTGTACCCCTATAAATACAATGCAGACAGCAGCATCCTGGTAGTTTTTAGGAACTTGAAAAACATTAACCTGTGATTTGGGCTGATAGGCAAGCCTCTGAGGCAAATGGGTAGGATCTGTGGGTTCGGCCTCTCAGGACCAGACCCAGAATTTGAATTTTCTGGCTTCTGTCATCGCGTGTCTCACAGCGGTGCCATGCATGTGAGTGACCTGTGTTCGCAGTTGCCTGCTGGTCCCTGTTTCTAGAACACATTGCTTCAGCATGAAGAGCTCTGGCATCCAAGGACAGGCTGTGCACAATTGGCTTTTTGGCCAAAGAGCAATGAATCATGGCTGTGAGGCTGTGAGGAAGAGTGAGATTGGTTCTTTTCCTGCCCAGATTTGTGTCCACTGTGGATGTACCCCCTTAGCTTGCTTGGCTTGTGCTAGCTTCGAGCTAGATGTTGTGTTTAGTTCTTGCACCTGCTGTGCTCTTCCTGCTTAAAAAATACAGAAAAGAGATCAAGTGGCTACTGTGCAGTACAATTACGATGTGCAGTGTGCAGATTGGTGGGTTTAATATCATGAGACCCTCACGTAAGTTAGGTCCTGAGTATGCAGCACTGCTGTTTCTACAGAAGTTCTTGATTTGAGCGGCTGATAGCTTTGATCAGTGGTGAACTTGCTGCTATTTTATATCAGGTTGCTAGCTGCTGTGACCTTACCTGCTTTGCTAAAAGAATTAGTAAAACCAGTTTGGCCCCGGGTCCTATGCTCTTTGAAAATGGAGAACCGCATCCTATCTTTTCCTTTTGCACAGTACACAAATTGGTAACTAGGAAGCAGCAGCCAAGTGAAAGGGAAGGTGGGAGAAAAGAGAAAAATCTGGTTTCCAAAGCTGTTTCTGATGAGGAACTTGTTCGTTTTTCCAGCTCCGAGTGAACTTTTGTAGCTGGGCCGTGAACCAATGGGAACAATGTTTGCACTGGAAACGCCGCTATGTTCTTAACTGGGCCCTGTCACAAGGGCACCTCTTTAATATCTCCTTTAAATGATGGCTAATGGTGACTGTATAACTAAATAGTCCTTGTTATTGCATCCTTTTTCACCCGTGGGATAGATTTGGCAGTCCATAAAAATGTCCGGGCATCCTCTATAAAGGTAAACGCACCACATGTTAGCAGACTCATTCCAGCTTATTGATGCCTGAAATCCCCCTCGTGACAGCAGTCTATTAGTGCCGGCGATATCTGTCTTCACAGACCTACTGCGCTTCCTTACAAATACTTTCTTAATGCCAGTCACAGGCTGTGCTTGCAGCTGTGGGTTGGTGCAGGGAGGCGAGCTAGCGTGGTCTGTGCCCCTAAGATCCAGCAGGTACGAGTAGTGCCACGAGCCGGGTTTGAGCTGTCGGTAAATAGTCTGGCATCCCTGGTACCCCGAAGAGGGAGTGCCAATTCGTGTGTAGAGTAAGGCATTTCTGCTTCAGGTCTGAAGAGACTGTACCCTTCTTCTCGCCCTGTCCCGGAGACCCCTGTTGTCATTTGCACACGAGACTAGGAAGGGGGGCTGTCCCAGCGCAGGCTTTCCCACGGTGCAGCTGGACTGTGGGTTTTATTCGGGTAAGGGGCAAGTGCACAGGTGACCACAGACTTGCCTGTGGGCCGAGGAGGCTGCTAAACCCGTTGCCTGTCCATGTAACTCTATGTACCTTCCAAATGATTCTCGACATGAATACAAACAGTGCCATGTCCTACTTGACGAGTATCTTTCTGCCCAGCTCGTGGCTGCTGCTTCAGTGCTCAATGCTGTAGGAGTGAGCAGTGCTAGTGGTGCAGTGGTGCTGTGTCTTACCTACTGCAATTCAAAAGAGCTCTGTCATGCAGAGCTTGGTCTTAAAAACTCCTCATCAGTCCGGCATTAACATCTGGTGGAGAGGAGCAGAGGTCGCTGTTAAAATCTGGCCTCCCGGTGTCTGGAAGGTAGCAGCGTGTAGCTCGGTTCCTCATATTTTTTCTTTCCTTTTACCTTCCTAAAACTTATCCTCTGGAATGATTTCCAGCAGAGTGTGTCCTAGGAGCCAAAAGACAAAGTTTCATTTCAGCGAAATGAAATTTTCCTGAGCAAAAGGTGGGTTGGTAGATATTTTAAAGCTGCATCTTCCTTGGCATGTCTGTCACTTTTAAGGGTAATTTCTAGCCCAGGGAGCACTTACTTCAGTGCAATGCTGACACCTGGGAGTCAGGTATCGGTGTTGCACAAGGGATGTACTGGACCCAGTACTCCCAAACTTTGATGGAACCTCAGGTCACGCAGTTGGGTTTCTTGAGGCGGAATCTGGTCAATCCACCAATGTCTGTGCTAGCCACTAATAGCTGTTTCCGAGATGATTTTGCAGATGAAAGATCTGAGAACTCAGAGCTGCTGAAGCTTGGACGTGGTTGTGTAGGAAAACAGCACCATCTACCGTAAGTGCTTCGTCTGGGCATAGAGTTCCAGGCCAGAAGTGGCTGCTGCAGTTTAGCTTTTAGCCGAAACGATAGACTCCTCCTGTGTCTGCCCCATGCTGTCTAGAATTTCTTCATAAACAAAAAGTAGCTTCTTTTGTCTTCCAATACAATATGCTAATGTAGGACAGGCAGGCTTTTTTAAGTGGCATTCATAATAAAAATTAAGATCAAAACTTAACGTACAGCGATGACTTAAATAATAACTTCTTGAACAGGTGCTCGTGAGACACCATGAATTCGTGCTCCTAAGACTGATCTACTCAGTGCTCTGCCAAATACGTATTAACCTCATTACCTTAGTGGTTATAAACCGTGCAGAGATCAGGTCCTCGTGTATGCTTAGTACAAGTGTAATCAAGAGCTGGTTTTGGCTTGAGGAATAAAAAGCGGGATGGAATTCCAAGTAAGTCTAGTTCCCTAGGCATCTGTAGCAGCTAGAATTTGGATGGGTTTGGTACATGAGCTTTCAGTGCTTGGAAACTTAACTACGTGCTCTTGTGTCAGATTGGGCTCAATGTGTAAACAAAGGTGTCTTCCTTAAATGATTTGGCCTTTTCACTGTTTTGGCCCTGTTCCACCAAGGAAAACCTGTAGTTTTTTTCCACAGTTCCATGAAGCAGTGCATCTGATAACTTGGGGAGAAGGGTTCTCTCTTCCTAGTGGGACCAGTTCCTGCTTTTTTAATGTATTGACTGGAATATTACGACAAAAATGTTCAGAAGAGGAGGAAGCTGCTTGGGTTGTTGGGGTAGGGATGGGGCAGCACAGGGAGAGTACAAGCTTTTGCCAGACTTACCTGAATGGCACTGGCCATTGGGATATTTGCAGGCTGGAGGCACAGAATGTCACACAAAACATGAAATTATCAAAGTCTAAGAAAGATCAGTACGCTTGTGTCATGGTTTGACACTGGTAAAAACGCTAGGTATCCACGAAAAATGTTCACTCACTCTTTTCTGCTATAGCTGAGCAGAGGAGGGGAAAAAAACCAAAGGGCTCATGAGTTAAGGACTGGGAGCAAATACTCTAAGGGCAAAACCAGGCTCAAATTTAAAGATATAAAGTAAATTTATTATTAACAGAGTCCGAGGAAGATAATGAGGAGTAAAATAAGCCTTGAAAACACCTTTTTCCCCCCCAGCCCCTCCCTCCTTCCCACCGACAGCGCAGGGAGACAGGGCGTGGGAGTGTTTGGTGAGTTTCTCACTCAGGATCTTTTTTTAGTTCGCTTAGGGAGAGGAGTGTCTCTTCTGTTGTGCCGTGGGGTCCTTCCCACGGGAGATGGCTCTCCGTGAACTTCTCTGGTGGGGTTCTAATTTCACGGGTAGCAGTCTCGCCCGACCTGCTGTAACCTGAGTCCTTCCCACCGGCAAAACAGTCTTCCTGAAACTGCCATAGTGTGGGTCATGTAGTCCATGGGGTGTAGTCTTTCAAGGATAAGCTGCTCTAGTTTGGAAGCAAGGGCCCTCTTTGTTTTTCTATTTCTGGAAGCAGGGGCCTTCTCTTTCTCTTCAGGTCTCCCCCTGGATTACAGCTTTTTTTAGCATCCGCCCGCTCCGGCGTGAGCACCTTTTCCCATGGGCTGTGAGAGAATTGCTCCATCCCCCATGGACTTCATGGGTTACAGGAAGACAGTTTGTTTTATCATAGTCTTCACCATGGCTTGCAGAGAAATCTTGACTCCGACGTTTGGAACACCTCCTCCCCTTCTTTCTTTCCACTGACCTTGGTGCAGCCATGTGATCTTTTTCCACATGTCCTCACTTCCTCCGCTTTCTCCAACTAGGCGGGAAAAAACCTGCTGCTCTTAAGTGCCATTGCCAACAAATTCCACCAGTTCAAAGACTTCTGCAGGATTTTGCAGTTCTGAGAAGTTTATTTCGTCTAAGTTCTGCGTTGGGGAATTGCTCGCCATGTTTCTGCCGCCGGCCACGTGGCCTGGCCGCCACTGTGCGGGCGCTGCCGGCCGTCACGGCACCGGCGCCATTCGGTGCCTCTCTTCATGCGGGGCGCCGAAAAGGGGAAGCCGCCGCCGCTGCCCTTCTGCCCGCGGCGCGGCTGGCTAGAGGCGGCCAGACAGGCAAAATTCGCCATGGGCTGTGCCGAGATGGTGCCGCCCGTGAGGCTGCGGCAGCCGCGTGGCCACATGGCCGCACCCGGCGCCGGAATGGTCCCGGCCGCAGCGCCTCGCCACCCCTGGGAGAAAGTGCACCTGTGCGGTTTTGATTTTTTCTTAAATCTGTAATGACCGAGGTGTTACCAACCTCTCTACTCGGGCCAGCAGCGTGTCCGTCTTGAGAGCCATCAATGATCGGCTCTGTCAGATATAGTGGAAGCTTCTAGCAGCTTCTCACGGACGCCACCTCTGTGGCTTCCCCCCACCACCACCACAAAACCAGGCTGTGTTAAACCAACACAGCTTGCTTGGGCAAGGGACTTCTCTAATTGTTTGGAGGGTGGGAGAGGTGTGGCGGGTCATCCCTAGTCCGTGGCCATCTCTGTGCTTGTCATTGCTTGGAATAACCCTTTGGGGAGAGGGTTTTGCCATGCCGTGGTGTCCAAAAAGCATTTAATTCTGCATGCCCTCATTTCCCTAATGCGTCGGGATGTTTCCAGCCCTTTGAGGGGCTGCAGACCATACCTTAACTCTACTGTACTTGAGTATTCCATACAGCCTGGTTTTACAGCTTAACATTTGGATCTATATTTCTTGTGCTCTGAAGGATGGACGTAACCGCAGCCCAACCAGGGAATTTTAAAAGAAAAATTAAACCTTCCTCTCGAGCCTTCCTATTGCAGTTCTGGGGGTTAGAGTCTCCCATGTGTTTCCCAGACCAGCATCCCTGGGTTTGGGCACGGTACCCGCGGTTAGGTCCACCTCCTGAATTTCGCAGTTGTGGAAAGCGTGCCGTCCCCCATGTCACTCCTAATTGGCACAGGCACATCCCAGGCATAAGAAGGGTTGTCCTTGGATTGTTTATCCCTGCACAGACACAAGGTGGGGTGTGCGACCCCGCTACCCCTCAAATCTGGTTTCTGGATTGGCTTTCCTTGGGCTACTGAGGATGCTCTAGTACCGTCTGCCTGCCTTCAGCTGTATTAGTAAATACCTTCTAACTGTGGCATGAAAATTGATGAAGTGTCCTAGATGGAATGAGTAAATGTACCTAGTGTAACTGATTCTTCTAGAGGGAAACTTCAGGCACAATTAGTATATGTATTAGTAGTACTAATTAGTATTAGTAGCCAAAAGGCTGTCAGAGCAGCCTGTGCATCCTCTGGATGACATTTTTAGATGCCGATATTCTTACCTAAGTATTTCTTTTTCTAGGGAGCCCCGAAGGGCAGGAGATGTATGTTTTTAACTTGACATCACTCACAGAGTCTGAAAACGTCTTGTCAGCTTCGGTGTATTATTATATTGGTGATCGGCTGCATGCGGAGTGGAACTGTTCCCAGTCCAGTGGCTGTTCTCATCACAGGCACGGGAAACCTGAAATTCAGATACGTCTTTCAGTTGGGACCTTTCCTTCAGTTGGGAACCCAACTCGGAGCCTGGGACATTTCCTCATCAATGTCTCTTCTGCTTACCAGGACATCCTTTCCTGGCAGTGGAAGGATATCACTCGGCTCCTGCATGAAGCAAAGCAAAACAACGAACTGCTGATCAGTGTTAAAATGGATCTGAGCAGCCATCACCCCTGGGAAAGGGCATCTTCTTCCTATGAACCCTACATCTTGATTTACGCCAATGATTCTGCTATCTCAGAGCCAGAGAGTGTTGTCTCTACTTTGCAAGGACATCGTCATCCTCTGGCGAGCGTCTTTTCCAAGCCAGAAAGCCACATGAGGAGCAGTGTCAGGAATCGCCGGAGAAAACGCTCTGCAAACATCCTGTTGCCATTGCAAAATAACGAGCTTCCGGGAGCCAAGTACCAGTACGGTGAGGACGAGAGATGGGAAGACAGAAAACCCTACAAGACCTTCCAGCCACAGTTAGCAGACAGGGCCAGGAGTAAGAAAAAGCAGAAGAAGAGTCATCTCCAGAAGACCCAGACTCTCCAGTTCGATGAGCAAACACTGAAGAAGGCGAGGAGGAAGCAGTGGAACGAGCCGAGGTATTGCGCCCGGCGCTATCTCAAGGTGGATTTTGCAGACATCGGCTGGAGCGAGTGGATTATTTCCCCTAAGTCCTTCGACGCCTATTACTGCTCAGGAGAATGCCAATTCCCAATTCCAAAGGTATGGTCTTTATTGATTCATTTTCACTGTCTGTTACCATGAACTGGGCATTTTTTTTCCCACATCAGTCAAAGGCAGCCGGTGCCGGTATGCGTTTGGATCGAGGACCTACGTGGTACCTTTGCCCCATGCAGCAGGTTAGAACAGCTAGTATAAAGATCAGCTTGCAGAGGTAATTAGAAAAACTTAACTTGCTATTAGTTTTTCATCTGGTATCCAAATTGCCATAAAACATTTCCTGAATAGTGCTTATGATGTGTGAACTTGTTATTAGCCTGTTTAACAAACAAAATACAAGCCAGATCTGGAAAATTGTTTCGTAGGCGGCACTTGTGCCCGAAAGGAGCCCAGAGCCCCACCACAGGCAGTGGGCACAACGCGCTCCAGGAAAGCCCTGTACCATGGGAGGCAAAGCTGCCCCAAGGGCAGAGAGCTCCGGGCAGTGGCGGGAGTGGTCGGGGCACCCGTGGAGTGTAAGAGTCGAGTGAGTTACTTGTGTGACTGACCAAGGGGATCCAACAGCAGTGGATCTAGGCCCACTGACTTTCAGAATATCCTCTGGTTTGTAAGAGTTGGTTTCACGCGAGTAGCAGGCGAGGCAGATGTGCTCCTAGCTCTGTGACCTAGATAGATGAACTCTGCTCCAAATGTCCAGTGACGTTCTTAGCGACATGTAGCCCCTGGAGGCTGCTGAAACCTGAGAGCAGGACGTGGGATTTGAGGCTGGCCTAAAATGAGGGGTTATGCACAAGTAACACCTGCAGGAAACATCAGTAAAGGCAGGGCTCTTGGACTCACTGCAGTGTTTCATTCCAGAGTTTTCATTCCTGCCACGGTGAAGCCAGAGCAGTTGGTTCCAGAATGTATCTGGCATTTCAGCTTAAGGAACCAAGGGAGTCGCCCTTTGAAAGTGATTCAGAGAGGAATTGCACCAAAGGGGATGGCGCTCAGACAAAGCAAGCTGAGGAAGGTGGGGTCCTCTCCTTGAAGGAGGAGATGACTTGCCTACCTCCAGCTGCAAAGGCAGGCTTTAAAGCTGAGGATCACAGGATCTGCCACTACTAAGACTGTGTTCGCAGAAGGGTACTCTGACCCTCAGACAAGAACAGACCAGTCTGTGCCTGTGGGTATATAATGTTCCCTTGCTGAGGGCAAGCTCCTAGAGTTAACAACCTGTTGGGTAATTAAGAACAGATGTGCTCCCCACACTCCAGATTTTCAGGCCTTACCCGTGCCCCGGTTCTAGTTAGCTGGTTTGACTGCTGTCAAACCCACACGTGCTGGGAGTGTGACGTGGCGCAGAGCTTGCGGGCTGGGCAGACGCCCTCCTGGTCGGGAATGAGAGCTCCTAACTGCCATTGTGTGCCCGTAACCCAGCTGTAATGACATTCCGCCGGGCAGCCAGGCTCCTGAGGGCCGTGCAGCTTGGCAGGTGTAGCCTGACCGCAGCTGGGCTCACTCACAGGCTGGGCGGTTTGGAGGCAGCTCGGCATTTTTATCTCCTGCTGCGCCCTCTCGGCCTCCCCTGCTTCAGCCCTTCTCTGAGCAAACTTCCGCCTGCTTTCCACGACCGCGGCTGGACGGAGCACAGGCAGCCCGCAGGCAGGGGCCTGACTCACCCCCCTCGTGCAGGGCAGTATGCAAGGAGATTTGAGTTTCCTGAGGAGCACAGGACTTGGGTTTTTGCTCTGCTCACGGTTAAATTCTTGCTGGCTGAAGCAGAGTTCTGCCAAAGCTGGTTATTCTCCAGGGCGCACCTGAAGGACCGGCGCAGCGTGCTCAGCACGGGCTGGGGTCAGTGAGGAGGATGTTTGTTCTCTGTTGTATGCTACCCACGTCAAACAGGGATACTTCTTTTAGGACAGCACGTGTCCAGGCTGTTGCCACTGAAAGCTGAGACCATGCTTGAAATCCATTCGGTGCTGCTCAGCTTGAAGTCAGTTTGGTGCAATTCAGCATTTTGGGGCTATGGATTCCATGTCTGAAGGAGAAGATTTATGATGAGATGTTACGTGGCATATTTGGAGACTTGATTTTGTTTTCAGTACTACTGGCTACAGGAAATAGGATCTCAGTAGGTGTTCTACCTTTGACCTGCGATCAGCAGGCTCAGGACAACTGTTGAGCTCCCAATTATTTTTGGGGAGAACGCTGCCCAGCAGCTGAGTAAGGGAACATGGCTGTGCTACCACAGCTTTCACTTCTTTCTGGAGGCAGAAATGATACAGAAATCTGAATTTTACGATAATCTGTGTTTTTAAATCCCTGGCTGCTACTGTTGAGGAGTATAGGTACTCCTGAATTCAAAACAAATCAACAGAAATGTCTTTCTTGAGATCAGCTTAGATGGAAACTTACAACTTTGTGGACTAATGTGCCGCGCAAACGATAAGACAAGCTGGAATTTCAGTTATTCCTGTGCTTTTTGCAGGTCCGTATCTAACCCTTAAGCCTGACTTTTTTCCCAGAAACAAAACACGTCTCGTCGCAGCAAAACTGCAAATCGACCACTTGGCCAAAATGACCTTGTTCTGTATATTTCTCAGTGACATGTGATGGGGTATGCACTGAACTGTGTTGATTCCCAGATTCTGTGTGTAAGAACAACTCTAAAAAGCAAACCAAAAGTCCTTGGCTAAAAGCTGTACCTTGTGCATTTTTCATGCCCACCTGTCTTTTGTACAGATACTTGGATCTGGAAGTGTTTCAGGGTTCAGAGGTAAAACTTTGTATTTTTCATTTCTCTGTGTTGGTGTTTTATTTTTATGAGCACCATAATGTTTTCTGGTTTTGTGGCCAAGCAGTTATCTCACCAGGCAGATCTGCTTTCTGTTCAGAGCACACCCAAGCGTGTCCCTTTTTATAAATTAAGGGGACTTTGTCCTTTGGAGTTTCTTCTCTGGAGGAAAATGTCATTGTAGTATGAGGTACAGCTGTCTTGGAGGCTCAGTTCCTCAGCAGTGCCACTGGCTACAGATGTACGCTACAGACGAGAAGCGATCGGCACGGAAGGAGGAACAAAACGGGAGAGCCTTGCACGAGCCCTGGGAGGAGCAGTCGGCATCGTGGCCTGAGGCGCTCCCGTTCTCTCCTTCACACGCGTTTTATCCGCTTTGGGTTTTTTCCTGATGCGCTTGTGTTCCGCTGCTCAAGCTTCCCAGCCCACGAGTTGTTTCTTTGGCTCCCCTAGCAACACAGCCTGTCAGCACGTGAACTGCCTCCCTCGCGGCCAGACGAGCTGTAAGACCGAATCGCAGCCTGTGTGTAACTTAAATCAATCAGGAGAGACCACCTTGACCTGTAGGTTCCCCTTGGGCAGGCAAATCCCACAGGGAGCCCGAGGTTCTATCCCCAGCAGGGAGCTGAATGCAGTGGATGGACTCGGCATCTGGGGGCCAAACGAGCCAGCCCAGATTCATATTCCCTGCTGCTGGCTCGGGCCAGCTACAATGGCTAATGGCAAGAGTGGAGGGCAAACAGATGTTCCAGCTGAGGGGTCTCTGCAGGGCCCTTCAACAAAGCAATTTTATTGTAGAGTGCATGAGTCCATTGCAATGCGGGTGCAGTAACGTGGTCTGCCATATCTTTATCTTGCAGGCCATGAAGCCATCCAACCATGCCACCATCCAGAGCATTGTGAGAGCTGTCGGAGTCGTCCCCGGCATTCCTGAGCCTTGCTGTGTTCCTGACAAAATGTCTTCTCTTAGTATCTTATTCTTTGATGAAAACAAAAATGTGGTTCTGAAGGTGTACCCCAACATGACAGTGGAGTCCTGTGCATGCAGATAACACCTTGTGAGGCCTTTTGGCAGTGCCAGGGTGATCACTTGCTGTTTGGGGAAGGGAGGTGGATGGGGGTCTCATCATACCTACTTTATGTTTGCACTGCCAATGCATTTCCTTTGGACAAAAAAGAAAATGTAAAGAAATCCAAACAATGAGAATGGAAATGGAATGGATTCCAAATAGCAATTCCAAGGCAAGTGAATATGAACTTCATTCGTCTGTACACAAGCCTTGGGAATGGGACCTGACCGTACCTGCTGAAATCGAGAGGTGAAAGAAGAATCTGCAGATTTTTGAGACTGCCCGAAGAACATAGTGATCTATTTTTGTACAAGATTCTGGAAGCAGCACAAGCTGTTAATTCTTATCTCTGTTCTTATGGTAACTAATGGCGGGGGGAGATTAGAAATGTAATAGTCTTCATTTTAAAGCTAAATTTCTTGCCTTAGGTTTTAGAGTAGTACAGCAAGGCAGCAAAACAAATCTGACATCCTAAAAGCGTAGATAACCCTACCTGAACATGCATCTCCTTGGTACGTTACCCACCTTGTGAGCGAGTTCCTTTTCATCGACATGTTCTTTGTAAGTCAGGATTTTGGAGCTCGGCATCCCTGGGCAGAAGAGCTCAAAACAGGACTGCTGAGTACATAACTCTGATTTCTTAAAGGCTCAGTCTTTTCTTTCATGGAAAACTTTTCCTGTTATGGAAGATCAGCAGGCCAGGGGTGTGAAAATACCACACTCAGTGAAGTGTCCGAGTGACTTATTCACAACGTATTCTAGAACACGCTTGCAAATGATCTGTGGGTTGTCTGCCTGCAAGGATGTTGTAGCCAGGTTGTGGAGTGGCCTCTTCTCCCAGGTAACAAGCGAGAGGACCAGAGGTCATAGCCTCAAGCTGCACCAGGGGAGGTTCAGGCTGGACATTAGGAAGAATTTCTTCATGGAAAGGATGGTCAGGCAGTGGAAGGGACCAGGGAGGTGGTGGAGTCACCCTCCGTGGAGCTGTTCAGAAAAGGACTGGACAGGGCACTCAGTGCTCTGATTTAGTTGGCAAGGTGGTGATCGGTTCTTCCATACTTTGGGGGCCCTGAACTCAGCAGCAGCAGAGTGTCACTCCGGGGGCAGGGCTAGTCCCAAATATTGGCACCCTTGACTGAGGAGAGGCTTGTGAGTTTGTAGGAGACTGATGGGTTGTTTAGTGGCTCCCTTTTCCTTGTAAAACCAGCGTTTTTAAATGATTTCTGGTGAAAGATTTATCTGTGTACAGATTGTCAATTAAGAAAAATGAAAATCACCTCCAAAAAAGAAAAGTTATTTTGTATATGGAAAGAAACTTTTACAGATGCTTCTAATTTATTTTATATCTGTGGCCCTCTTAATGTATCTTTCTTTATCTCAGCACTCTTTAAACCGTGCAGTTTTCTCTGTCAGTGCAAAGATGAAGCACCAGGACTGTGGTGGAGCTCCAAAGGACAGGTGCGACCACAGTGTGAAGGGCATGTTTCACTACTGATGGATAAGCTTGTCTGATCTGTATGGTTTTCCTTCAGTAATATGGACATTCTGCTAGGAACTCTGGAGAAATATAAAATAAAATCACTTTTTAAAATGAAAATCCATGTTTTCTTGTGTGGCATTCAGATGTTTCCAAGGCCCGTCTCCCCGCCGCGGGGTCCCGGGGAGGGGAGGAGCCCCGGCCCAGCCGCTGCGCTGTGTCACGCGGCGCTGGCACCGCTGAGCATGCGCAGTGTTGTGCAAAGGGCAGCGCATGCGCAGTGACGCGCTGACGCGTCCTGGCGGGTGTAAGGGCGGGGCGGAGCCGGGCAGCGCTGCGCATGCGCACTGGCTTTACGCGCGCAGTGCGGTGCTCGGCGGGCGCCGTTCCGCGGGGCCGGCCCGGCCGTGCGGGGCCGCCGCGGTGCCCCGGAGCGGCTTGGAAGCGCCAGGCGCGGGTCCCGGCCGCGGCAGCGGCGGGCGAGGGTTGTGCTGACAATGGAGGAGGGCGGCTGTTGCTGTGGCTGCAGCGAGGTTGAAGGTGAGCGGAGAACGGCGACGCGGCGTGTGCCGGGAAAAGACCCGAGGGGGGGCGGCCCCGGAGCAGAGCCGGGCGGGAGCGGGCGGCGGGGGCTGCGCGGGCTGAAGGCGGCGCGGGCGCGGAGCCGGGGAGGAGCTGCGGGGCTGGGGCCGGGGCTTGCGGGCGGCACGGCGGGACCTCCCTGCAGAGCCTTTCCTGGGAAACAAAACCTGGAGTTTGTCCCACCTCGGCCCCGTGGCAAGGGGCAGCGGAACCGAGGGGAGCAGCGCCTGAGCAGGGGCGGCAGTGTGCGGGCGCAGGGAAGACGCGGCTGGTGCTGGAGCGAGAACGTGCAGGTTTCTTACATTTAAATGAACGTGGAAAGCAGGGAGAGAGGTGGCATAAGAGCAGTGTGGGTGCTCGGGCAGGTGAGACGGGACTGGGGAGGGAGTCGCTTTCCTGAGCTCCTGAAGTTCCGCTCGACTCTCTCAGGAGCACTCGTGAGAAGTTTCCCATTTGGAATTGGGCTCCTGAAGAAAGGAACCTGAAACTGCTGTTTCTGATAAATCCGTAAGTATGGGAGGCCATTTGAAGCTTGCTGCTGTAAGCAGCCAGTAACTCCCACAGATAGTCTAACTATTAAAAATTGCAACTTTTGTTTTCTCTGCACACAAACGACTTGGCTGTCTCATACAGGGCTCACTGAGGCTGTGAATTGCAATCCAGAGCATCTTCAGGCTCCTGGTGCTGAGAGCTGTGGCGTTTGGTGTGCAGAAAACATCCCAGGCTGCCTGACTTGGATTTGGATGTGCATTTCTGCAGATCCTCAGAGTGGGAAAAGGCCAAGAGGGTGGTGGGAAGGATTTTCTCCCAGGCCTGGGCATCCTCAAGACACCTCAAGGCTGGTTTTTAAATGTTGGTTTTCTTTGTTTCCCAGCCCAGGGAAAAGCTGGAGAAAAGGTGGAGAGAGTGGCAAGCGGGAATCCCATGTTTAGATCTGCCCTTGGATTCCAGTTCCTCCTGGGGGGTCTGTGCTGCCCAAAGAACAAAGGAAGGAGATGTTGGAGTACCTGTTTGTTCCCCTGTTGAGCTTGGAAGAGATGCTGAGGGTGAAATTCCAGGGAAGCTGCGCTTGCAGAGCGACTGGAGTGTGAAGCAGTGGCAGCTGTTTGCCGTGGACCGGTTTCCCTCCTTCACTTCGGTTCCCTGGTATAACAGCTGGGGATGGGGTCAGCGGCTCTGACCCAGGAAGAGGTGACCGGTCCGGGGAGATGGTCCCGAAAGGAATCGCCTTCCCGAGGGCCGGTGTCTTCCCTCAGCCGGTGGCAGGAGGGCCCTTGCAGAGACTGTCAGCTCTTTAGTGATGATCAGCTCGTGATTCCAGCTCAGCTCTGCAGGGCAGCCTCCAGGCCAAGCCAGACCAGAGAGAGAGACGATGGCTGGTTCCGCACAGAGGTAGCTTTATTGTGGGTCCCCTCCGGCAAAGGGGAAAGCCAGGGACGGGAACCCTCTCTGAGCCACAGGGGCCAGAGGGCTTGCTTTTATAGGGGTACAGGGGATGGGTAAAGGACCAATGGGTTACAGAGGATTTGAGACGGGCACAGGCCAGTGGGTTACAAAGGATCTGCATGGGGTCTCCTAAAGGACTGTGGGTCTGTCTTTTCTCGATGTGACCAAAGAAGTGGTTGCCTTTCCAGGGAGTTCTGCTGGGCGATTGCGAAATCTCTTATTTCAGCAGAGATCCCTCCAGGGGAGTGGCTGGGCATACCCCACACCCTGGCACTCCAGGTAATCCCACACTACCTTTGCTTTTGCAAATGCTTTGCTGAAGGGTTTCTGAATGTCGCAGTGAGCTTTTCTGTTCCTGTTTATATGGAGGATCTGTTTCAGGAAATGTGTCTCATTGTATGGATGGATTCAGAAGTCCCTGTTACAGGTTAATTGCAGTGAAGAAAAGGAAAAGACGCCAGTAGCCTGGACTGGGATGCCCCAGGCCCCTGCCAAGCACAGGGGTTGTTGCTGGGTGTTTATTCTCCAGTCCTGCGTGCTCAGGCCTTGTTCTGAGCTGCTCAGCCATAAATGCCACTGCAGGAAGAACAGGAAATCCCACAGTTCCTGTGGAGCATTTGTCTGCACTGACGTTGTGCTGCAGCCTGAACTGTGTCCTAAATGTTAGCTTTGAATTAATGCAGATGGTCCGGGATTGTGTGTTCGGGGTTGCTGGTTTAGGGATGGCCAGGTCTGGATTTGCATTTGTGGGCACTGAGTGTTCCTTGTGTCAGCTTTAGGTCTGGATTGGTGGGAATTGTTGGAGAAAAGAGAAGGGAATTGAAATGCACAGCTCCATTCTTGGAGAAATGGTGAGGATGGGAGAAAAGAGGGTGTGGAACTGCTGGGAACTCCTGGAGTGAGGGAAAGGATCCGAGGATTGGAAGCAAAAGCTGTGGAACAAAGCCTGAAAAGGGGGCAGGGCAGGGGGGACACCATGGGGAAAGAGGGAAAGAATCCCTGCTCCAGGGATCCAGCAGGAGCCGGGAAAGGATCATTTTCCAAACACTGGCTCTTGGTGGAATCCTAATAATGAAGGTCAAAGGAAATCATTCCTTTGTTATTAGGTTTGGAACGAAACCAGGTGGGTGAGAGCTGCACCTACCCTGCTGCTGGCAGAGGAGGCAGAGCTGGGCCAGGGCAGCTGCTCCGTTGTGTGGGTGCAAAACTCGTGTGTTCCTCTTCCCAGGGAGTTCCAGGCTGCTGCAACTGTTTGGCTCAAGCCCCTGGGAGACGCTGGACTATTGCTGAGTGATGGCTCTGAGAGTTGCCCACTTGTGGAGGGCCAGGGTGCTGGGCCGGGTCCGGGGAAGGTTTTGGGTGTGGAATGGCCCGTGCGCATGAGACAGGGAGGGGGGGTGAACTCTCGCTGCCTGGAGGCTGCAAATGGGGCTTTGAAGGGGGTAAGAGGGAAATGCTGCAAGGAGAGATGGTGCCTCTTCTCCTGCTAATGGCCCTCCCTGACACAACTTGCACAAGTAGTAAAACTTTCTCTTCCCTTCTATGTTTCTTTAAGTGATCATTTCATACTTTGTTGTTGCTGTATTGCGATAGGGACCAAAGGGCTGCATGGCTGCTTTCCGTCACAGCCCCACGGTTCTGAAATAAACCCTGCGTACGCACGTAGGGGTGCACGTGTTTGCAAACAGGGTTCGTGCCGTCTTTCACTGCAGTCCACCCTGATGGGATCCGGGAAGTGGTCTGGGAAGGTCCCTGGATAACTTGGGCCTTCCTGGGGGTGGAATGCCCACCTGTAAAATAAGGAGCTTCTGCTTCTATTTTCTTGTTCCTCCAGGTCCCCTGGAGTGCATGCTGTGACCCCCCCAAGCTTGCAGAGGCTGTTTGGATGAGGGGAGGGGACTTGGAAAATCCAAGTTACGAGGACAGAAGGAGTTTAAATTGAGGGCAGAAGCTCCTCTTCCCTTATTGTCTGTGTTTGAACTGGTTGAGAACCCCCTTCACTTATGATTTTAAGGGTATTGATTGAAGGAAAACCTGCCTTTTCTGCGGTGCTAGGGGTATCAATTGACCGGGAATCCCCGTGTTCCATTTGAAAAGGAAGGGGAAGGCACGGGTGTTTCCATTTTATGGGTTTGAATTGAGGGTAACACCCCCCTCCAACCCCCTCCCCCTCCGTTTTCATCGTCCTGAGGTTTACGTTGAGGGGGAAGCTCCGTTGTCCCTGTTTTTTAAGGGTTTCCATTGAGGTAAAAATCGCCCTTTTCCCATCATTTGAGAGATTTGAGGAAAGCCCCTGTCCTTCTGATATGTCAGAGGATTAAATTGAAGGGGAGAACCCCTTTATTTGCCATTGTATTGGCTTAAATGGAGGTAAACGGCCCCCGTTGCCTCAGTTGCAGGGGTTAAATTGAAGGAAACTCCAGCTTTTCCAGCATTTGAAGGGTTTAGGTGGGGCCGTGCCGCTGCATTTGAGGGCGCTTCTGGCCGTGCCCCGGCACCGAATGTCTTGCGCGGGAGCACTCCCGGCCCCCGGGGAATTTCTGAGGAGGAATGGCAGTTTGGGGGCTGGGCTGCCGACAGGGCCCGACGGAGCCGCGCCGCTCCGAGCCGTGTGGAGCCGAGCCGGCCCCGGCCGTGCCGCCCGCTGCGTGCGCTCCGTGCGCGGGGCTCGGGCGCCGCCGGGTCCCCCTCGGCCCGGTGCCTGGCTTTTGTCCGGTGAGGGTGTGCTTGGGCATTCAAGGTGACTGGAGAAATCACAGCTGTGGAACTTGAGCAACAGCGGGCGCGTTTCCCCCAGAGAGCTGCGGCAGCGGTTCCGTCTCTGCCCTCTGGCTGCAGACTCAGCGCTGCGCTCGCTGCTGTCAGGCGGGGGCAGTGGAGGAGCGCTTTGTGAGGCTTCAGTGAGAAATTTGCTTTGCTTCAGTGCAAAGCTGAGCTCGCCCAGAGGCAAGGGTGTCGCTTTGTACAGTTTAGGACAGGGGGGCTGGAAAACCAGTGGCTAAGTCTTGAGATATCAGGATCTGTATCAGCATGCCTGCATCTCCTGGTAATCACTTGTAACTGGTAGATGGTTCAGAGGTTCAAGACAGCTTATCTGCTGTGCTGACCAGCGTGTTTTGTTATCTTTTGATGTGTAGGATGGTGCTAGGTTTGGATGGCTCGATCTAAGTTTCAGCTGGCACTGGGAGCGCTGTATAGAAGTATTTTACACACCTTTTTGGTCAATGGTTAGTCTTTTCTTTGTGCTGCAAAAATAAGGTTTCTAGTATGGCTTAACTTACAATGCGACCATTTACCAAATTGATGTCAGTGCTGTGGATTACTTTTTATCTTTCTGATTTTTGCCAGCGAATCCATTTTGTTGTTACAATAGGCTTGTAAGGTCTGGGTCAGGTAGAACTGGACTTCTATGGCTCAGAATTGAGACAACCATTGAAGCTTTTTCTTGCTGGAACTTCTCTTTTTCATTCACTTGCCACTCTAACACTTTCAGCGGTACAATCACCGTGTGGCACCAGCCCAGATAACCATACAAAATTAGTCAAACATTAGTTTGTCTTTCTTTTTACTACCAGTGCTGTAGCTTGTAATTCTTTGGCTGGTACACGTCCTAGTCTTTCTTTTATCACTTGTGCTCTTGTTTCAACATTTCGAGCTATTGCCCTGTATTTCTAGAAATGCAGGAGTACTCATTAGAACCAACTTTGCTGTAGGGTGCAATATCACCAGGATTGGCTTGGCCTTTGGTATTTAAATCTCGTCTTTGCAAGCAGGCAGAGCTTGGGGGGTTGAGGGACAAAGGGAACTGGTGTAGTCTCTCCCTCAGGCAGGAGGAGTTTCTGTGGTCTCTCTTTCTTTAGCAGTGCTAATGTGTATCTCCTGAAGTGGTTCTCTCGATTGCCACACCCACACACAGAGGTAATTCACATATAGGAACAGAATTTTCTAAAGGGAAGTTAAAGCATCTGAGCGAACTCTGTGGCTATCGCAGAAAAATCCAGGAACATTTCTTTTTGGTGGGGAGTAGATAGAGCATCTGCTTTTGTAGTTACAGTTTGATTCACTGGTTATCAGTTTTCAGGAGTTTCACCTTCGAGAGGGAATTTGGTATTTTGCTGAAGGCAGCCACTCCTACAAACTGCCCTTTATTTGTGTGTGAATGCATTTGGGACGGTTGTAGGGACAGGGTTTTGTGTTAGGATTCGGTTTTGAGAATCAATTTTTAAACGCTGGCTTCTGCTTGCCTCTTTGATTAGTCAAGCAGAAGAGTTGTGAGTAGAATGCATTCTAAATATACTGCTTCTTAGTGATATCCCAACAGATTTTAGCCATGTAAGAGATAACACTTTTTATTAGAGTTAGTTTCACCAATTCTAATTTTATTTTTCTAAAACTTGAGTTTAGTTTTTGGCTTTTGTAGGGAGTACAAGGGGCAATCAGAAGCTGTTGAAATGCAGGAATGTGGGGAAGCTGGCTGATGGGTCATCTAGCCCTTAGGATGTGTGGCCTTTGCTTGCTGTAAAGGAGTGTTGTTAGGTTGATGGGTTGGTTGATTTGGTTTTTATTTGTGAGGCGTTTGAATTGCCGCTTTCCCCCCCTGCCACTCGGAAGCAGGTTTTGGCACTTGGAAACTCCAGGCAGTTACCTGTCTCTCTCCTAAACAATTTCTTAGTACATTTGGAGTTTCTTTCGGCAGCGGTCTTAAACGCCTTAAGATCTGCCTCTGCAGAGGCTGGGATGCTTGCGTCTGCACGGCTGTGTTGTGCTTGCAAGCAGCCGGTTTGTGTAGCAGCAGCAGAGGTATTTTTAGCTGACTGCACAGGGGCAACACGTTCCCCTCTTTTCATAATATTCATTCATAATATTCATTTGACTACTCCAGAATGTAATGAATGGATGATGTGGGTTTAAAGAAGTCCCTGCCTTTAGGCCAGGCCTCTGGTAGCAGGCAGTCACGTTACGGAGGTGGCCAGCACGCCAAGAGCCGCTCTCATTCGTAAGTTCTTTAATGATGGCCGATTTGGTCTATTATAGAATGAATTATTTAGTGAATGGACACAAAACTAACAGACATGAGACTTAAAAGAGACTATTACTACACAGGAGTAAGACAAAAGGGACCACTAGTATTATATGCACAGGGTTAAATGTACCATTAAATTTTCAGCTAGCTAAGCAATAGCAGAACTTAGGATCCAATGTTCCTTACCACCAAATGGTTGAAGGGGCACGCATTGAAATCCTCTCCCTCAATTTCTGGAAAAATGACCACGAAGTTGCGTCCGGGCTTCAGGGAGAATATGTCTTGCCCGTTCCCAGGGAGCGTGTCAGAGACTTCTGCCTCCTTGACAACCTGTACTACTTTTACAGTGTGAAACCAGGCCTTTTGGTCACCTTTGGTTTTTTATCTCTTCCCACAACTCTTAAGCTGGCAGACCTTTTGGTGCCAGGAGATGATACCTGCTGGGCCTTGCCCGCCTGGGTTGTCTCTCCTGTCTGCACCAGCCGCCTGTGGTAGGGAGAGGGGGGATATGCCCTGCCCCTGGGCTAAGTATGGATTTAAACGGGGCTGGGTGTTAGTGTTGGGAAGAGGCGTTTTTCATTCAGGCTGCCAAAATAAACACCTGTAAAATCCTGGCTCTGCATTCTGTGTAACATGTTTCTATTTCATATTTGTGTAATCGCAAAAAGCAAGGAAAGAGTAAATGTGACTGTTTCCCACTATTGCAATGTGAAGGTTTTTGAAAGGCTGGTGTATTTATGTTCTATTTTTCCACTCCAAGCTTGGCTTTTTCCCTCCTTTTTCAGTGTCTGCTGCATTGGGTGTCCCAAGGAAGGCTGGATTCCTCAGCAGGAGTCTTAGGAATTGGTGCTAATTCTGCTTTTTCTGAAGGTGTATCCAAGGATGCTACCAAAATGGCTGTTTTCTCCGCTGAAAAGCTTTCCCTCTATGACATCAATGCATGCACGTGTTTTAATCATGTAGCCAGATGTACTAAGAATTGTACTTTCAATGCAAACACCTGCAGTAGGTTTCTGTTTGGTTTGTGTCTGCGAGAGGTGGGATTTGTGCTGGAGAGGTGCTCTTGAGTACAAAGGACGGAGTAAATCCGCTCCCTGGATGTGCAGTGAAGGACTGACTTGCAGGGAAGGGGAGCATTTAGAAACTGCATCAATATTGCCCTGAAATTCTGGGTACTTGGAGTTGGCTTGGGCCTGTCAGGGTGAGCCATAAGCAACCCGAGCAAGGCCCTGAAGCCTCAATGGATGTTGGAAACACTTCCACAGAAAGCCAAAGCAGTAACGATTCCAGAGGAGAAGTTATAGGTGATTGCTTATGATCGGTGGGGAATTTCCTTGGCAATTATTAACCTTGGACATGGGGCATTTTGGAGGTGGAATTCCAGTTTCAGCCACAGGCACCTGGATGAGAAGGAGAACTCTTTGCCAGAGGAAGGGAAGTATTCTTTTGCCAGTTAGTGCTGTTAGTGAAGTGATCAGAACAAAAGAGTGACTTCTTTTGGGATAGGCTTATTTATTATATGGATGATAAGCAAGTAAGAAGAATGAACTACATGGATAAGAAGCAGTAACAGCAATCAAGGTCGAAAGGCAATGCATCAAATCATTATTATGTATTCTAGTAGGGATTAGGAAGGGATACAACAGCAGTTACCCTAAAACGTTACTGTCATCCTGCTCTGTACTTGAGCTGGGGAGTCCCATTGCAGAGAAAGACCAGAGAAACCCTCCTGGTAACCCTTAGGGAATGATCCAGACTTGCTCCAAGCTGGTCTCACTTGGATATTGTTTCTTGTACAAGGGTATGTGATCACGTGTTTTGCTTTTCTTTTTTGTGACCTGGGGCTCTGTCACACCCGTCCACTGGCCAGGAGTCCAGGTATGTTGAGCGCGCAGCTCCTGTTTTCCTAAAATTGCAAATCTGGATTTGAAAAGACATATGTCTTTGGAAGTGAACATAGAGTTCAGCTTGAGTTGATGTAGTGATCGACTTAGGTTCAGCTTAAAAAAGGCCCTACCGACATTTTATTGTATCTAATCCCTGCTTTCCCCTGCGTTTTAGTTCTTGCCTCTCGGCCCACTCTGTTTCACGGGGCTGTACATGGTGAAACACTTCCCTGTGTGCTTTCTGGGTTTGAGCTGCCCTGCCCCGGCACGTAGGGTCACGGTTAAGTGGAAGAGTTATCAAACTTAGTGGTTCACCTCTTTTCTGTGGGTTTTTGGGCAGAAGACTTACGGGCCCGGTGTGGGAATAGCTCCCAGCCCTCGGCGTCTCGTTGACCGCCTCCCGTTGTCTCGCAGGTCCCCGAGGCGGCTTCGGATCTCCGCGGTCACCGACGCTGCCGATTTTCCCGGCGCGCGCCGTTCGACGTCGAGGAGCGGCATCCAGAAGCTGTGTCGGAGCATCTTCCTGGCTGGAATGTTTTGAGTAAGGGCTGCAGTCAGGGTGTAAGCTGAAGGGTGTGTGACTGTGTGTGTGTGTGTGACTGTGTCTGTCTGCCTGCGAGAAGAGTGCGGGTGTGGAATGGTTCTGACCTTGTGTGTGGGAGTTTTGCCTTTCAGCTACTTTTTAAACTTAGAGTAAAAACAACCCAGCTGCGCTGGCTGGGGATTTTTTCCCTCCTCACTGGACTTTTTTTATGTGGGACCCGGCCGGTCTGTGAGGTGCCGTTCATCGCCAGGGTTTGGGTGCCGACCGTGCCGGGGATTTGTCAGGCGGGATGATTTTGGGGCTCCCGGGAACCGCGTTCCCATGGGGTGCTCTCGAGACGAGAGCGAGGGTGGGTTTGTGTGTCAGCTGAAGGAGGTGTGTGGTGGATGAGTGTTTTCTTCTCCAGGTGCTGCTGTTGTTTTGGGTTTCCTGGAACAATAAAATGTCCTAAATTTTCCAGAAATAGAACAATTGTTACATTGTACTGATAGGGGGTTGGCTTGTGTTGCTCTGTGTTCGTGTTTGCTGCTGCACTTGCACATATTGCTCTGTATGTCAGTTGGACTTTGACCAGTGTGCATATGGATTGTACTTGTGCTTGTGTACATTGTTGTTTCCACTTGCTTTGCTGAAGTGTAAATAAAAAACCCTCGTTCAATCAAGTTGAATAAACCCTAATAAAGATACCCCCCCTCCCCCCTTGTGGTTGCTCTCTTCCTCTGGTGTGGTTTAGTAATTTTTTTGTCGTATTTCTTGCTTTGCTGCTCTGCTTTGCTTTACTTTTCAGTCTATTCCTCACTTGACTTTTTCTAACTCTTTATCTTTTTCTTGCTGTTTAACTGTTTCTGGATGTCTCTGTCACTCTATTTCTCAGTTTCTCTTTTTCTCTTCAACACTAATTCTCTTTTAAACTCGATTTCTTTTTCTCTCAAACCCTCTTCTTCTGTTTCTCTATTCCTTTTTCTCTCTATTTTTCTTTTTCTTTCTTTCTCTCTGACTTTCTTTCTTTCTCTCTGACTCTGACTTTGACTTTCTTTTTTTCTTTCTGACTTTGACTTTTGAACTATCTTTCTCACCTTCCCTCCTTTGTTCATTTTTACCTTTCTACCTCAGGTTGTTTCTGTAGCAGCTTGAAAAAAAACAAGAGACCACTCTTTCTTCAGGCACGATCTGCCCCAGGCTTTGTGTTTCTATTTTGGGAAAGTTTTAAGAGAGTTTTGGCAATGGGCACAGGGAAAGACAAAACAGCTCCATGCCCACACACTTGTCAGGGCAGACTTTCTGCCCCTTCTAGGCCACTGACTCAGACATGAAACCCCCCAGCTTTCTGGGAGGTGAAGGAAGAACAGTCACACCTGGTGCTTCTACCTGTAGCCATTTGCCTGCTCTGCATCTTTGCCAAGAGAGCAGAAGGCGCTTAGCAAAGTGAAGATCAATGGAACAAGTTGCTCTCCCACTCAGGGCTCTCGTTAAGGCTGGAATGGCTGCTGCCAGCCTCTGCACTTTCTGCCTCTCCCAACTTCCTCCCTTTGTTCATTTCTACCTTTTTAACTTTCTACCTTTGTTTGGTTCTGACTCTCTACCTTTCTATTTTTCTACCTTTGTTGCTTTCTACCTTTCTCAATTTCTGACTTGATACGTTTGTTTGTTTCTACCATTCGAACTTTCTATCTTTCCATCTTTCTTCATTTCTAACTTTCTACGTTTCTACCTTTGTTCATTTCTATGTTTCTACCTTTCTGCATTTGTTCATTTCTACCCTTCTGACCTTCTGCCTTTCTACCTTTTTTGTTTCTACTTCTATGACTTTGTACCACCTAAGTTTTCTCTCTTTTTACCTTTGTTCATTAATACCTTTGTTAGTTTCTAACTTTCTACATCTGACTTTTTCTCTTTGTTTGTTTCTACCTTTCTAGATTTGTCCCTTTCTGCCTTTGTTTGTGTGGAACTTTGAAACTTTATACCTTTGTTTTTCTCCCCATTTTTACCTTTCTAACTTTGTTTCTAACACTCTACATTTCTAACTTTGTGCCTTTCTAAATTTGTTTTTTACTTTCTAACTTTTACCTTTCTAACTTTGTTTCTAACCTTCTTGTTAGAGTGAAGGCTCCTCTGGCCTCAGGCCCAGAGGGAAGCCAAAGCACTAGGTTTGAATTCAAACCTTTGGACAGATTTTTAACTTTTAGTAGAAATAGATGCTAAGTGCCTTAAACATGAAAAAGCTGTAGCAGAGATCTTAAACACAGCTCTTGCTGCAGCAGTGTTACCTTTTCACAGAGTTCTTTACTTTAGACAAAATCTCGATCGAATTAGACTGTTCACATGTTTTAGATGGAGTGTTCACATAAACAATAAGAGCTGATAGGAACTGTATGTGCAAATCTGTGTAATACAGATGTGACACTTGTGTGAGGCTTACAAGTGTTAGAATTAGACCAGGCTGGGTTAAGAAAAAGAAAACTAGAATGGTGTGTTAATCTTACTGGTCAATTAACAAATAGAATCCACACTTCTGTAAAAAAAATATAGTCTATGGAGCATATAGAAGAAGCTGGTTTTGCCTGCTGCTGCTGCTTGGCTTTATCATGTAACCCCATTCGAACTCTGCCTTCAAGACAGCTGTGAGACCGTGAAATAAAGAACTCAGCAGAACAGCAGCCTCCTCTGCTCTTTCACCCTGGTCCGAGAAGGAAGGGTACCCTGTCAAAGGCTCAACACTTGCCTTTCTGACTTTGTTTCTAAATTTCTACCTTTCTAACTTTGTTTCTAATTTTTTTTTTTTTTTTGTTTCTAACTTTCTTTTTAACTTTCAACCTTTCTACCTTTAGAAATTCGTTCGTTTCTTGTCTTTTACCTCTTTGTTTGTTTCTAACTTCCTACTTTTTAAATTTCATTTGTTTTTAACTTTTTACCATTCCTCCCAGGGAGGGATGTGTGCAGAATACCAAAACCTGTTAAGTTCTTCATTTTTACATCTCTAGGCAAATGCTACTGATTTAGATGTAAATTCATTTTGAAATGCGCCAGCCCTCTCTCTCTACTCTGTCGCATACAGGAATATAAGAAGCTGGGAATAGAGATCAGCAAGTTTTGAGAATAACGAGCCGGCGTTTTTCTGTAGGAAGGAAGGAAGCAAGTGCCTGGCCCCAGGAGCCGAGACGCTCGGGCTGCAGGAGCTGCAGAGCGCCCAGAGCCGGCTTTTCCCTCTGCTCTGTCCCTGCCCCCGGGCTGAGCTGGGCGGCGCTGCTGCCGCCCGGTGCCGGCTGAGGCGAGAGGGCGGCGGCCTCGGTGGCTGCCGAGCGTGGCAAGGGCAAGGAGCGGGAGCGAGCGGGGCTGGGTCTGTCAGCGGAGGGGAGGGGCGAAGGGCGGTTCGGAGCGCCGAGGGACACGGCCGTGCGTGAGCGGGGCCAGAGCGGTGAAGAGGAGTGGGCGCCGTGCGGGGCGGCGACCGCGAGGAATGACAGGGCGGGGGGCGGCCCGGCGGGGCCGGTTTTGCCGGGCAGCAGAGGCGCGGTCGCAGCGCGACCCGGGCGGGGAGCACCGGGCGGGGACGGTCGGAATCGAGCCGCCCGCGTGCCGCTCTCAAGGGGGCGGCTCGGAAAGGAAGGCGCAGTTCGGCACTCTCGGGACGGCGGTAAGTGACGCTTTATTAGCAGCTGCCAGGACCTTGACGAGGGCGGGTTACACTTCCGCCACGCTCAAGATGGCGGACGCAATAGGCCCCTTTGAGAGGTGTCCATGCCGATGCCTGCCGCCGGTCGCGGAGCAGTCGCCCGCCTCTGGCGCAGCTGACCCCACCAGCCGTGTCCTCGCGCCGGGAAGCACCGCGGAAAATCGCACCGAAAGCGCGAGGTCGGTGTCGGAGTCGGGGCCGGATTCAGGCAGCCGAATAGACAGACGCCCTTGGGGAGGGGGGCCTTAAATGCACCACACTAAAGATGGCGGCTCGACCGGAAGTGGCTTTGGCAGCACCCAAGATGGCGACGGCGGGCGGAAGTCACGTGATATCAACACTAAAGATGGCGCTTCTTACGAGGCTTTTTTGACCTTCTCAATATGGCGGCCTGGAAGGTCTCCCGATCCGTCAATTCGGCTGGCGGAACGCGGCGCCGATGCAGACCCAGGGTTTCAGCACAATTTTCTGTGGCGTTTCCCGCTATGCGGACACCGACTGTGGGTTTAGCGGCGCCAGAGGCGGGCGGGAGCATTCAGGCAGCCAAATAGACGGAGCTGGGTCCTTCTGGCCGCCATCTTGAGAAGGTCGAATAGCCACTGACGCAATCGCCACATTGGTGCGGTCCCGGTGACTTCCGCCCTTCTTCGCCGGGAGCGGCAATGGCGGAGAGCCCGGGGAGCAGCGCGGCCGGGCCGGGGGCACCGGGGCGGCTGCTCCGGGCTCGGAGGTGAGTTGGGAACGGGGACAGCCCCCAGCGAACGGCAGGGGCCCCGGGGGATCGGTATTCCGGCCAGGGATGGGTGTCCCGGCCCAGGGATGGGTGTCCTGGCACAGGGGTTGGTGTTTGGCACAGGGATTGCTGTCCTGGCACAGGGATTGCTGTCCCGGCACAGCGGGAGCTGCAGGCACGGGGCACCGGAGCTGCCTCGGCCGTGCGGGGCCCAAGGCGTCGCTCCGGGGTGGATTCTGTAGGGGACAAAATGAACATTTTGGGGTAAAATCTGCGTTAATCTGCAGGGGAGAGAATGAACCATTTGGGGTAAGAATGAGCTGATCCGTGCTCGCCGGAGGGACCAGCTCGGGCTGGTTCTGTGTTGCTGTGAAGAATTTGCTTTGTGGAAAGAAAGAGACACCTGAGACTGCCGCGGGAATCCTGGGCTGGAGCCGGGAAGGAAACCTGGTCTGACTGCGGGAATGGGAAGGGGGGGTCAGGAGGGGTCCTGGTCGGTCACTGGAGCCGCCGCCGGGAAGGCGACGTGTAACAATGTATAGCGAGGTGTAAGGAACATATTGATTACTGGATTATCTATAGCGAGGTGTGAGGAACATATTGATTATTGGATTATCTGTAACGAGGTGTAAGGAACATATTGATTACTGGATTATCTATAACGAGGTGTAAGGAACATACTGATTATTGGATTATCTATAGCGAGGCATAAGGAAGATATTGATTGCTGGACTATCTAATGATACTATGTAACGATTGTACAAGGAGATCTATCTAAAAAATCCTCCATGGTCATCCTTCTCCCAGCCCCTCTGTGTTTTCAGGATCTTGGGGGAAGAGTTTGGGTCTGGACAAGGCTCTCGGGCACGGGGTGGGATTCTTGGGGTGCAGGGCCAGGATTTGGACTCGATGCTCCCTGCGGGTCCCTTCCAGCCCAGGAAATGCTGCGATCCTGTGCCTCTGAGGGTGAAATAAAGGGCACCGGTGGGGTTTGTGCCCGCTGTGTTCACGGCCCCGCCGGCTCAGGGCGGGTTCAAGGCGCAGCTGCCCCGAGCCAGCGGGACCGGCCGGGGCTGCTCGCTCCCGGTGCTGCCGCCTTGTGGGGAGAGCCCGGCACTGCAGCCCGCACAGGCGCTGGACCACGGGATCGGCGTGGAACAGCAGCGCAGGGGGAGTGCTGAGGCAGCGCAGGGAATGCTGCGGTCCCAGGGAATGCTGCGGTCCCAGGGAAGGCTGAGGCGTCCCCTGCCCGAGGCACTCGGCAGCAAATCCCTGATGTTGAGCAGCAAAAGGAAAGTTCTGGGTTAGTGGGAGGAGGTTTCTGGAGTGGAGCTGGGACAGGTGCTGATCCACGCATGGAATCACGGGGTGGTTTGGCTTGGAAGGGACCACACCAAGATCATTTACACTCTGTTTGTTGTCTGGTTCCACAGCAAAGACCATCCAGAACTGCCACCTCACCCTCACGGACAGCAGGAATGTCTTCCATAGCTCGTTTCGGAAAGGGAATGGCTGTTGGGAGCTCTGGCAGGACCAGGTAAGAACAGAAATGGGATCATTCTGGCTGCTGCTGGAGGTGGTTTTCTGCTTTCAGGCTGTTCTTCTGATTGATCCTTTCACAGCAGTGTTCTAGGGCAAATTTGAGGGTAATTCCAGGAATTTCAAACCAGATAAAAACTGGTGGGGCAAAAAATGTGAACCTGATCCATTTCTGGTAATTCCAAGCTTCTCCCACAGCACTGTTCCAGGGGAAAGCTGATGAAAGGGTAAAGATGCAGAGGAACAAGTGCTGTAAACCCCCCAGGCTCTCTGACAGAGCAAACCTTCCAGTAATGCCAGTACATTGCTCTGAGAGACTCTGGGATCACAAGGTTTTCCAGGAAAGCAAAACAAAGACAGAGATGAGGGAATAAGCATCCAGTTAAGAATGGTTTGGTGGGTGTAGGAATGATTCTTATATATTTGATGCTTCCCTTTTTATTCCTGAATAATTTTAAAATGATTCCTTGAATAAATCATCTACATTTGGGAATTTAAATTTGAGAGGGAACAGTGCAACATTAATACAGGCAGAGATCATGGAATGGTGGAATGGTTTGTGTTGAAAGCCCCATCTCTGAGCCTGTTCTGGGCAGGCTCCTGCCCATCGGCCACTCCTTGCAGGTGGACATGGAAGTGATGGAGGCGTTCAGGGAACGCTGATTGTTTTTCCCTGCCTCTGGCAGTCAGGTCATTACAAAGATTAATTGACCTCTTCCAGTGGGGAGACATTTAAACAAGAGGTGCCAAAAGAATTGGAGCTTCTGCACGATGAAATCTGCAAGTATCCAACTTAAGATCCCCCCTGGATCGTCACCGGTCCGACTCCCACAGACTGGTCACCTTGGCCAGGAGTGTCCAATCCTGCTGTCAGTGCATTGGGCCGGGGTCTCATTTTCATTTCATGTAAAGACCCTCTGGGTGCCCCGCAGTCACTGGAAAGACCGGACTGGGCTCCCAGGACAGTAATTCCAGGTGTTCTCTTCATGGGAATAGCACAGGAGCCTTCCCCTTGGCCAGAGGAGCAGCCAGTGCCTCCCTCAGTCCACAAATCCCCAGGACAGAACACAGAGAAAGCAACAGGAATATGGAAATCCCCCACAGTGGGAGATTCTGGTGCTCTGGATTAGATTTTGGATTTATAACGTTAAAGGGAGGGGTTTCAAAGACTGAAATACTATGTTTTATGACTTAAACATTTTCTTAAAAGACTTTTGAAACTGTACTACAAAAGCTGCAGAAGACTCCCACACCCTGAATGGGGCCCTGAGGCCTGACACTGCTCGCTGATGAAGATAAGATCAAGTAACAACTCAGGGCTGGGGATATTCATGGAGCTCAGGCTTAACACCTCCAAGATGAGGAGCACGGCCCCAGGGCTATCAGCTGCCCGGGCTCGCACCAAGGGGTGGAGGGAGGAGAGGCTTTGGGTACCTTGGAAAAGCCGGTGGTCACAGACGCAGTGACTGCCCATCCTCCACTGTGCAGAGCCCAGCTGCGGGGTCCTCACCGGGGGGAGGAAGCTCATCCACAGCAGAAGGGGTGACATGGCCCAGCACAGGGGCCCCCAGACCCTGCAGCAGAGCACCAGAGATGATGCAACAGACCCTCAGTGTTGCAAGGGACAGTGTCAAGCCGGCCCCTGCAAGAGAGGCACGTGGGCGTTCCCGCCTGGCCCAAAGTGTGCATTAACCCACGGAGTTCTGCACCCTTCGGCTGTGGCAGCATGTGGCGGCGTGGCCACGGCGCCCACGGGGGACCCTCACCGCCGGCAGAGCGGATGGAGGGGAGCAACGAGACGTCGTTGGCACCCTCAGATGGGTGATGGGCTTCCATCCAACCCCTCTCCCTGTTCCCCCACGCACCCTTCTGTTTTCTATTTCTTTCTCTCTCTTCCCTTCTCTTTGCCTCTCTACTATTAAATAAAATACATCCATTTTTTTGGCAACAACATCTAGCCTCGTTTGGTTTTAATCTCGTTTCTGGGGATATTTTGAACCTTCTAAGTTCTTTCTGGTTTATGCACAGAGACTGAGCTTGCTTTGCTTTTCTGGGTTTAAACCGGATCGTAACAGGGCGGGTGTGGAGGAGTTTTTCTCCCTCTCCTGTTCATTAGTGTTACCACTGCTCTTGTTGCTCTCACTATGTGTTGTCATTAATCTCAAATGATTGTATTTGGTTTCCATTCTTAAACTGTTCTGAGCTGGAATTTTGTCTCTTCCCCATCCCACGGGGGGTGAGGGAGCGGCTGCTGGTGCCCAGCTGGGGTCCAGCCATGGCCCCGGGCACTTCTGGGGGCTCCGAACCCGAGGGACAGGAGCGGTTTTGGGCTCACAAAAAGAGACTCAGTGCTGCGTTTCAGGGGCTCAAAAGCAGGCGCAGAGCTTAAAAGCAGAGACTGAATCCTGCATTGTGGAGTCCTATTACCGCAGGCCGAGGCCCTAGGGTATATCACTGTGTCCCGCAGCCGTAGGGAGGAGGAGGAGGAGGAGGAGAGAAGATCCAGCAGGCAGGAATTGTGCAGCAAGATTGATTAATTATTTTACCAACTCTTTTATAGACTTCTTTCTTCACAGTCTAATTGGACAAAGGATCAGCCTCCCCTTGGGGGTGATTGGCTAAAATCCTAAAACATCCATTGTCAAAATATTTTTCTACTGTACCATAAAGAAGACTTTTCAAGGTTGCAGGTGGCTTGGTTGTTTACATAATTCTGCTACCTCTTCTGTGAGAGAGAAAAGTCTCAGAAAATAGCAAGAAAATCCTTGCTAGCAGCATTTCTCGATCTACAGAGTCCTGAGCGCAGGCTCCTATGGCCAGAGTTGGGACTCAGAAACAGTGACTAAATCCTGTTTTCAGGGCTTGAGGAAGAGAGCGAGGCCTGTGTGTTTGGGCTCACAAAGAGAAACGGAAGTGCTGCGTTTTGCTGGCCCTGAATTAAAGCCCAAGTGCCGTGTTTTGATGCTCAAAGTGGGCTCTTCGGGCCAGGGCGAGTCTGTGTCTCTGGGCTCCGAGTCCTGCCTCAGGCACAGCCCGAAGCCGGGCTCGCCGGCCCCACGCAGAGCTCGGGAGCAGCGACTCAGCGCCGCGTCCGGGGCTGGCGGCAGAGCCCGGGGCCGCGTCGTGGGGCCCAAGGCGGGCTCCGGGAGGGGCTCAGGGCTGAGAGCGGAGCCCGGCCCGGCGCGTCGGGCCCGGCTCGGGATCCCGGGGCTGCCCGGGCGCCGGCACAGCCCCGGCTCCCCGCGGAGAGCCGGCCGGAGCAGGAGCGGCAGCGCCGGGCTCGGCCCCAGCGCCCGTCCCGGAGCGGCTCCTCCCGGTGCCGATCCCAGCCCCGATCCCGCCGGGGGAGAGGCGGCACCGCCCGGGACCCGCAGCGGCCGCCGGCAGGACCGGGACCCGCGGCCCCGGTGCGGCCCCGGTGCGGCCCCGGTGCGGCCCCGGTGCGGCCCCGGTGCGGCCCCGGTGCGGCCCCGGTGCGCGGGGCGGGTCCGGCCCGGGAGAGAGGGGCGGGGCCCCGAGCGATGGAGCCGCCCCCGTGCCGGGCAGGGCGGGCCCCGGGGCCGGGCGGGGCCGGGGCTCTGGGGCGGTCCCGGGGCTCTGGGGCGGTCCCGGGCGGGGCCGAGCGGGGCCGAGGGCGCGGCTTCAGGGGCGGCCCCGGGCCCGGCTCAGGTGCGCGGGGCGGGGTCCGCACAGGTGCGCGGGGTCCCAGGGCGGCTGCGCAGGGCGGGGCCGAGGTGATTTAAGCCCCCGAAATCGCCCCCGCCGCCATTTGCTCCCTCAGAGCTCGGGGAGGCTGCGGCCGGGTCGGGCTCCCCCTCTTTCTTCCCCCTCTTTCTTCCCCCTCTTTCTCCTGCCCTTATCCTCCTCCTTCTTCCCCCGCTTATCGCCTCTTTCCTACCCCCCCAGTTTCTTTCTCTCTCTCCCACACCCTCCCTGTCTCTCCCAGCCCCCCGCCTGCCCTCTCCCCAGCGCCCCCCACCCTCTCTCTCTCCCTGCTCCCCTGTGCATCCCCGACCCCCCCACCCCTCCTTTCTCCCCTTTCCGTACCCCGCTCCCCAACCCGACTCCCCTCTCTTCCCCCTCCTCTGACCATCATCCCTCCCCCTCACCCGGCCTTTCCCTTCCCCCCTCGTTCTCCCCAAGCCACCCCGACTCCTCTCCCTACCCCATCTCATCCCTCCCCTTTCCCTCTTTCCCCCGCAGCCGCGGGGCTCGGGGCGCCGGAGAATAAAGCCCAGAGGGCCGGAGCCCGGCGCCCCTGCCCTCGCTGGAGCCTCGCACGGGGGACCCGCTCGGCGGGTCCCTCGTGCAGTACAAAAACAGCGCCGGG